>NW_006208670.1:1229066-1250239 GCF_000334495.1 Tupaia belangeri chinensis | reverse complement strand
CTGGGCGGGTAGCCGTTCTGCAGACACTCGCAGGGGATGGTGTACTGGCCGATGAACTCGTCCCCGATGTAGTCGTCGTCCAGCACCACGAAGCGCACCATGGCCAGCTCCGGGAGATTGATCTGGAACTCGAAGCTCTCGTCGAAGATGGGCGCGTCCCCGTTCTGGTGCACCGTTTTCGTCCTCTGCTCTGCGCAGTCCGCAGGGATGCCGTGGATCTCCACGTAGACGTAAGGGTCCACCACGTCGCCTTTGGCACCCGAGCCTTTGGGCTTGGGGAAGTTCTGCCCGCTGATGATTTTGATGTGCAGGAGCTGCGGCGAGACCCCCGGCACGGAGTCCTTGGTGTTGGCGCTGAAGAAGGACACCTCCTCCCTCATGATGGCCGGCCGCAGGACGTAGCCGCAGTTCCCGTTCTGCCGGAACCAGCCGATGTTCAGGTCCATCATCAGCCCGGGCGTCTGGAAGTTCATGGCCACGATCTGGCAGCCGCACTTCCAGAAGTCCTGCGGGTTCATGTTGCTGGAGTCGATCCTCATGGGGCTGGGGAAGACCCTGGCCAGGAAGCGCTTGTTGTAGTTGACGAAGTCCCCGGGGTTCTCGTTGGCGTACTTGTTGGCGAGCACCTCGTTGAAGGAGCAGACCTCCCAGTACTTCTGCACCTGGAAGGACACCTGGAACTCCTTGAACTGCACGGACTTGCAGATGCTCACCAGCTCCGACAGCTCCTTGCACAGCTGGAAGCGCTTCACGGGCACGCCGGTGGCCTGCTCGGGGCTCTCCTTCCCCATCCTCTGGGACATCTCCGCGCCCTCGTCTTCGTCGGTCACGTCCCCTTCTACTCCGGAGCAGTTCGAGGACAGCTTCTTGGCTTTGATGAGTATTTTCCCTTTCAGGACATCGGGGGACGGCAGGTAAGAGTCCTCGACGTTGGGTGACGTGGTGTAGAGCTTGTCCCCGAGAATTTTCTTCATGTGCTGAACCATCACCTTCTGCTGCTTAATGGAGCAGTGGTTCTCCAGACACAAGATGAGAGGGTACTCGGAGGCGAAGAAGGCGTACTTGTTAATGATGTCGATGACGCTGCGGAAGACGATCTGGGAGGTCATGGTGTGGCCCGTGTAAATCACGGGCTCATTGTCCGGCCCGTCCCACACGTCCAGCTCGACGCTCCGGCAGCCCATCTTCAGAGCGCGGATGTACCCTGTGATGTCAGAGGGGCCCCGGAACTGATCCTCTATCAGGTAGGTGTTATGAGAGGAGTTTATAAAGTAGTGAGACAGAGGCTGCTTCATGTCCTGGCAGACCTTCTTATGCTCCGGGTCGAAGATGTAGCAGTCAGGCGACATAAGGTAGTTAGTGAACCCGTCTATGGAGAGCCAGCCCTTTTCCTGACCCTCCTTGGATGGCTCATATTTGTGAATAATTTCAAGGCTTATTTCCTCATTGATGTGCGCCACACCCTGTTCCGCCTCGAGGAACATCATAAGGTCCTTGGTATCAAGGAATTCTTTATTGCTTGAGAACTGAACTAAAAGGAAATAAATCTCAGGTCTTGTACAAAGCTCATGAAAAACCTCAATAAATTCTTCCTTGGTGACTTCGGTACCAGCTTTGTCCTTTGATTTGTGCAGCTCTTTGAACTTCAGCTCGATTTTGCTCGTTTTCAGCCCGGGGTTGAGGTCGCGGAGACACTGCACAGCACTACACAGGGTTATGTGGCCCAGGCCATCTGCATCGAGCTCCCCAAACATTTGTGAGACCCAGGAAGTCCTCATGTTGTCCTGGCTGCTCTCTAGCATATCAAGGGTATGTTTCCCGTAAGAAATGAGGTACCGCAGCCCCGTCACCCAGATGTTCGCCACATCTGCAGAGTTGGCCACCAAGTCAAGGGACTCGTAATTCTCTCCGTGGATGACGGAGAACGCGCAGTCTTCAGAGATCTGGTCGGAAACGCCATTGCTGCGGAATATGTCGGTGTTTTTCCCTGTTCTCACCTCCTTGATGGACTTTATATCGATCTTGGCTTTCTCGGAATCCTTCTTGGACGGCTCCCACCTCAGGCTCTGCATGTCGGCGTCCAGGAGGAAATAGCGGTGGTAGATTCTGGAGTTGGAGCGGACCTTCTTGAGCTCGGAGCCCTCCACCATGGAGTTGATGCAGTCGCTCGCACTGCTGATCTTCTTCTCCGTCGGCATGCTGCTGAACGAGACCGTCTTCTTGCGCTCACGTTTCTGTTTCGTACCATCCTGGGAGGAAGAAGGAAAGTGTGTTAACGTGACATCCATTCAGGCTTTGGTGATGTTCAGGACTAGGAATCAAAACAAACCGCACTATTAGGATTGTCCATTCTGGGTCTTGCGTGAATGAGACTCATCCCTCTCGAAGCTCAGAAGTGGCCTTGGGGCGTACAGCCTCATAGGGAGAGGAAGAATTGATTATCGAGTAACTGCAATTCGCATCTGCTAAGAAACACGGATTCAGGGATGTAGAATAAAACCTGGTCCATGCCCCTGGCTACACCATTTGCAGGGCCTAGGAAGAAATGAAGACACCATGCTCACAGAGCACTAAGAATTTCAAGACGGTGACAGGGACTCGCGGTCAAGCACAGGTCCCTTCTGAGCGCAACGTCTGTGTGTCACACAGCTTGTCCCTCCAGGAAGCAAGCCCTGCTCCCAATCAGGGTTCCCAAAGGGTCGCCCTGAGACCTCCCCCTCGGAACTCAGAATCGGCTAAATGCAGATTCCGAGGCCCATGAAATCAAGTCTCTGGGGTGATGCCCAGGAATTGGCGTTGTGGGCACACCCCACGTGAGGGGTATGTACACTAAAGTTCGGAAACCATTTCCTGACCACTTGGGCTCACTAAGATGTCCGGGTACTTTCTAGAAAATCATCTGCCAAACGCTCAGAAACAGGTAAGCGTCAACATTGAAAGTGTGTGAGAGGGGTAGGTTCTAGGTCCCTGCAGACATCCCCGGCTCTGCAGAGTTTCATAACAGATCAGTCATGTCCTGAACCCCGTAGATAGAGTTTCACCATTGCAGCTGTGTTAAGTCTGCAAGGAAGGTCTAGATTTTAGCTGTAGGTGCTTCTAAAATTCTAGAGATGACTTGATTAAAAACCTACTACTATGAGCCAAGCTGATGCTTAGAACAATGATGCCCTAAAGACTTTCAGTATTAAGAGATTCCTAATACTGCCAAGGGGAGAATGTCAGGTGGTACCCATTTCTAAGGAGGTCTGCATCGACAGTAAAGCACTCCTCAACCTCCCACGTAACGTAACGTCTCGTCCTCAGGGCTGGTACATGTGCATTAATGTCTTTCCCTGTGTGGATGCCTTTATTATCTGGGGGAGGGAGGGAAGAAAGAGAGAGAGAGAGATCTCAAAACATCTTGAACAATTTTAACCTAAAACACAATATTGCCTTCCGGGAGACATACGAAATGTATGATACATTTTTAGGAAGTTATTACATCCATGAGTGAGGAATGGAGTTGGGGTGATAGGACTTTCATGGCAATAAATGAAAGAGTATGCCAAAATATACAAAGGCAATTCTAATCTTCCTGCTCTGGATAGAATCTATTCTGAATAAAATCCTCTCTATATTTTCAAAACCTATTATGCTATTCTCTATGTCTGAAATTTGAAGGCACTTTTACTTTTTGACTACCTACACTTACAAAAGCAATTTGCAGAATGTAATTAAACTTAAAACTTTAAATCATACGGGTGTCGTTGCTCTCAGAGTTTCAAAATGAACCACGGAGGTTTTTGTGATGTCAGTGCCAAGATAAGACACAAAAGCCAGGAGGCAGAGTATTTCTTTACGGCTCTCGCCTCAGAACAACAAAGCACAAACCCATATAAAACTGTGGCAATTGCACCTGCAGATACGTTGGATTATAGCCGTTCCAAATTCCTAAAGCAGAGATTGTATTCTATTTATTCAAGTGAGTTGGCATGAAATTAAATTTGTAATCGGTCATGCATAAGGGCATGAAGCAAACGCATACACATTCTATTTTTCAGAATGAAAAATGTCTTTACTTTTAAAAAGCTACATTTATCTTTAATAATGACAACCTACTTACTCAGTAAGGAAATTTTATCATCTTTATAAATTGTATCTCAAAGGTGCCACGAGTAAAAAGCCACAGAGATAAATGGAGATGTTTATCTATTGATCCGTTAGAAATATGTAGTGTTTTCCCACCATTGTAATCTTTTATTCTGTCATTATAACAACCACTTTCTAATTTATTACAAATGATACATTTCAAATTCACAGGTGTCTTTGTTATTAGGGGAAAGGGCCGAATAGCAAAGTAGGTTGATGCACACTCACGCTCTCACATCCTGCCCTGTGTTGGAATTGCAAAGTGTGTTGGAATTGCAAAGGTTTCACACTAAAGTCAAAAAGCTGTTGAGTTAAATTACCGTTACGTCAGGGATCGCCTATGCTTGCTTAAGGTCAGCAGCTGGTCAGCAGCAGAACTATGAGCCAGTGTCTGTGCTGACTCGTAAGGCAAGTTAGTCTGAGTGCCTAGAAGTAAAAGCTATGCAGCCTAGATGTGCAGTCCATACAGAGCTTAGACTACGGACACTCAGTGCACATTACTTACATGCACAGACCATCTAAAACCAGAGGGCGGAGAACGGAGGCTTCTCCTGAGATAAAGGACCTCAAAACACCTTAAAAACAGTATAAATAGGGCCAGCAGGTGGCACAGAGGTTAAGGTGCTGGATCCCATAGAGCCAACTCCATAGTTCGAGTCTTGGACCCAGGGGCCTGAAACTCACATCAGGTGCATGTACATGCACGCCCAAGATCCTGAGAGGAGAATGGAGAGAAGGGATTGGGGCACCAGGAATGATTTTACGTAAAGAATCAACTAGAAAGAGGGAACTTTCCTGCAAATTCTGAAAGAATAAAAATGTTCCTAAAAATCATATTTAGCATTAAAAATGGAAATGGCCATACAGAATCCTATGGAAAAACATCTCTATTTCTAACAGAGCTGATTCTTTTTTTTTTGTTGTTAGAAGGTGCATGCACTCACCAGAAAGAGACAGAGAAAACACAGGAAAGTGAGAAAGCACCACTCACAGGGGGTGGTCATGCTGCAACCCTTCAAGTGCCTTTCTCCCTCCCTCCTTTTGGGAGTTTGGGCACGCATGCACACATGCCTGGTATGTTTTTCAAGCTGCTGGGTCCAGGACTCGAACTGCGCAGTCGGCTGGCTGTGTAGGATCTGGCACCCTAACGACCATCAGCTGGCCCGCGTGGCTTACTTCATTTAACAGAAGGCTGTCACTAAAAACACGAAGCTCCTACAATCCCCAGCTGGGACACGGAAGAAAAGGGGCGATTTCATAAACGAGCACAGGCAATCTCATACATGCCCAGTCTGAGACGAGGTAACAGACCGGTGGGCCTCCTCGCCTCTGCTGGCCACCGAGAGCTGACCGACCCAGTGGACTGGGCTCCGGAGGAGGGTTGGAACCCTGTCTACCAGCACACGGCTGATGCCCCGCTGGGAGAAAACCGAGTCCTGTCTCCTACTGCATTTCTCCTGAGTCTGAAAACGGATTTGGTTCCATTTTCTGTTGCTTTCTCATGAACACCATGAGAAAATGAGGCATCGATATCTATAGCTTCAATCCCCTGGCAAACCACGGGGAGGCACTGGTTCTGGTGTCAGGAGACCTAACAAATGGGATGGAGTTCTGGAAAGAAAGCAGCCATTTACCCCTGTGGTTTGTTGTGAATCAAGTTGTTTAATTGGATTATAAATAATGTTAAAGAAAGGGATGGGAGTTTCATGTTTGCTGAAGTGGATCTAGAATTAAAGAGAGTTAAGAAACACTGGGTTACCGGTTTTTTTTACAAAACAAAACAACCCAAGGAGCAACCTGAGGTCTATTACACCCGCTCAGCAAGGCTCGCCCTTTCTTCAGCTCAGTAATAACTCTGGGCTGGAGAGATAAGCCATGCCGGGCACATCAGGGCTACCTTGTGAGCTTTTCCACACATCTTTAAAACTTTGATGTACTCTCCGACGGGAGCAAAAATGAAAAGGAGGATTTGGAGCAAAACGGTCACTCTGAAGGACATTTTAAAAAGTAAGAGGACTTGAAAAAAAGTAAAATAAGTTAAAAAAAGAAAGAAAAGACTAGGTACAGTCGGCGCTGCCTCATGCTCATGTGGAAGGACCCTTTGCTCCAGGTAACAGGACGTACATCCATGGACACAGCAGGTTCCGCTCTCATGCGACACCTTCCACTGTACTCTGAAAGCTCGCCCCCTCAAGTCTGGCTGGGAGTCTATGAGGGCACGGATCTGACAATGGCTTGGGAACCTATGGTAACTTAGAAGTCGTGGAGTAGGAGCGAGTGTAGTTCAGATGGTGACTTAGAGTACAGAAAGCCGAAAGAAAAAGTCTCTCCCACCCTAACAGGCCGATGAGCTATGGAATCATAATTTTTTGTACCATCAGAGAGCTGCGGTCCCGAGACAAGGGAATCAAATTCCAGAGTGACATGCCCTTCCAAGGAAAGCATGACACAGAAGCTGTTTCAGGTTTGGTAGAGCATGGGAGGAAGAGGAGCCACCGTAGAGGCAGATGCAACTTTAAACAATTCCGAGAGGTCAAGTGTGGGTTCGTATATCTATTTAGGTAACTGGGAGCCTCCACCCAGGAAGAGTTGGCATGTATCTGTAAGTCAAGTCTTCTTCCTGGGCACTTCTGAGAAGGGTGGAAGCGGACCAGGAGAAGGAGCTCCTCTCCTGTGCACAGGCGCGTAGTGGTGACTCCTGCCACATCGGACTGACGCTGATCCAGGACAATCAAGACTCCTGACTCTACCAGAAGCCAGCATGGAGAGGCAAGCAGTCTACCATTAGAGCAGGGGCAAGAGCATGCCAAGAGACACCTCTCTGACAAAAGGTGAAAGCTGAGGGAAGAGCAGAAACTCTGAACAAACCCTCTAGTATCCTAACTCCCACCCTAAATACCAGGTAACAGTGGTCCACCAGTGGAGGACTTGAAGTCAGTGGTGCACTAAAGATAACAATGGCAACTCAAAATCCAAACCTGGCTCAATTGCTGGGTAGACTGATTCAGTTTCCTCCAACACTGATTACTTAGAAGAAGAGGAATGCCCATTTCTGAGACTGAACATTATTTACCCTAGTCTTTATTAAAAGATAATGTGTAGCATTTTATAAAAATCGTGACACATATAAACACACAATAAAAGGTAAGGAAAAAAAAAAAAACCTGTCAAGAGATAAAGCAATCAGTTGAGCCAAATTCAGAAGTGACTCCGACATTGAAACTAATAGATGGGGACTTTAAAACAATTATAATTAATATGCTAAAGGAGCAAGTGGAAAAAGTGAACAATGTGCATGATCAGATGGGTATATTTCCACAGAAAGATGGAAATTTGAAAAAACAGTCCAGGCCAGCTACAGTGGTACAAAGATGCCTCTATCTTTCTCTCTCTCTCTTTCTCTCTCGCTCGCTCTCGCTCTCGCTCTCTCTCGGTAAATTAAAAAGAAAATCCAGTGGAAATGCTATTTTGAAAAAAATTCACAATATCAGAGATGAAGAATTCCTTGATGGGCTAATAAGCAAACTAAACACCGTAAAGGAAGGACTCGGCGAACTGGAGATAAGTCAATAGAAATTATCCAAATTAAAACACAGAGACAAAAGGGAGGAAAAACACTTAACAGAGCATTTGTCTTTAACATATGTAAAAATGGAGTCCCAGTAGGAAAAGAGAAAGAGAGAACAGGGTGGAAGAAATATTTGAAGAGATAGTATCCTAGAATTTTCCAAAATTAGATTCAAGAAGTTCAAGCAGAGTCAAACACACAAACATACATACACACACACACACACAAACACACATCTAGTAAAATGCTAAAAGTCAAATATAACAAGAAAAGCTTTAAGGCAGCTGGAGGGAAAAAAAATAAAGTTATATCCAGAGAAGCACAAATAAGAACTATAGTTTAGATGGAATTATGGATGATCCACTTACACCTAATCACATATCATCTCCTAGACCACCAGACTGCAAATATACTACCTATGAGAAATACAATAATTTACTGGGAAAAGTTATTTTCCTTTAAAGAACTGTAGTTTCTAAATGTCCTTGTTCTTTCAAAGACAAAGATGTCCCTAACCTAGATGACAGTCTTTGAGGGATCACAGGCAAGTTTCAAGGCTCCATAAGAGAGTGATCAGATTCTGAAAGTGATACCTAAACCCGTCCTCTTTCCTCTAAGAAATTTAGAATGATGGCCTTATTAACACGCTTTAGAAGGCAAAGAAAAAGATGATCCCTTCCTGAGAAAGAATCTTAGCCTTATGTGTTAGAGTACAGGCAAAGAATATGGGCAAGTCTGTGGCGTGGTGGTTAAGGCGGCTGGATCCCACATAGCCGACTGTGTAGTTTGAGTCCCAGACCCAACGGCTTGAGAATCATACCAGGTGTGTATCTATGCATGCTCAAAGTCCCAAAAGGAAGGAGAAATGGAAGACAAGGGAATCCAGGAAGAGGGAGATAGAAAAGGGATTACAGCATGACTACACTCCAGGAGGGTGCTCCCTCCTCACCCTTCACCCCTACAGTGTGCATGCCCTCTGGGAAAACAAACAAATAAAAGGCAAAGGATAAATGTGGTCACAAAGTCGTAAATAAAAATTTAAGGCTACCCAGAAACAAGTGACATACTGAGAGACAGGAAAGTACATCATTTACAGATGTAATATAATTTTATTAATAAAACAGCAAAATCGATCATAGAAAGAACTCCACGTACAGCTATGAAATGGTTTTCTTTACCAGGAGAACGAATAATCCAATCATTTATAAACTTTCTAGTTTAGGAATCACCCACAGAAAAACTATGGGTATGGGCCACAGGTGTGAGCTAGCACTGCAGGGCCTCTGTGCCTCAGTTTCCCCCACACAACAGACAGCACCATAGCGCCTACCGCTTATGTGCTATCTACAGTACCTACTTGTAGAGTTGTTACAATGATAACATTTGTTCATATTTGAAAAGGGCTTTAAATGTTGCTCCGAATTAATATGCCCTACCTTAGACCCTGTTGAGTAGGGACATTTCAGGCTGAGACTTATTTTTTCTTTTCATGAAAGAAAAACAGATAGAAATCCCCATGTAACGTGTAACTGTAATACTCTGATCGCTCACGGTGGTTGAAAGGTAATCCCGTCCCAGAAGAAACGGAAAGAACATTACATCCTCTGGGTCTGGTTTAACCGAAGCCACCGCTTAATGCAAGCTTTGAGTACAACCAAATGGATACGATGCCTAAGAAATACAAGGGGTGGGGGGCGGGGGACAAATGGCATAGCAGTTACATCACTGGACTCCCACACGGCCGACTGCGGCTCAAGTCCCGGACCCGGAGGCTTCAAAATCACTACGGGCATGTGTGCGTGTGTGCCCAAAATCCTGGGAGGAGAATGGATTGCAGAGTGTCCATCCCTCCGGGGGGGGGGGGGATTCTCACTTTTCCTCTCACTGTGTCTGTCTGTCTCTTTCTCCAGTGAGTGCTCACACCTTAAGGCAAAAACCTTAAAAAAATTTTAAAAAACTGGGGAATTGTCAAAGACAGATAGATGCACTGTCAAAGTTTTAGAAGGTCATGTCCACACATCTCTGAAGGACAGATAAGTAAACCATTTCTCAAGTGTTAATTTTCAATCTCATTAATTTCTTTAAAAGCATAATTTAACCGTGTGTTCACATACAAAAAGTACACATTTGAAGCAATGATCCACATAATCCCCATAATATTTTTGTCTAACAAAGAATCAAAGCCCTCGCTCAAGCACTTTGTGGTTAGAATTATGCAGATGGTTCCTTTCACTTCGCACTCCGAGCATAGCTAACCCTACAGTGTTCCAAACTGTCACACGCAAAGAAAAGAAGCTTCCAATTTCTGCTTAATATAGCTCCCAATCATTTGATGTAATACCTGCTATTAAAACAATGGGGTCTTTAATTGTGAAACTGAAGGGCCACCATGGAATATAATACTATCTTCATGACAACACTCTTGGCAAAACATCTTCACTACTAGTGAAATATTTATTCAAAGTAAATTTACAAAACCATAATCTACATCCGTGTCCAATATAAACTGCAATAAAATCGATCAGTTTTCTACATTAATGAAAACCTTAATGGTAAGCACTGAGCTCGTATAAATCACACCAGTGATATTTCACATTCCTGTGAAAATACTGATGTTAATGGATTTTAATTTATGGTCGATGATAATGACACATAAGTGGCCCGATGTGGTGTGAGAGCTGTCAGTGTTTCTTATCTGTGTACGTGGTAATTTCCTACTTAGCACCTTAGAGTTGTACGGACTTCCCATACAGAGCTATCGCAAGATGTGGTTATAGAACTTTAATTGTTAATAACTGTCTAGTAAATTGTACTGAATTTTAAAAGGTACGCAAGTTGAATCACACACTGTGATGGCTTAGGTACAGGTATGATCAATTCTAAGACACTTCTCAATTAATAATTCCCTGTTCACTATTTCAAGATAGCATCAGAGTAAGAATTTATTTTTCTCATTTAAAAAAAATGCTTAAATCTGGCATTGCTTGCAGTTGAAGAAAAAAGTATGGCAACCCAGGGGTGGTCTGGAGTGAGAAGGAAAGCCTCCAAAGAGAAACATCTGCACAAAGGCAGAGCTGTCACCTGGGGCCATGCCCGTCACCGCTAATGGAGAAGTAAGATCAGAATAATTCTAGAACTATTTTGAAGGTAAACTGTGAAAGAAAATTGCCCACTGATAACTTATTAGGCAATCACCCTGTTCATTATTCTCTTCCCATCTTGTCTTGTAGGAAAAGAATGGGTAATTTCCTACTTAGCACCTTAGAGTTGTACGGACTTCCCATACAGAGCTATCGCAAGATGTGGTTATAGAACTTTAATTGTTAATAACTGTCTAGTAAATTGTACTGAATTTTAAAAGGTACGCAAGTTGAATCACACACTGTGATGGCTTAGGTACAGGTATGATCAATTCTAAGACACTTCTCAATTAATAATTCCCTGTTCACTATTTCAAGATAGCATCAGAGTAAGAATTTATTTTTCTCATTTAAAAAAAAAATGCTTAAATCTGGCATTGCTTGCAGTTGAAGAAAAAAGTATGGCAACCCAGGGGTGGTCTGGAGTGAGAAGGAAAGCCTCCAAAGAGAAACATCTGCACAAAGGCAGAGCTGTCACCTGGGGCCATGCCCGTCACCGCTAATGGAGAAGTAAGATCAGAATAATTCTAGAACTATTTTGAAGGTAAACTGTGAAAGAAAATTGCCCACTGATAACTTATTAGGCAATCACCCTGTTCATTATTCTCTTCCCATCTTGTCTTGTAGGAAAAGAATGTCTTCCTGAGGCGTTTTAATCCAATGGCTTATTTGCATATGAAATTAGTGGGGGCCCAGAGGGGAACAATTAGATTAGAAAGACAAGAAACAAAATAATGAGTCATACAGAAGGGGAACTCCACTTTTTGCAAAATATTCTTTTAAGTTTTGAGCCACTCATGAGCCCACACTCGGCCAGCCCTCAGTGCTGTCTCTTCTCTAAGGCACACGGCATTTCTAGTCTCAGCCCTGTAATTTAACACTTAGGCTCTTATTCAGCATCCTAATTGCCTTGCGTGGCTTAGTCTTATCTCCCCCAAGGAGAAGTAAACCTGTGAATCGATAGCCCTGGCAGGACCCGCACGGGGCGGTCAGAGCCGCAGCTCCTTCTGTGAGCGGGTAATCTCAGTGAGACCAATGATTGCTTTGGAATGAACAGATAGACAGAACAAATCAATTCTTTAGCTTAAACAAAATGTCTGTTCGTGTAAGGTATGCTTATTTTTTAAAAAGCAGAAATTGTGTGATTGTGTCTTCAGTGTAAAGGTGACAGGTTATATAACCTTTCTTTTGTATCAGCCATCTCAAAAATGAGTTTTCAAAACTTTCAGTGTGAGCAGGCTTTTGAATACAAGATAGCAAAAAGTTAATAGTGCAAGGACAGGTAGATCGATGACGCAATTTAAGATTTTTCAGCTTTGACTATTAAATTTTTATCTAGCACATTTAACAACAAAATCAGGGACCAGCAGTTGGATTAATGGCTATGTTGCTGGACTCCCATGTAGTTGACCACGGTTCGAGTCCTAGACCTGGTGGCTTAAACTCACGTTGGGCACGTGTGCGTGCGTGCCCAAGATCCTGAGAGGAGAATGGAGGAGAAAGGACTGCGGCGTGGCCATCCCTCCGGGGGTGATTTCTCACTTTCTCTCTCTCTGTCTCTCTCTGTCTTTCTGGCGAGCGTACACACTCTATAGCAAAAACCTCTCTCTCAAAAAAAAAAAAAAAAGAGAAACGACAACAAAATCAAATAATATGGGCCAGACAGTGCTGGAGCAGTAAAATGCAATTCTGTACCAGGCAATCCCACATGGGAAGATTCCTGGTTCAAGTCTGCAGACCTCCTTGAGTATGCCAAACACACAAGTGCCCATGACTCAGGGCTGGCTGGAGCTGGGAAGGAAGCATGGCATGAAGACTCTGTTAGGACACACAGTTTGTTAAAGGGCATGTGCAACGCTAGAGAGACAGAGAGAGAGAGAGAAAGAACCCACCAGGGAGGGTGGCTACGCTTAGTCTCTTCTCTTCCATGCTCCTCTTTGAGATTTCTGGGCATGCATCCACATGCACCTGGTGGAACTTTCAAGCTTCAGGGTCCGGGCTCGAACTGCAGAATCGGCCATGTGGGCTCTAGCTGTCTACCATCCCATTGTCTGAATCTTTTGGCCTAGGGATTTATAATCACGCTTGTTTGTTTTCACAGAGAGTGCATATGCTTGCTGGAGAGACAGAGAGACAGCATCCCCCACAGAGAATGATTTTGCCACAATCCCTTCTCTTCCATTCCTCCCTCCTTTGAGACTTTGGGCATGTGCCTGGCATGCTTATTTTCTTTCTTTTTCTTCAAAGAATTATTTTATTTAACTTTATTTATTTATTATCATTATTTTCCAGTTCGATTAAAGAGAGACAGAGAGAGACAGAGAAGAAGTGAGAAAGTGAGCAACTGGGTCCGGGACTCGAACTGCAGCTGGCCATGTGGGAATCCAGTGCCATTAATCACCATGCCACCTACTGGCTCCTCTTTCTTTTTTTAAGAGATTTTTGCTATAGGGAACATATGCTCACCAGAGAGACACAGAGAGAAGGAGAGACAGAAAGGGAAAAATCACCCCCAGGGGAATGGCCACGCCACAAGACCTTCTTCAAAATTTGGAATTTGGGGCGTGCACGCATACACGCTGGGTGTGAGTTTCAAGCTGCCATTTCCAGGACTCGAACCAAGGTCAGTCAGGTGAGAGTCCAGTGATGTAATCACTATGCCATCTGCTGGCCCCAGCACCTGGCGTGTTTTTCCAGTACTTGCACTGTGGGGTGGGCCATGTGGCTCCAGCCGCCTTAATCACCGTGTAGGGGCTGGCCCTTCGTATTCATTTTCCGTATCACTTGAGCTTACAGGTCACAGTCACTATGTGTTCAGAGAGAAGAGACACCGAGGATGCACAGGCGAGGTGCTGGAAGGCTGGGTTCGAAGAGTGGAATAGCTAGAGAAGCCTGGACTCCAAGGCAGACTTGGCGTCAGACTCGCCCCCAGGAAGTCCCCCATCCCCCTGCTTTGAGTGGCAACACCCACGACACTCAAAGACCATCCTCCCATCACCATAAATGTTCGCGCACAAGTCTTACTTCTCCCGGTTATCGAGTGCTTTCCACGTGGCAGGCACTGGGCTAAACGTTCTCTATCTTCCTCACTGTCAGGGTGACCTGGAGGCAGGCGTACGCACCTGATGTTACAAGTGGGAGAATCGAGGGTTCGAGAGACAGAATAGCTGATCCCAGCACGGAGACCCAGGTCTGTCCGGCCCCAGAGCCCTTCAGCTCACGGTGTTGTTGCTACAAGCTGTCCCCTCCTGTCGGAGCTCCCAGAATGCAGGAGGCAGCCCATACTGCTCCACTTGGCTTTCCAGACCTTTCTCAGCAGTTTGGGTTCCCCTAATTTTCCACCTCTCCCTGAACACAAACCCTCCCATCAGATCACCACTTCCTGGGATAGAACGTCTAGGCTGATCAGCCCCTGCTGGGGCCATGCTTATTTCTCAACTGCCTGGTTCTCAGTTCTCGCCTTACGTCACCAAATTAGCCCAGCCTAAAGGTCTGGCTGAAACCCTAGGCCAACCATGAAGTCGTCTGCAATGCCCTGATGGGGACTACTCTCTCTTCTCTTAAATGTCTTTGTGCTTAGAGCCAGTCCCACCCAGACAGAAAGTATTCGTACAATTGGTGAATTTTCCTTCCCCAACCAGAGCAGACACTTCTGAGGAGCAGAATGCACTTTTAAAAACCGATTTGCTCATCGACTCCTGCACTGAGTCTAATGCCACACTATACGAAGAGTTATCCAATGCGCCACTTAAAGGATTATATTTAATGAGTGAAAAAAATAAGGACTCCAATTTTAGTAACGTGGCTCCCCTTTCAAAGTCTCCAACTAAAATGCTAGAAACGCAGTGGTTTCAAACCCAGGACGTCACGTATTAGGTTTTCACATAATACAGTGGAAAGTAATCACAAACAGATTAACCGTGGTAAAGCACATAGAGCGTAAAATGCCATTCCCAGCGGACCGTTCCGTAGTGTCAGGTCAAGTCTGTGGCTGCTGTTGGTGTGACGTATCTTCTTTCTCCTTTCACTTGCTGAATACAGCCAGATTCCCATCTGGCACCTTACGTCTTCCTTCCTCTGTGCCTCATGTCTCTGCTTTCTTTCACATTAAGTCAGAGAGGGATGTTGAGATTTGGCAATGTCGAGTTCTTCGCTGACGCTGGAGGGCCATGTGGGTGATCCGGAGAGAAAGGAGGTTGAGGAATGGAGTGTAGATAACTTTGTGAAGAAGGAACCAGGGAGACGAACTGGTAGTTAGAAGGAAAGGGTGTGTCTTGGAGCCCTAGGCTGAAGCGATTCACCCAGTAAAGAAGGGAAGTCGGCCATGCTGGAGAAAGAGAACACATCTCTGAAGAAGCAAAGCATGGGAAGGCAAGAAGGGACAGGGTCACCAGTAGCTTCTTCAAAGGGTGACTTTGTAAGGATCCTGGTGCACAGTGCGAACGAGGGGAAGAACAACGAGAGGGAACGGTAAATACAGAGAATGAGGTGGGAGACAGACGGCCATATTTGAAGGAGCTCATGGGGCCTGAGGAGAGGATAAGGGGAAGCAGGTGAAGACTCTGGGAGACACGCTGCAGGGTGAGGCTGGCCAGCCTCTGTGGAAGAGGAGTCAGCATCTCCCCCAAGGTCACCATGCACAGGGGGTACAGCTCCTGTGGCACAGACCCAGCAGTGCAAACACGCACAGTACCACCAACACTCAGGTGTGCAAATACAACTCATTGCAGGCTCTAGGGGGTCAACAGATAGGAAAAGCCTCATTTGTTCTACAACTTTGAGAAGCCAGCCCATTCAGATAGGTGTTTATTCTGTGCCTGCCTTAACAGTCTAATAAAACTGAGGTGAACGATATATGATGTTTAAATATTATACAGTTGGTTGACCCACTTGAACGAATGAATGAATTCAAAGATTACCGTGTGAAAGATCACTATTTCAAACACAGATAGAAATCTGCATACTTGAGGACTCATTTTCAGTTACAATAATCTCGGAATGTTGTAGCAGACATTATTGTAATTCAAACCTTTAAAAATTACAGTAAGTTCCAAATCCACTGCTTTTCTACTTAGAGGTGTTCCATACGAAGAAGGGAGTCCGTGACGTGAGCACCTGCTGATGTGAGACATGTGCTCAGAGTCTCTGTCTCTCTTGGGTTGTCGGGAAAGCCATGATGCAGTTTTCTGTTTTTCTATGCAAAAATGGGCCCTGACTTTCCTGACACCCAAACACTGGGTTTAGAGCGACAGTATGAGCCTGGCTTTGTCAGGCCCATGGTAAGCCCCACTCTTCCTTTTCTTCACTAAAAGCCGCGCAGGTTAAGAACTCAGTAAGAGTGCCAGCATGTGCATGGCAGCACTCCAGGGGATCCGAGCACTTCATCTGGGGCATCTACGGAACAGCAGTGCCAATTTGGATGGCAGAAGGTCCAGTTCTGCCATGTCCCTGAATCGCTCGATGCCTTTTTAAAACCACAAGTCCCTTCCAAATTAATGAGCTCGTCAAACTCAAATGAAAAGCAGTTTGAAAAACCAGCGAAATCTCATCATTAGTGCATCTGAAATGGCATGTGCTGCCGGTGACTGAGGCGTTCCCGCCGCTTCGGTGAATATCGTGTCGCTGTTTCCAGCCCTCGTTGCTTTAAATCCCCACGACGGAGACAGACCATCAGCAGAGAAGGTGCGATGAAGTCCATGTAGCAGGTACAAGGTTCATCCTAAACACAGCATCATGAACGTGGTTCGTATCTTAAATCAGGAGTCCCCAGCCCGTGGGGCTGCAGAATGGTGCTGCTCTGTGGCCTGTTGGGGGACAGTGGTGGACTGGCTGTGGGCAGCACTGCAGGAGAGGTGGCAGGCGAGCTAGGGAGGTTTCATCCATGTTTGCAGCTGCTCCCCATGGCTCACCTGCTGCCTGGGCTCCACCTCCTGCTGGATCAGTGTATTGGATTCTCATGGGAGTGTGAACCCCAGAACCCTACGGCTGTGTGGCTGCTTCATGGTGGAGGAAATGGGGTGCCCTGGGACCAGCACCACCCCCATCACCCATGGATGTATTGGTCCCTACAGTACATAGTCTCCACATCACTCTGAATCGACAATGAAACCAAACTCAGGCAGTCCTGCCAAGAACTCACTATACACTTCAGTTCTGAAGTTAGAAGTGGAAGGGCTTTGTGTTAATACACTTCAGGATGCTGGTAGAATGGAAAAAAAATAAAAAAATAAAAAAGAAGGCTCATATAAGATGCATGTTTGCAGCTGCTCCCCATGGCTCACCTGCTGCCTGGGCTCCACCTCCTGCTGGATCAGTGTATTGGATTCTCATGGGAGTGTGAACCCCAGAACCCTACGGCTGTGTGGCTGCTTCATGGTGGAGGAAATGGGGTGCCCTGGGACCAGCACCACCCCCCATCACCCATGGATGTATTGGTCCCTACAGTACATAGTCTCCACATCACTCTGAATCGACAATGAAACCAAACTCAGGCAGTCCTGCCAAGAACTCACTATACACTTCAGTTCTGAAGTTAGAAGTGGAAGGGCTTTGTGTTAATACACTTCAGGATGCTGGTAGAATGGAAAAAAAATAAAAAAAGAAAAAAGAAGGCTCATATAAGGTACCATAGTATTATAATGTAAACTTCAAACATCGTATTTAATACACTGCATTTTACTTCATTTAAGTTATCCGGAAGTAAAAACAAGGACTGATTCTGAGCCTTCCTGCAAACCAATCAGCGAATCCCCTTATTAAGTGGGATGCCATCTTTACTCCAAGAATCAGGTTGCCATACCAACGACCACTTCTAATCAGGGCTTCGACTCCTGAGTTTCGAAGCTGCCCTTAGTCCGTTTGCCACTCCGCACCGACTCTCTCAAGTCAAAGCTTCTCAGAGGGAGACCTTTGCAGAGAGAGAGCACTGGGGGTGAGGTGGTGCCCCAACCAAAGGCTCCAACGAGAGGAGGAACATGTAAGGTCCCCAGGTCCCCAGGTCCTGCAGCGACGGCTGGAACCACCAGCCACCGGTAGACTGTATCCCCACGGTAGTGACACCCCCGCTGCAGCAGTCCTGGGAAAAAGGAAATGAATGGCCGCCCTACTTGAAAGTGGCCTTATTAATAATGCATTGAGCCCTTTCTAAGTGCCAGGCACTGGAAATCCAGATACAAAGGGTAATCTCAGCTACAGAAAGTCTTCTCACCCCGGCCAGCAGGGGGCTGCAAGTTCCGGTCAGTCTGGATACTGGCAATGTGCCGGCCTCACCTTGTCCAGTCTGACAGCCCCTCACAGGGCCAGAAGCCCATGTCTCTGTCCTTGTGAGGTCCAGTGTAACCTTGCTGCCTTGAACCGGGTGAACAGGTAGCCATGAGTACCCCTGGGCCTGACGGCCTAAACCTTTATGGCTGTGGGCCCTTAAACCACTCCCTAAACTGCCTGACAAAACGGAGTCTTTGCCCAGCTTCTGACTGGCATGGGTCTTTTTTTAGAGAGAGAGAGAATTTTTGCTATAGGGAACATGCCTTTGCCGGAGAGAGAGAGAAACAGACAGAAAGTGAGAAACCATCTCCCACCCCAGGGATGGTAATGCTGCAATCCCTTCTCCTCCATTCTCCTCTTGGGATTTTGAGCATGCACGCACTCGTGCCCAGTGTGAGTTTTAAGCCACTGGGTCTGGGACTTGAACTGTGATCGGCCATGTGGGACTGTAGCCATGTAACCCTTGGCATGAGTCTTGAAGGGAACACAATGTGACCATCTGCTTAGCTGGACTGAGTTCTGCTCTCTCATGGCTCCCATGGGGTGAAGCCTTGCAGGGTCAGGAGGTGGAGCTCGGGTTCACCACACACTGTGGGCCGTGGTAATTCCGACTCCATTCTCAGCTCATGCCTCTCTCTGTGTACCTCCTGGTGATCTTGCTTGGACAGTCACAAATGGGAAGGGGACACACATAGGGACCAGGCTCTGATGATGCAGAGTGTATAAGCACAGTGCAGAACATTCTCAGCTCATGCCTCTCTCTGTGTACCTCCTGGTGATCTTGCTTGGACAGTCACAAATGGGAAGGGGACACACATAGGGACCAGGCTCTGCTGGGATGTGATGATGCAGAGTGTATAAGCACGGTGCAGAACAGGCCGTGGTAGGAAAGCCCTTCACAAAGTGGGTGCCCTTGTTAGAAGGGGGATGTGGAGGGACATGTGTGAGTTCTCAAAGCTGAAGTGAGGAAGTGAGGGGCCAGGCAGAGTGAAGAAACGGATGGCCGGGCTGCTCCCATTGACCGTAACGAATGACTGATGAGTTTTCCTGGACCAAGTCATGCCCGTCACATCCTACCCTCCGGCCCTACTCATAGGCATGTACATGAGAGCTCTCATAGTAAGTCAAAACATGAACGTGTTCCCCACATATGATCCTGTGACCGCCATGTGGCCACCAACAGTCTAGGACTCTCCTCTGTCCTGCAGTCACTTCACGGTTCAACTGTCCAAGGTAGAAAATCTCTTGTCAGCTTGCAGAGCTGCGTGGCACTTAATAAATGCATCTACAAAGTAGGTAAGCAAGAAGTTTTCACGTGTAATCTAACTTGATGTATCTCTCCCCTCCCCAACCCCCAAATGATGTAAAATTCACTTGGGTTTACTGGAAATTACAATGGCAACGCAAAAATCACATTTTGTCCTCTAGAAAGAGCTAGAGTTTGAGCTGAACAACGTTTTATTCCAATTATAAATTTGTTTTTTAAGTAATTTAGTTGTGCTTAGAAAGCATTACTGTAGAGCGGTTTTTAATTTAATCAGATGAAAACTTGAGACCCAGGGCTTTTAAAAATAACGTAAGACCAGGAATAAGGGGAAACGAACTCTACATGTCCGGTGCTGTAGCTCTCTCTGCAGTCAGCTCACCTGTCACAGACCCACGTCTTTCAAGCCACATGGGGCTACTGCCAGCCTTAACTGCAGTTGTTCTCATGGAAAAGGGAGGCGAGCGAGACTTGGTTGAGTCACTTCATTATGCAAAGGCACTTGCCAGCGTGGGCACTCGAGTTCTCATCTCTGTGAGTAGGATCTATGACCCTATTTCAAGAAATCGATTGCCCAGGCCGATCGGTTCCTCTTCTTCCTGTGCTTGGCTCTGTATGGCCAAGGGCTGGCCGCCCGGCAGACTTCTCAGGCCCGAGTCAGCTGGAAGTCCACTCCAGACCCCCATGAAGCCCTGGCAGCAGGAAGACAGGGCCGGGGGAAGGGCCACATCGGGCGGTTTTCCTCCTCCTCTCGCTGTGTCTGGAGCAGAGACTGAGTTCTCTCCGAGGTTCCTGTGGCCTCTGGGTGTGGGGTCACCTCCTGCTTCCTGTCTCTTCATCCTGTGGTGTGGACAGGTTTCTCCTCTGCTGCGGAGAACCTCTGGGCAGCTTCAGAAATACCATCTGTCCTCTGGGTTCTCTCACAGCAATTCCCTAAATGTGACTCTCTCTGCTGGTTTTAAACACCGTTTTTCTAGCTGGACCCCAGGCGACTTAGTGCTCAGAGTTATGGCTGCTAAGCGCTGGCTCTGCGGGCCTCCCACGGCCCTGTCCCACCCACTCTGCCCACCAGATCTCAGTTGTCACTCCTGATTGTCGGTGACCAGCTGTGCAGCCTTGGGCAGGTCAATGAACCTCTCACGACCTCGGCTGCTAATTTTACAAAGCTAGGGAGCAATGGCTCGTCCCTGTTGATTGCAGGGTTCTGCCGGGCAGGGACGAGCTGACACGTGCGGAAGGGCCACAGAGGCGGCTTCCCCAGACTCACGCTGCAAGCGCTCAGGGCTTAGGGACTGGAATTACCAGTCGGTGGAAAAGGAGCTCCCCGGAAATTCTCCCCCAAGTTAATCCCATGGATCCAAATGGTAAACACTACAAAACGCTGCCTTGTACGAGCTCCGTGGGGGTTTACAAACACTTGGTTCTCTGACGATGGGAAGTGGGTGTGCTGATGGCTGATGCTCCCACAGCGCACGTGACTGCTGCAGGAAAAGGCAGTCGTGACGAGCGAGCTCGGGGAGCCCTTCCCAGAGCATCCCGGGTGCTGGTCTGACTGCCGCACCCCACATCCTGGGTAACTACGCCTGAGACACGGGCGCGACCTCAGGGGTGGTTCCTTGTGCTGCCGTCGAGGATTACGCACGCTAACGTAGAAATGCGGACTGAAGGCCTCGGTGCCCTTGGTAAAGATTCGGGAAAGTTCCTGTGGCTGACATTACTACCACTGTTACCATCATCATCATCCTCGCCTAGCTTGCTTTTTTTTTTTAATTTTTTTTTTTTTGGAGAGGTTTTTGCTATAGGGGGCGTT
>NW_006208670.1:1224187-1228936 GCF_000334495.1 Tupaia belangeri chinensis | reverse complement strand
GCAATCCCTTCTCCTCCATTCTCCTCTTGGGATCTTGGGCACGAACGCACACGCATCCGGCGTGAGTTTAAGCCGCCAGGTTCGGGACTTGAACCGTGGTCAACTACATGGCGGTCCAGCGACATAACCATTACGCCAGCTGCTGGTCCCTCATTCTTTCGCAAGGGTTTGATCGGAGCTGTCTCCCCCCTGCATCACCCCCAGCAGAGTGACAATCTCAAGAGTGCTGACATCGTGACGAACTTCAAGTCATCGTTGTGGGAGGACAGCTCGCCCTCCCTGCAATCCTCTGCCTCCATCTCTCTTGGGAGGATAGCTCGCCCTCCCTCCAATCCTCTGCCTCCATCTCTCTCCTTTCTTGTTATTTCTACCCTTTCTGAGCACAAAGGGACTTTGGTCTCAGCACTGCCACCATTATTCATCACACTGGGAAGGGAAAAAGGGGGGCTATCTAACCACGTATTTACATAATGGGCGGGAGGCTAATAAAATCATGTGCTTCAGCTTCCTCTGGTTGCTATGGCTATTGTTTATAAGCACTTTGTAGAAAAACCCTGAATTTGGGTGAGGGATACTTTCTTTCCCTTGGTGACACCACAGGAAGGAAGCAGAGATACCGTCTACACCAACGATGTGCAAAAAAGTACAGACCTACGGAGATAGCTTAAAATTTTCTAGTAGCTGCATTAGGAAATCCAAAAAGAAGAGGTGAGATAGACTCTTACAATTTATCTTATTTACCCCAAATATCCAAAACACTATCATTTTAACACATTTTCAATATGAAATTACTGACGCACATTGCATTCCTTTCTCGTTAGTGCTCTGAAATCCAGCGTACTTTACAGGGACAGGCGCCTCAGCTTGGACTGAGCATATTTCAGTCCTCGAACCACGGGGATCTAGTGGTGAAGGGATGCGTGCAGATCTAGATGGGAAGCTCCTCAAGGGGAGGGCTGGTCTTATTTTTATTCCAAATTTCCCAACCTCTTTACTGTGCCGCTTTGCCAAACAAGGTGGGTTCTCAGCAAAGATTTGCTGAACACAGGGATAAACGGTGAGAAAGAAGGCCATTATGTCACGTGTCACTCAGACATGTGAGGGAAACACATATTTTTTGAAAGAAATAACATTTTGCGGTTCTTATACTCTAAAGATTTACACATGAGGGGCCAGATGGCGGCATGGCAGCCAAACAGGATACCCTGCAAAGCCGGCCTGTATGGGAGGACTCTGATTGCATCAGGAGAAAGAGCTGCATGCCAGGCACACGTGTGCCCGCGATCTGCATGCCAGCACACGTGTGCCCACGATCTGGGGCTGGCTGAGGCTGGTGTAGATCTCGGTGTTAAGATTCTGTTGGAGGTACTCTCTCTCTTGCTCATGGATGAGCTAAATGTAAAAAAAAATTGGTTTCAATATTACAAATGAACATTACTGCCAAAAATCTCACAGTGTTCACTCACCTCAGACCACCTCCCCAAACCACACTATACATAAAGAGAAAGCAAGGTTAACTCTCTTCAGAAAAAACAGACAGAAATCCAAAACAACCTCAATTAAGTCTCCAAAACAAATGACCGCAATGAATCCCTGAATACTATAAAATAACTTCGTGTGTTTCGTAGTATGGAAGAAGCCATAATGTATGCTATGACACATGTTGGAAAAGGAATTAAAAACTAATATTACAGCCAAGTAAGTTATGAAAATGATGAATATCTTTTTCCCTTTACTGTTACTAAAAGCATGTTTTGAAAGTTTAAAGGTTTAATAAATGCAAATTACGTTTCGCTTTCAGCTGGTTGATACAATCAGCTCGCTCGGTCAGGATAACTACTTAAAAATAATTTGCAGTTCCCGAAGGCCACGAAATCACACTGAATACAGAACTACGATACAGACACAGCCCAAAGGAAAGACGGCGGAACCTTCTCACCCCTGGCACAGAAATCGTGCACGTCTGGTTCCTTCTGAAGGCCGATGCTGATGTCCCCCCAAAAGACTACCTGAACCGCTGGGACAGCTTCTTCAGAAACCCATTCCAGAGAGAAGGAAATGTTCCAGCTCAAGAAAGTTGCATAACATTACAAAATGCTGGTGCCTCTACCCTGGGATTGTGAAATGAACTTCTCAAAAACAGGCAACTAACCCCGACAGCACTTATTCGGAAGGGTTTTCCTCCTCCACCGCGACAGGACTGGTTTTTGTTAGTCCTACATATGCCCTGGCCAAAGGGATCACAAGAAAAGACATTGTTGTCTTCGCCCTGTACCTGGCTCGCCCGTGAAGCCTGTCTACGAGGAAAGGGGCAGCGGACGGTCCCAGCAGTCATGCCGAGAAGAGGCCGCATGTACAGTGTGGCCTTCTGATCACCTTTAGCAAAAGCACTCCTCATTTAACGGAAGCCTGACTTATTCGCCCAGTTAGGACTTCCGTCAGATTCCAGGCTTGACAAGTGCATGGTTTCGTGGTTATTTAAAAACACTCTACTGCTCAACTAGTCCGTCTATGTTTTCATCATCAAAACCCTTACAAAACACACAGCTAAGAGCTTTCCTTATTTGACCAAGAACTGGGTTTGTGCATTTACCTTTTCATTCGAATTTTCGATCTGATTGAAGGTTGTCTGCACTCCACTCTCCTTTACATGAAGATGAATAGAGCTCTTTTAAAAATCTCCATAATGGTAACTTTTGAACATTTCGATTTGGGGGGGTAATCAGCAGGGTATACATGAATCGAAATGTATTCCATTACTTTTCAAAAGATATTCTTAGGCCATCATCAATGTACTTTTCTCCAAAAGCAGCGATTGTCTTTTCAGTCGTTTAAGAAATTACTGACATGTTTTGAATTTTGTGTTGTCAGTTGCTCGCATATTGTCCAATTCTAAACACAGATCTTCAACCTGCTGTACAGTCGTGTGAGGGGAGCCTGTGTTAATAAATGTCACATATTTTTCAATTCAATAATGTTGTAAAGATGACAAATTTCATATTGCTGACAACCTGCCACTTGCGGAAATAATTAGCTTTCTACCTTAACTTGTGATTTCCATTCACTCAGTAAATATTTACTGAAGTCTGCCACATACCAGATGTTGCTGGGCCCTGCAGTGGCCCAGCGGAAGCCAGCCCTGGCCCTCCGGCACTCCCAGGCAGAGGGGAGCTAAGTCTGCCCTCCAGCCTTTCCTGCCAGGGCCTTTCTGCATTTCAGCAGACAGCGCCAGCGTGGCCGGCGTGACCACCTGACAAACCCAGGTCTGAATTCTGGCTCTGGCTGTTGGTGGCTGATGACCTTAGCCACGAGATTTGTCCTCTCTTGGCCTCAGTTTCCTCATGCATTACACAAGGACAATAATTTATTCTACAGGGTTACTGTGAGAGTCAAATGAAATAAGAAAAGGGAAGGGAAAAAATCTGGCACTTCGGACCGTAAATGTCAGACTCCTTCCTTCAGTTCCTCTTAAATATATATATATATATACCTTTCTATATTACATAGCCTCTCTGTTTCTGAAACAAAGAGACAGATGCACTGTAAATCTTAAACATGCATTAGATCCATCAAATATTCAGGAGTCACGTGTAGTAAGGGCTCTCGGGGACTTGAGGGGCCTTTGCCAGCTTGAGTCCCTGCTCTGAGTTTTTCTGATAGGGGATTTGTCTTTGGTCATTAGGTTATCATTTCCTCTTCCTCCATTAGAGCTTTAAAAATAGTTCTACAAGGGGCCATCAGGTGGTGTAATGGTTAAGTCACTGGACTCACACATGGCTGACCACAGTTCAATTCCCAGACCCAGTGACTTGAAACTCACACTGGGTACATATGCATGTATGCCCAAAATCCTGAGAGGAAAAGTGATTGCAGCGTGGCCACACCCCCAGAGGGGTGATTTCTCACTTCCTGTCTCTGTCTCTCTGTCTCTCCAGCAAGTGCACATGCCCGACAGTAAAAAAATCTCTTTAAAAAAAGTTCTATCAGTCCCCAAAGAACATGGCCCTTCCATCTTGGGTGGCTCACTCTAGAAGAGCTGGAGGGTCAGGAAGAAACTATCGCAGTGGACAGTTACAGCACGCCAGGCCCAGTGCTCAGGGAACCCCAGACGTGACCTCATTAACCCCTACAACCACTCAGGGATCAGATATTACTGTCTTCTACCCTCTGAGTTTCCACCTTCTGTGAAGGAACCCAGGACTCAGGGAGATGAGGGAAGTTGGCCACAATACCATATACGTAGCTCAACATCATTTCTCATGACTAACTCTGTCTTCCCTTCTTTCACGGGGGGTGTGCCCTTGACGAGGTCTCATCATGCTGCAGTCTCCCCTACCCCATGCCAAGCCGTGCAGCCAGCCAAGATCAAGGGCACACCCATGGGCACACCTGGCATGCTCAGGTCTAACCGGGATCCATATCTGGGGACCTCTCGCCCACGTGGCTCTAGTACCACATAGTGATACCCTGTAACTTCGCTCTTCACTCAGAGTCACTGAACCAGGCAGGGTGGCCAGTTGGCTGATTCCTCCCTATAGGTCTTCCTGCCCGATCTTGTTGGCTGGACAAGGTCTCCTTCTTCCGGATTCGAGTCCCCTCTACCGTGGTTACACTGGCTGCTCCCAGTCACATCTCCAAGGCCGCTCAGATTCATGGTTCCATGGACTGGCTCTTTTTTGGTTCTCTTCATCTTGGTATCTCCAAGGGGCTACCAGGAATATTCACATTTAGAACTGTCCCATTTCCCTC
>NW_006208670.1:1221417-1224163 GCF_000334495.1 Tupaia belangeri chinensis | reverse complement strand
CTCAGCCTTCAGCCATTGCCACCGGAAACAAGCACACACTGTCCCACGCCTAACTCTCGTCTGCTCTTACTGGGGGTGAACGTAACCTGCAGATGTCGCCTGACCCAGAGTTACCATCACGGGGAGGGTGGTCTCCGGAGCACAGCACTGCAGTGGTTAGCACTTCTCTTGCAGCACCCGAACACAGGGATATAGGCCACAACCCTAACGCTTTTCCATACATGCCCTTTCCGGAGACAAAAGCAGACCGAGCACACAACTATGCACAGACACAGCCATCGGACCCTCGTTTCCCTAAGGAAACAAACTGAAAATGACGCTGGGTTAGACTGAGGAGCCAAACGTCTCCCTCCCCTCTACTCGGCCATGTTTCTACTGCGTAATGTCGAACTATCGCACTGGGAGTGTTAACTTCAGAGAGAAGACTATTTTTGGTTTTCTATTTTTAACCTTTAGCTTAATTCAGTTCAATAAGCAATAATTAAGCGCTGTGGACAGGTATTATGGAAGTACAGAAAAAGCTTATGGAAGACAGGGCAGACATGATGAGAAGCTAATTCAGAAGTGCGCCCAGGGAACTGTGGGCGCTGGAAGCAGAGCAACCATTCTCAGCCTGAAGGTTCAGAGAAGACTATCCAGGGACCACTGAGCATGAAAATAATAACTACGATGCACGAGGTCAACTTACTACATCTGCTAATGAAGAGAAGCACTGAAAGAAATTCCACAGAAAGTTCTCTTTACCCAAGACATAGGCCCTGCCCAGAAACCAAAGAACGAACCTAGTTTACTTGTACTTCATGCTAGCAGTTATCTTAGCTTCTTTCACGAAACCTACCTACCCCCAGAACTGTCAGGGATGGAGTAAATTTAGAATAATAACCATTAAGTCATGACCTTTTTTTCCTATTAGTGACGCCCTTTTCTTTCTGACTTTCCGTATCAACTATGAAGTATCATTACTCTCATGCCCTACTTTCTGGAGATCAGAAGCCAAGGAGACTCATAGAACTCAGAGGAAGCGGGGAAAAATTCACACAGAAACAGCAAACTCTGATACCCCTGCCCATACTCAGTCTTACAACAAAGAAAGCATGGAAACAATTTATTATTTAATGAAATCCCCTTTGGCTCTGAGTAGCACCATGGCAGTTGGCAAGAATAAGCGTCTTACGAAAGGTGGCAAAAAGGGAGCCAAGAAGAAAGTGGCTGATCCACTTTAAAAGAAGGGTATGACGTGAAGGCACCTGCCATGTTCAACACAAGAAATATTGGGAAAATACTCGTTACCAGGACTCAAGGAACCAAAGTTGCATCTGATAGCCTTACGGGCTGTGTGCTTGAAGTGAGTCTTACAGATCTGCAGAATGACGAAGTCGCATTGAGGAAATTCAAGCTAATTACTGAGGAAGTTCAGGGCAAAACCTGCCTAACTTCCATGGCATGGATCTCACCCGTGACGAAATATGTTCCATGGTCAAAAAATGGCAGACCATGATTGAAGCTCATGTTGGTCTCAAAAAGACCAGTGGTTATTTGCTTCATCTCTTCTGTGTTGGGTTTACTAAAAAACACAACAATCAGATGCGGAAGACCTCTCATGTCCAGCATCAGCAGGTCCACCAAATCCGGAAGAAGATGTTGAAGTCATGACCCGGGAGGTGCAGGCAAACGACTTGAAAGAAGTGGTCAATAAACTGATTCCAGCATTGGAAAGGACATAGGAAAGACCTGCCAGTCCATCTACCCTCTCCACGATGTCGTCATCAGAAAAGTCAAAATGCTGAAGACGCCCAAGTTTGAATTGGGAAAACTCACGGAGCCTCACGGTGAAGGTAGTAGCCCTGGAAAAGCTCCCGGGGATGAGACGGGCGCCAAAGTTGAACGAGCTGACGGATATGAACCCCCAGTCCGAGAATCTGTTTAAAGTTCAGACTTTTAATAGTGACAAATAAAAAGTCCTACTTGTGACAGTTTCCATCTGAACATTCTTTTTAAATGACCTGAAAGCTTGGTGAATCAAAGACTCCAATCTGATAATGAAAATTTTTGACCTGTGTATGAGTTTTATTAAATAATTGAAAAGGGGAAATAAAATAAAAATCTTTTCCCCTGAATTCCAGAACTTCACAACCAATTAGGAGCAGAATCAGTAAGTGAAGTGGAAAGAAGAGCCAGTAAAAATAGTGGCCAGTTATTTTTGATCTCTCAGTTATTAGACTTCTTATTGCTTCTTTTAAAATCTCAGCATTTTGAAAGCCAAATTAGCCCTGCTTCTATAATTCCTCATTTCGGCTAAAAACAAGCATCACCACCTGCCAATAGGGCCTTACTATTTACATATTTGAAAAAAGAATACCCTCTGTGCATTGAAAAACCAAAAGACATTATGGCATGGCTTCTGCCGGACCCATAGCATTGCCCCACTGCCCATCTTGATTGTAAAGAACTTCTGACCTAAATGGCTGAAAGTGCCTAGCTTTCAGATTCTCACTAAATAGCTCACAACATACAGAAAAATGTAGTTTGCTGCTGACCCACACCGAGATGCAAAATCATGACTTCTGAAAATGCAATGAGCACCGTCGGCATATATCCCACCGTAATTAAAGAAATAAGAATTTGTTCAACTGAGATGATAAATGTTTCAGAAATGTTTCAGAATACTTTCCTTGATAAAGTACAAAGGATTTCTCTTTTCTTTTTCTTCCAAGTTTACTTATTTCTTCTGAGAGAGAAGGAAAGA
>NW_006208670.1:1203928-1221371 GCF_000334495.1 Tupaia belangeri chinensis | reverse complement strand
AAGAGTGAGCGGTACTCTCCGGCAGGGTCTTCGCACCCCGATCCACTCTCAGCCTTTGCCAGCCAGGCATCAGGCACGTGTGCCCAGGATGAACAGAGGATCTTGGGATTGAACCTGGGACCTTCCACTACGGTCTCAGCACCACTGAGTTTTGTGTTACCAATGTGCCACTTCAGCTGGCCAAGAGTCTTCACAATGAGGATTTCACTGTCTCTATTAAAATCCTCTGAGTTTAAATTAGTCTTTATGAGCATTATAAAAGGACTTGGTGGTGGACAATTTTGGCCACCTTTTTTGGTTAGAACACAGCTTTAAAGACAACAATACTCTTATGCCATATGTACCTATTTATCCTCACAAGACTCACTTGGCTCTGCTTTGAACCATAGCCACAAATTATACTTTTAAACTTGGTTTAAAGGAGAGCAGATTATAGGCTTCGGCTGAATCATGACAAGCCAAGCTCTGAGAAAACAGAAAAGATCCTTTGACAACAGCCATGTTAGATATGTGTCTAACTGGGTGAAAACAGCTGGGTGACAGGGATGAGAGTGAGAGGAATGTTTGAAAACCAGGTTCATTATATACCTTACATCCTACTTAGCTTAAAGACATTAAAATACACTACTGCTATGGGAAAATAATCCAAAGCAGAAGCCCACTAAAAGTAGATTCACATATTAGTTATTTATATAGGATTCAAAAATATTGACGTGGAGGAAGTTGAGTTATATAGATATAAAAACATACCGATGAATTGAAATTTATTTTTGTCGTTAAATAAGGAAGAAAGCATTAAATTTTTAGAAACTCCCAAGAAAATAGCTTACTCCTTTTTTCTTTTTAATAAGGAAATATGCTGCAGTAAAAGAGCATCTCTCCTTTGAGTAAAGGAAAGAGAAGACAGTTTGCCAATGAAGCAGGAGCGCGCAATGCCACTGACAAAGGACAAGTCATGTCCCTTATGCCAAGGGGCTCATGGATAACAGAAGAAAGCAGGGACACAATGCTAGACACTAAACCCTGAGTTAAAGCAGGCAGACGCAGCCTCTAGTTCTGACACTTGCTTCTCAATTCCAAATGACTGGAGGGCCCTGTACTCAGCAGTGTGCTTTCCTGCCTTAGCTATGGACTTGACTCCTGGGCTTCAGTAAATGCGGGGGGTCTCAACTGCTGCCCTGATGGGGATCAGCACCATCCCTCCACTCGAATACATACTCCCAAAGCCGAGAAACACGGACACGGCGCGCCCTCCAAGCACTTTGGCCCAGAAACTCGCATATTCTCAAGGGGAGGAAGGATGGCTCCTAAACCTGAGTCTGAATAAACTGATAAAATAATAAAAGAGCAAAAGAGATGCCAATGGAGAACAGATCTCAACTTTACAGTATGGGAAAAGATCTATGTGGCACAGTGAGTCTTCAGTAAGTTCGTGGCAAACACGTCTTATAAACAACCTATGGAGAATCCTCTGAGTTTAAATTAGTCTTTATGAGCATTATAAAAGGACTTGGTGGACAATTTTGGCCACCTTTTTTGGTTAGAACACAGCTTTAAAGACAACAATACTCTTATGCCATATGTACCTATTTATCCTCACAAGACTCACTTGGCTCTGCTTTGAACCATAGCCACAAATTATACTTTTAAACTTGGTTTAAAGGAGAGCAGATTATAGGCTTCGGCTGAATCATGACAAGCCAAGCTCTGAGAAAACAGAAAAGATCCTTTGACAACAGCCATGTTAGATATGTGTCTAACTGGGTGAAAACAGCTGGGTGACAGGGATGAGAGTGAGAGGAATGTTTGAAAACCAGGTTCATTATATACCTTACATCCTACTTAGCTTAAAGACATTAAAATACACTACTGCTATGGGAAAATAATCCAAAGCAGAAGCCCACTAAAAGTAGATTCACATATTAGTTATTTATATAGGATTCAAAAATATTGACGTGGAGGAAGTTGAGTTATATAGATATAAAAACATACCGATGAATTGAAATTTATTTTTGTCGTTAAATAAGGAAGAAAGCATTAAATTTTTAGAAACTCCCAAGAAAATAGCTTACTCCTTTTTTCTTTTTAATAAGGAAATATGCTGCAGTAAAAGAGCATCTCTCCTTTGAGTAAAGGAAAGAGAAGACAGTTTGCCAATGAAGCAGGAGCGCGCAATGCCACTGACAAAGGACAAGTCATGTCCCTTATGCCAAGGGGCTCATGGATAACAGAAGAAAGCAGGGACACAATGCTAGACACTAAACCCTGAGTTAAAGCAGGCAGACGCAGCCTCTAGTTCTGACACTTGCTTCTCAATTCCAAATGACTGGAGGGCCCTGTACTCAGCAGTGTGCTTTCCTGCCTTAGCTATGGACTTGACTCCTGGGCTTCAGTAAATGCGGGGGGTCTCAACTGCTGCCCTGATGGGGATCAGCACCATCCCTCCACTCGAATACATACTCCCAAAGCCGAGAAACACGGACACGGCGCGCCCTCCAAGCACTTTGGCCCAGAAACTCGCATATTCTCAAGGGGAGGAAGGATGGCTCCTAAACCTGAGTCTGAATAAACTGATAAAATAATAAAAGAGCAAAAGAGATGCCAATGGAGAACAGATCTCAACTTTACAGTATGGGAAAAGATCTATGTGGCACAGTGAGTCTTCAGTAAGTTCATGGCAAACACGTATTATAAACAACCTATGGAGAGATTTTTTAAATCTTTGCATCCAGATAGACTCATACTTTGGTTCCTTTTCTCATGAACTTTTTGAAGTCCCCCAGCTTTGATTCCATTTCTCATGAACTTTTTGAAGTCCCCCAGTATACTCACTTCAACTGGACAGATATTTATGGAGTGCATCCCAGGGGCTATGAACTTTGCGAACAGACGCCAGGTCTTCAGACATAAAGCAAATGCTTTCTCTTCTTCAGATATTCCTCCTCTGACCACCGTCACAGAGATGAAACTATTCATCAGAAAGCGGACTTTCAGAAGGGCGTATCCTGTCCACTTACAAAGAATCTGAAGTGGCCTAGCATAAAAGAGAGTGATTTAAGATGGAGAAGCAGGACGTCCATAAGGAGCTTTGGGATGAGAGATGGCCATTCTGAGCTGAATTAACTGCTACAGTCAGATACTGAGTTTTTTGTGACGGAAAAGTCAGAAGTGGCAATACACAAGGTTGCATTTTTTACCGTCCAGCAAAATTTGGCAGCCAAAAGTCCTCACAGAGATTACTTTTCAGAAATTAACTTTCTAATTTTTTCAGGAAATTTTTTGCAATCAGGCGTGTGTACTTGCTGGAGAGAAAGAGAGAGACAGAGACGGTGAGAGGGAAAGTGAGAAATCACCTCCCACAGGGGATAGCCACACCATAATCCCTTCTCCATCCTCATCCTTGGATCTGGGCATGTACACACACACGCACCTAGTATGGTTTTCAAGTTACCGGGTCTGGGATTCGAACTGTGGTCAACCACGTGGGAACCCAGTGATGCTACCACTACACCATCTGCTGGCCCTCTGAAACTAAACTCAAGATGCAGTTCATTCCATGGTTCTTGCTCAAATACCAGCCTGGCGGTGCAGCCAGTGCCAAACTGTGGTGAAAACCACATGGTCAACTGCCGTTTGGAACCCCAGGTTGGCCTGAGAACACACTCAGTGTGTGTTCGATCCCCAGGGCTGGCTGAGCTAGAGGGCTGAGGAAAGCAGGTGGATGCTGTTGCAAGGCTCCTCTCTCTCTCTCTCTCTCTCTCTCTCTCTCTCTGGCTCTGTCTCTCTCTCTCATGCTTGCACTCACTATCATAAATCAGATAAAGTTAAAAACTAAATGAAAGGAAATAAAAACCAACTAGTTTTCCACTCAGGAAGGAGAACCCTAAGATCTGAGAGCTGGAAATGAAATTACTCTGCGGATACTGTCTTTGCCTAGGCTGCAAACAAAGGCCAGATCTTTCCGAAGATGCCCCCCCGCAGACACATACATAAAGACAGAACTATTACAATCGGACCAAACGTCCCCTAACATGGAAATTACTCATCTCTGCTAGTCAGTGAAAATGAAGACAGAGTCGCAATTTCAGTCATGAGATTACTGTTGCCTCTTTCTTTTTTCCAAACTCAATATACACCTTAAAGTATGTTTCTTGTGATTAAAAAGCAAAAACCAAAATACTAACTGATGTAAAATTCACTTAAATTAAAATGGAAATTAAACTGGGGGAAACCACTCTTTCGTTTTTGCTCTTTGACCAACATATTATTCAAATTAAATTTTTTAATGAACATAGTTCCAGTAAAAACAAAAGGCAACAACTGTAGCCGAGACGGGTTTGATGTATTTTATTTTTTAAAGTGGTAATTGGGATTAAGCCACATTTCAAATCGAGTTCTTCCGAAAGGTGTCCTGGGAGGAGAGGGGAACACGCCGTGCTGACAATCATTTGTTTCACGCCTTCGATTGATTTTTCTTTATTAAAAATATGCTGCCTTCTTATCAACAATAAAAAACACAGGGTCTTCATTAACTCCGCGTCCTCTGAAGGCCTCCTGACCTGCCGGGTCACTCATTCCGACCCCTAGGCCACTCCCTGCTGCAGCCATGGGGCCCAATCCTGACACCTACCCGCGTCAAAGTGCTTTCGTGTTTCCCTTGCACTGAGGTCGATTCTCCAGTTACCGGTCTCACGATACCGCACAGCTCTGGTCAGACACGAACCATCGCTGCAATTCCATGTCCTCCTCTCAGCAGACTCAGGCTCCTCGAGGGCCCGATCACCACTCAGTGTTTACCGGGCTCCCAGCACAGGGCTGGAGACTCCGGAGCTCCTCCAGAAAAATCTGCTGAACAAACTCGGGTATGAAAACCAGGGACCCAGGCCCAAGAGAACAGCGGCCGCGGCAGCAGTGGTGGCGGAGTTAGGGCCCTTCGCACCCACGGCGGTTCTTCGGACCACACTGCAGGTTCCCAGGAACAATACTCCTGAAAATTGCTGTTTCCACTTCACTGTCTTACACGATTCTGAACACTCGAGGGGCACAGAGATTCCCAGTGATTCATATAGTCTGGAAAAGATTCTCTAATCCTGGGCAACTTTAAATATAACATTTTTACTCTTCATTTCAAACACTTGCATTGACTACAAAGTTTAAGCAGAGTGCTTGGGTTTATAACAAGTCTTGGGAGTATAAACACGGGCAATGCATCTCCTGTCCATGCTCAGCAGGCAGGGTGGGGCGTGGAATAGCAGCACCTCGGCTCCAATTCCTGGCCAGCCACTTAGAAGCGGTGTGGTTGCACTTCTCAAGTGTCAGTTCCCTGGTGGGTGTGATAATAATAGTACCGGAGTCCTAGGTTATTCTGAGACTGACGAGTCTGTGTGGAAGCGTTACCCCCACAGTGCCTTCTTCGTGAGTACCGACGGACTGCAGATACAAAGTTAAGTCCGACTGCTCTCCACTTTCAAAGAACTCGCAGTCACAGGGCGAGACAGTGATTAGGAGACATGACTTTAACATAGGGTCGTAAGTGCTAACCTCAGGTATGCACAGGTTGCTGGTGCGGGCTCAGAACATGCGATTTTATTATCTGATTTATTATCTATTCATAAATTACTAATATAATCATTCATGAATAGCAAATACACAATTTTCTCTCAAGATAAGCTATTAAATATCGTAATAGCTCCTTGAGATAAGCTGTTTTATTCAGCTTCATGATTATAATGGCCTGTTAATTTTTTCAACATTGATAAGATGCACTGCTTCGAATATTAACCTGTGTGTATGTGCACGTATGCATGCATATGCGTGTATGTCTGTATAAAGACACACGTACTCTTTACTTTTCACTACCTGCTCCAATTATCTTTAGGAATAAGGAAAAGGAGATTTTAATACGTGGAGGCAATTTTTTCCCAAATCTTTTATTCACTAAGGGTTTTTTTCAGTTTAAAAAGGATCTAGTAATTCTATTTCATGTCAGTTGCTCTTAGCTTTATTTTTCAAAGCAGTTTTAATTGCTTCTGGTCCCTTCACATTTGAATCTCATTATAGAACATTTTTGCAATATCAAGCTTTATCAGCAATCGGCAACGCCACAGGACAGGGTGACAATTATGAGAATATCAATGAGTATATCCATTCCTTTAATTCTCTTCACTAATTATTTATAGTTAGGTAATTAAAAACAATTGACTTTGAATTATGAATACTGAAGAACTATAACAGCGTAAGAAGCAAACATGAAAGGTCGTTGGGAAAAAAAAAATCGCTGCTAATTATGGCTCCTGGTTGCAGCAAGAATCCAGAGGACCTAATACTCACGTCATGGGGTGTGCTTCGCAGCTGAGGTCGGCCAGTGCTCAAGGACAAGGATGCCCTGGCTGACCTGACCTCATCTGCGTAGCTCTGCAAGCTTAGCTTTCCATTTCAAGAGTAAAGCAACTGTCACCTTTTACAAATGAATCTTTTAAAATGCTTTTTTCTCCAATACCCCTTCTTCGTTCCTTCAGTGCTGATTCCTTACATGTCAACTGCCACAGAAGGAGAACTTCCACCTCCCGCGTAGTCAGGGCTGCCCTTACCTCCCGTGGGCTTCACGCTCTCTGGCTTCCCCATAACCCACCTGGACCTTGCATGCTCTAGCTTCCGCTCACCTGGTTTCTCTGTCCCAGACCTCTCCTGGCAGGAGCTAAGACGTGAGCATCCTGGTGTACGCCCTCCACCAGGGCTTCGCCCTGCCCAGCAAGTCCTCTTCACCTACTGTGGTCTTCCTTGGGATCTCTAGCACGCTCTCAATGCAATGCCTTCCCCCTTACACCGCTATCCCTCTTGGACAATCGGTGACAGAAAGTGAGAAGTCAACCCCAGGGTGGGTGACCATGCTACAACCCCTTCGCCTCTATCCTCTTATTGAGATTTTGGGCACGCATGCATACACACCTGGCATGAGTCTTAAACCACCGAGTTTGGGACTCGAACTGGGGTCGACTACATGGAAGTCCAGTGATGTAACCATTATGCCATCTGCTGGTCCCGAAAAGTATATTTTTTTTAATTCCAAGAATGTTGGATACTAGCATATGTTACCACTAGAAACTTGTGGTGTCGTGTTGAATACAGATGATTGGGTTATTTGAAATCTTATTTCCTTTAGGCTTTCTCAACCTGTCAGGTATTCAAACTGAGATGCCCAACAATTGATAACCACGAAGAAGTTACTGGAAGTATCTTCTGTATATTAGTGGTCACCAGAGGGGACAGGAGACGAGATATCATCTCACTCTCAAGAAGCTTAAAGTAGCTAGGAAAACAAGACTAAAACGTGTTTTAAGGAAACGGAGGGCCAGCTCATGGTATGGTGGTTAAGGCAGCGGGATCCCACATGGGGTCTGCACAGTTCAAGTCCCAGACCCAGCAGCATGAAAACCACACCAGACACGTGTGTGCACGAATAAACTCTGGAAGGGAGGAAGAAATGGAGAAGGGACTGCAGTGTGACCATTCCCCATTGGGGGGGTAGGGTATTTCTCTCTTTCTCTTTCTCTCTTTCCTTCTGGAAATGTACAGGCCCTCTGGCAAAAATAATAGTAATAATAATAAAACAAATGGAGAGGTTTCTGAGAGCAGGTGAGGTTGACGCCAAGGGATTACGAATGTATATAAAACATGAATGAATATCTGATTGAAGTGTGAGTTGCTGACGCTAATGCTGTGGATGCAGATAGATGGTGGTTCGTGGGAACCAGGCAGGATGCAGAGTGGGATGAGCAGGAAGTCCCGATACAGAGGGCTTTGAACAAGGCACGAAGGAGAGCACGCGGCTGACCACATGCCAAGTGGTAGTAGGTGGAGGCAGAGGGAGGAGCACCCGTCCCCCACCCCAGGCCTCGCAGGTCAGGTCTAGGAGCTGAGAACACGGCCAAAGCAGATAAGGCTGGATGGTTTGTAGTTGGCTGTGGTGGTATTTGGAAAGGTCCCTCCAACAGCAATGACCCTGATTGGGGACAGGCGATCAGACACGGTGAGAGGAATCAGGCAGGTGGCACTGTGCTCTGGTGAGCAGACCCAACTCAGCACAGGAAGTGAGCTGACTTACAGACGACTTCCGGATTCCTCAGCTACCCACTAGCCAAGGTGGCTGCCACTGACCCAGATGAGAACGACAGCGATTTGCTGAAGCCAAGAACTGTGATGAAGGGACTAGCATGAAGAAGGACTTTCTTTTCACCTCAAGAATCACAGGGTCGCAAGCCAGAGGGGACACGAGCGGGACATCTAACTGGGAAGGTTCTGGGTAAAGACGGCTAAGGACAGGACCGTGATGGAGAAGCCACCAGTGTAGGGTGGGACCTGTTGTCACGAGGGCTCTCCGAGGGAGAAGACATCCACAGAGGAGAGTATGGACACAGGGCGGGCCCGAGTCCAACGCCTACGCTCCGATGGCAGGAGACGAGTAACCAGCAGAGCAAGCCGGGAAAGCTGCGAAGGCAGGAAAAGGAATGAGAGGAAGTGGGCCAGTCAGTGGTGGTGGCTAAGGCAGCTGGTCTCGCACGGCCAACTAAGTAGTTCGAGTCCAGGGACATGGCAGCTTGAAAAACACACCAGGCACGTGTGTGCACATACCCCAAATGCCGAGGAGAATGAAGAGGGGATTGTGATAAGGCCATCCCCCGAGGGGTGCGCTCGTGCTCTCTCTCTCTCTGGTGAGCAAACATGCCCTATAGCAAATTAAAAAAAAAAAAAAAAAGAAAAACAAAGAAAGGAAAGAAGGAAGGGTGAATCATTTGAGAAAACCTAGGAGGGAAAAAGTTCTCAGGAAGAGCCAGCAACATGAGTCCTGTGGAAATGCCAAAGCAAGAAATACTGAACAAGAGGCCTTCGGACTGTGTAATACAGAGACCGAGATGAACACCGAGAAAGGAGCTACGTGGTAGAGTGGTGGAAGAGAACATCAGTTTGGAGAGGCCTGGACGCCCCACTCGGCACGTTTCATGGTAAGAAGGAGCGAGAGAAGAGGAGCCGGAGGCCCAGAACCTCACAGCAGGAGGCAGGGCGAGTGGCTGGATTCGGGGGCAGAGACCGAGGGCCCTGGAGACAGGTGAGGCGGCACCGGAAGCAGAGCTGCGGAGGCCCAGGAGTGAGGCCGTCAGGACGGGTGAAGGGCTTAGCACAGGGGCTGGGGTACCCCTTCCTCTGCATTTGCAGGGTGTTCTAGTCTGTTTTGTTGCTAATAATTTAAGAGACTCAAGGCTTTTCCACCTCATGGACTGGAGCATCAAGGGTCAGGCCACTTCTTGTGGGTGTCATGTAAAGTCCTGATGACACCCCGAGGGGGGGGCAGGGCAGCTGTAGCTCTTGGTCTCATTCCCTCTCATCAACGGTGGGGACCCCACCATAATCACTCCAGGATGGTGTTAAGTGTCCTCTCAATACCTTCACAGTACAACCAAGTTCGGACACACGCGTTGTGGGAGATACCCAGAGCATGGGATGGGAAGGTGGAAGCACACACAGAAAGTCGGGGTGGTCTGATCGGACGTGTCCCTGTGGGTATCCACAGAGGTACAGCTGGAAAGGACACGGGAGTGGGACATCTAACTGGGAAGGTTCTGGCAAAGACAGTTAAGGAAAGGACTGTGATGAAGAAGCCACAGAGTGCATGATCCCTAACCCCACAATGGGAAGGGAATTAGGGCAAAGGTCTACACCAGTCACAGCCCTGAGCTCATGGGGGCAAAGCTCAGGGGAACCATTAGCCTCGTCTGGCAGGTCCAAAGCCTGGCCTCCACCCCGTTCCGAGGCGGCAGGCGTCCTGGGCAGTCTATTACGCAAATACTCCACAAAACCAAATAACCATTCAGAGCGTAGAGGTGTGAAACGGAGTAGGACAAGAGGTAAGGCATGGCTTGAAAAGCGATGGGAAGGGAGTCTTGCAGCCACCCACAGTGATGATACTTTTTCTATAAAACAGCTTGACATCATTATTGTAGACCAGTACATTTGTTTTTTTTTTCTTCTTTCTAATTTTCATATCATAAATTTAGCCCCATTACTCAAAATGACAGTTATTTCAACTATACGCCAATGAGCCTAAAGAAAATAATGGCTTTCGCCTCTCAAAGTTTCAGGAAATAAATTGCAGATGGAATTGGTTTTGTTTGTTCTTTTAATTTGCTTTATTACAGTTTCGCACGGCATGTCACTGCCCAAATTCACTGTATGCAAGGACATTCTCAGATGTCAGAAAGAAAACGTGGCAACGTGCAAACACTGGGTACGTGAGCTGTGCTGACGTGACACTTCCACAAACACCGAATAAAACCTCGCTTCGTAATTACCTACGGTTAATCCTTCATCGCTCATCCTTTCTGAGTCCGGCTTTTAGTTGGTTTTATGGTAACTAAGCATCTAAATAAGAGATAAAGAACTGCGTGAGAAACATAAATGTCCGAGTGAAAATTATACCTTAATATTGTGTGAAATATCAAGTATTTAAATTTTTATCAGATATATTATATGAAAATGGACTCCCACATGGCCCACCGCAATTCAAGACCTAGACCTGGTGGCTTGAAAATCACACGGGATGCGTGCGTGTGTGTGTGTGTGTGTGTGTGTGTGTGTGTCTCCAAAATCTCAAGAGAATGGAGGAAAAGGGATGGCGGTATGGTTATCTTTGCTGGGCGAGTGATGTTTCACCTTCCCTCTCTCTGTCTCTCTCTGGCGAGCATATGCACCCTGTGGCAAAAAACTTATAAAATAATGAACCAGTTAATAATGTTACCAATTATAATACCCTACTTGTGACAGGAGAAGTTTAGAGGGCAAGCTCTTGGTGGCAGTGACCCTCTCGATGTTCCATGCTTGGATACAGCTGGGCAAGCTAACACAAACAGGAAAGAAATACATAAGTAGTACCTGATAACGATGCTGTCATTTGCTTCTGTTTGAAATCTACTTTTACTGGGACCAGCGGATGGCGTAATGGTTCCATTGCTGAACTCCCACTTAGTCAGCCACAGTTTGAGTCCCGGACCCGGTAGCTTAAATTCACATCAGGCACATGTATGTGTGTATGCCCAACATCCTGAAAGGAGGGTAGAAAAGGGACTGCAGTGTGGCCATCCCCCGGGGGTGATTTCTCACCTTCCCTCTCTCTGTCTCTCTCTATCTTTCTGGCGAGTGCATGTGCCCTACAGCAAATTATCTTTCTTAAAAAAAACGTGAGGACCAGCAGTTAGCGTAATGGCTATGTTGCTGGACTCCCATGTAGTCAACCGCAGTTAGAGTCCCGGACCCAGTGGCTTAAAACTCACACCGGGCATGTGTGTATGCATGCCCAAGATCCTGAGAGAAGAATGGAGGAGAAGGGATTGCGGTGTGGGCATCCCCCCAGGGGATGATTTTTCGTTTTCTGTCTCTCTGTCTCTCTGGTGAGCGCACACACTAGACCCCATACAAAAAAAAAAAAAAAAATGTGGGGGCGGCAGGTGGTGTGGTGGTTAAAGGTGCTGGATTCCCACATAGCTGCTCACAGTTCAAGTCCCAGACCTGGCTGCTTGCTGTCTCGCTTTCCCTTTCTCTCTGTCTCTCTCTGGTCAAATTAAAATAATAATAACAACAACAAATGGAATTAAATAAATAATTCTTTAAAAATGTATTTTTATTAAAACTTGTTTATGTTTACTGTAAAAATTCAAAGATAGAAATACAGGAGGTATAATCCCCTATGGCCTGCCCTTGGCCCTACAGGTGGGTACTGTTAACCATTTCGTATCTATTTCTCAAAACAAACAAACCTGTAATGCATTCAGTGTGAATGTATGTGTATACACGTATCATATTTTTTAATAAAAATGGATCACACAACAGATAGTGTTTTGAAATTTACTCCATTTTCATAACAGTACACTTTGAACGGGTTTATGTCATTACTCAAGAGAGCACCCCTTTGTTTGTGAGGCTTGTTTAAAATTCTGGGTTTTTGGATATGAGCAATTTATTTGACCAGCTCTATGCCGATGTAGAACAGGACTTTTCCCACTCGGTTTTTCATTATTATAAACCAGACTAAGTAAACTGCTAATTCACAGAAGAGCTTTCTGGGTGAAAGGATGTAAGCACTTAACATTTTAACACAAAACTGCCCTCTGTAAATTTCAACTGACCTCTGCAAATTGCCGGACACTTCCACTCAGGGTGGACAGAAACCACGGCGCACTGAATCTGCACCTCAGACTCTAGCACCACATGCAAGAGTCCTCACTCTTTGTCCTCTTGGTATTACTGTAATCTGCACTTCACGGAGCCCATGCGACATCGAATCTGCTGTGATCGTTCAAAGCACCTCCGCCTTTATAATCAGATCCCCAGCCCTACATATGAGCGCTCGCCGGGCTTTGGTTACAAGCTGGACAAAAGAAACCTATTTGGCAAAAGATGCTTCCAAAGACACACACGTTACCATGCAGTAAACCATCACTGTGAAACTCAGAAAACAGACAAATACAGACAATGGACGCGCCACAGTGGTGGCGAGAGCTTCGTGAGGCCCCAGGTTTTCCCTCCAGGTTTCCTGTACACGTCGGTGTGAGCACACAGGCCCGTGACCCTAGGTGCAGAGGCGGGGGGCAGGTTGCAGCGTGGAGGCCCTGGGAGGGGTCTCTGTCTCTCTTTCATGTAAAAAGAGAACCTTAAAACAATAAAACTGTTTTGTTCCATCAAGCTACTTGTCTGCTTTCATGTCAGTCTCACATTATCCTGATTTCTATAGCTTTATAAAAATTAAAAATCAAGAAGTGCAAGTCTTCCAAAATTATCTTTTTAAAAGTTATTTGGGTTATTCTAGGTCTCTTGCATTACCGTATAACTTTAAAAATCAACTTGTAAATTTCTACCAAAAACAGGTCCGGAGGGGTTTTATGAATACAGTATATCATTTATGCCATCACTTAAAAGATAACTTTAAAAATAACCATTTATGGGGCCAGCAGGTAGTATGGTGTTGGGATGCTATACTCCCACATGGTCAACTCTAGTTCAAGTCCTGGACCTGGAAGCTTGAAACTCACACCCAGCATGTGTGCATGTGTGCTCAAAATGCTGAAAGGAGAAAGGCAGAGAAGGGACTGTGGCACGGCCATCCCCCGAGGGGGTGATTTCTCACTTTCTCTGTCTCTGTCTCTCCAGCGAGTTGCATGCGCCCTATAGCTAAAAATCTCTTTCCAAAAAAATGTACTTTATATATATATTTAATGTATATGCACTGCTTTTCTCAAGATGTGATCACACCATACATAATTTTATAACCTGCTTTAGTATAAATAAAGATATAAGCAGTAATGGTGCCAGCAAGTGGCATGGTGTTAAAGGCGCTGGACTCCCACATGGCCGACCACGGTTCAAGTCCCAGACCTGGTGGCTTGCTATCTCACTTCCTCTCTCTCTCTGTCTCTCTCTGATCAAACTGGAAAATAATAATGATGATAATAATAAATAAAGTTAAATAAAATAATTCTTTGAAAAAAACGATATAAGCAATTATGTCTCCCATAATCTTAAATATTTTTGGTTAATAAAACCAAAACTTAGTAATTTGTGGAGACAAATGAAACAAAGCTTTGGCAAATGAACTTCAAAAAGAAAGAGATTGGAACTATTATTTTTAAAATTCAGATAATGTATAAAAAATTTAACATGAATATATTTTTTAAATTAAAAAATGGTCCCAGGAAAACCTAATTACCAAATTTAATTCGAGAAGAAAACCACTAAGATGGATATCCTAGAAAAAAATGGAAAAGGAATTCAAAGATCTACCCCTTGAAAAGGCACCAGGCTAACGCCATTTTAAGTGAAGTTTATCAAACTTTCCAAGAACTGGTAAATCCTACCTTGTATAAGGAACATGGGGGGAAACCTGAAAGCGTTTCCACTCCTTTTATGAGTCTAGAACAGGTTCCTCAGACTTAGCACTACTGAGATCGGACAGACCCATCTGAGAAAAGGCTGCTCCGGGCCTCAGCAGACATAACTGGACATCCGAACCAGACGGGGAGCAAACCAGTCACAAGCCGCAGGCCACTCACACTCTGAACAGAGACTTAAAAGGCCTACACTGAACACTGATTCGCAAACATATTAAGAACAAGCAACATTTATTCTAGAAACGCAGTGGAAAATTCTATGAAGGCGATTACTACGTTAACAAATTGAAAGAGAAAACCATATGTTTGTGTAAATTATTGCCGATAAAACGCAAAACACATGCACAGTAAGACTCTTGACTAGAGACAGAAGTTTTATTTAATCTGAAAAAGGGAATCTATGAAAAACCAATGGCCAATGGTAAGCTTTTTTTTTCTTGTTAAAATTTGCAATAGGGTACATGTGCTCACCATAAAAGAATGGGAGAAAGCACCCCCAGGGGGATGGCCACGCCACGGTCGCTCTTCCTCCCCTCTCCCCTTGGAATCCTGGTGACACACACACATGCACCTGACATGTGTTTCAAGCCACTGGGCCCAGAACTCAAACCACACAGTTGGCTATATGGGGTCCACTCCCTAACCACCATGGCGAGCCCCCACTGGTAAGCCTTTCACTTAGTGATGAACTGCTTTATAAAAGCTTCCAATGAACGAGCAAGACTCGTACTGCCCAAAGCAGCATCTCCAGAAACAAACAAAAAAGTAATATAAAATATCCATATTAGTAAGAAAGATACAAAACTGCCCATATAAACAGATCTCTGAACCGTCTGCCTGAAGAGACAACTGGAAAACAATTAGACGAACGAGGGCACCAGCGAGGGGGTCAGCTGGAAGATGGAAACCAGAAATGACCGGCCCTTATGCACATGAGCAACCAAGTACAACGTCTTAGTAGAAATAAATCCCATTCAAAACAGCCTTCAAAGGACTGGCCCACAGCCTACAGGCTAAGGGAAGGCAGATTCCACACGGCCAACAGAGGTTGGAATCCGGCCCTGGAGGCACGTGTGCGGGTGTGCTGAAAGTCCTGATAGGATGGAGAAGAGACCGTGGTGTGACCACACCCCATGGGGGGTGCTTTCTCCCTCTTCTCCTCTGTCTCTCTCTGGCAAGTGCGTGCGTCCTCTGGCAATTAAATTTAAAAAGCCTGATGTGTAAGCCTGTTGCATAAAAAACACATAAAACTGTACCAACAGAAATAAGGTAATCAAAGAAGAGAGATGCCCTGTTCTGTGTGGGAAGACCCAATATTATAATAAAGATGCTATTTTTCTCCAAATTAATTTATAAATTTAATGTCATCTCTCTTTTTTTTTTTTTTGAGAGGTTTTTTTGTTTTTTTTTTTTTGCTATAGGGAGCATGCGCTTGCCAGACAGAGAGAGACAGAGAGATAGAAAGCGAAAAATCACCCCCAGGGGGGATGGTCACGCCGCAATCCCTTCTCCTCCATTCTCCTCTTGGGATCTTGGGCACACACGCACACGCGCCCGGCATGAGTTTAAGCCACTGGGTCTGGGACACGAACCGCAGTTGACTACGTGGGAGTCCAGCGACACAGCCATTACACTAACTGCTGGTCCCAATTTAATGTCATATCTAACAAATCCCAAGTGAAATTTACAAGAAAATTGAGAGGTTGTTACCAAAAAAAAAAAAAAGTAAAACAGATATATACCAAAATTTGAGAAAATCTTAAAAAGAAAGCAAAGGTCTTGCCCTACCAGATATAAAAAAAAATAAATAAATAAAAAAAATTAAAAAAATTAAAAACCACCATAATAAGGTAATCAAAAGAGTATGATGCTGAACAGGAAGACAAGGCCAGATTAATAGAACATATACACCAGAGACACTCCACGGAATACAAGGGAACTCAAAATACAATTAAGGTGGCATTCTAGATGATAAGAAAAAGATTAACTAGTCATAAGTGATATTGAATTTAACTGTCAATTTGCAAAAATAAATAAATAAATAAACCTGTTCTTCACATAAAGTACAAACGAAAAAAATTTTACAGGGTAATTAAAGACCTAAACTTCAAATAAGACATAAACAAGAACAACTCCATAATTTGTGTGGCCCAGAGCAAAATGAAAATTCAAGACTTTCAACACAGCAGCCACAGAAAATTAAAGTCAGGAGGATAATAAAGGGGTTTCTGAGAATGAGGAAAGATAAATTTGACTACATCTAAATTTAAAACTTAAAACTTCTTTCTGACAAAAGACACCATAAACAACATTAAATGACAAACCACAGGGAAAGAAAATATTTACAACCCCTATGAGACGGAAAATTAATATCCAAAACATACAATGCCTATATTAATCAATAAGAAAAAACATAAACAACTCAACATTTAAAACGGGATGTAAAATTTGCAAGAATAATTAGAAGAGGAGGAAATCAAAGTGCCATTAAACATGAAAAATCTGTCCAGCCCCATGAACACTCATGCAAGGGCAAATGAAAACCAAAATGAGGACACATTTTCCAGCCACAGAGAAAGTCTGACAACGTCAAGTGCTGGCATGTGCGCGGGGAAACTGCTGGTAGAGGAGCACCGTGGCACCTTCCAGGGGACAACTTGGCAGTATCGAAATGGAAAATGAGCATACCTTCTACTTAGCAATTCTTCTCTTGTTTTCTACCCAAAAGAAAAGCTTTCCAAATAATCTTTTACAAGGAGTCATATACTGACATTTTACAGATGAACCACTCACAATAGCAAAAGTTAAGGAAAAACCTAAATGACCGCCGACAGGGAAACGGCTACGTGAATTACGGTATATACATATTCTTTGTCAGACACGCGTGATCAATGACCTGTAGCAGGTAAAACGAACGGTGTGAAGCCCTGTGTACACAGCCATGAAAAGCTCTCCCAGACATATTTTCTAAGGGGAGAAAAAGTGGTAGAAAAATAAACACAGTATGCTCCTATTAGGTTGTTGGAGTTTTTCAATTAAGAGGCCACATATCCAAACTACATATCCCTATAGGAACATCTGTGTATATAGTAAATACTGAGAATATATTTAGAATTCCTTGGACAATATCCACCAAACTATTACAGTAGTGTCCTTGGGAAAGAAAGGGATTGGGTGGTGGTCAAAGAGGATTTCAGCTGAATTTGTAACAGGTGACTTGTTTCCCAATGACATAGTCGCAAGTTATTTATATAATTAAAAATAACTTCTAAAGTGTGTAAAGATGAATACTGCTGATTTGAAGATGGGCACCCTAATACACTCCACCTGGACAGCACTGAACGGTTTCAACTCTCCAAAGCCAATCTCAGAAAGGAAGGAAGGAGAGCCAAACATTTTCTTGAAACCTCTAGGGAAGTCTTTGCAGCATACTTACTTCTCATTTCCCCATCATAAAAGGAGAATTGCTCAGAGAGTTTAATGTCCCAAGTCCACCCACGAGAGGCATT
>NW_006208670.1:1144604-1203897 GCF_000334495.1 Tupaia belangeri chinensis | reverse complement strand
CTGAACTGCCTTTTATGGTTACGGCAAACTATGGCATTAGGATTGGCCTGGTGACACCACATAACAAGGTCATCTTTAGCTCAAGCAGCAGAAATCGTTTGTGGACCTTCGTGGATATAGCGGATATTTTTCAAATAGTTAATTAGGTTTTAGGTGAATATTTTCAGTACCTTTACATTCTGAGATTTGCTCCCTAGCATGTAAGTCCAATGTTATTTTCAAATTGGTGGAACAGAGAACTTGTCATCTATTCATTCTCACCTGGACAGAGTTTCAAAGAGATGCTGAACATTTTGCTCAGTCCATAGTAAATTCATTTACTCAATAGACGGTATATTCATGTCTCTCACTATCTAGCTCTAAAGTCTCTTCTATTACATCAGATGTAATCAATGAATGAGTACTGACAAAATGCTTTAAAAAAATAACAGCTTTATTGAAATATACTTCACATGCCATGCACTTAATGTAGAGTACAATTCAATGACTTTTGGTACATTCGGAGTTCTGTAATAATCATCGTAATCAATTTTAGAACCTTTTAATCATTTATTTAAAAATAAACCCCACGTCCATTAGCAGTCACTCCCCTCTCCTCTCACACCAAGCCTCAGGCAACTGCTAATCTATTTTCCATCCTCACAGATCCGGGACATTTCATACGAATGGAATCATAAATATATGGTCTTTGAGTCTGGCTTCTTTTACTTGGTATAATGTTTTCAAGGTCCATTCATGGTGTATGTAGCATGCTATCAGAATTTCATTTTTCTATAGCCAAACAATAACCCATAGTATAGAGGTACCACATTTTATTTATGTAATCATCAGGTGGTGGGAATTTGGGTTGCTTTTACTTTGGGAGTATTATGAGTAATGCTGCTATGAACATGTCTGCAAGTGTTAAAATTAAGAAAAACTGAGCAAGCCTATGTAAATGTCTGCTGGACAATTTAGAAAGTCAGACAATTAAAATACATGGTTTTTCTTCATCCATCCTTAACAAACAATCCTTAAGAACCAAATGAGCCACTTTATAGAAATGACAAAAAGGAAATAATTACTGATAACATATGGACACAATTAACTTCCAAGTTAGCCTTCTCTTAAATGCTAAATTTCAAGAAATGAGTTTTTATAATTGGAGAAACACTCTCAAACAACAATTAATTTTTGATTAGAATTTCTGAAAAGAAAGGAGTGAAAGCTTTACGAAAAGGGAGGTTAAATCTTGCCAATCATTGGTGTAATTAGGAATGTATTAGTAGCAGAGATTCTCTGCACTCTGACTTGCAGTGAATTCTTGTAATGATCTGAAACACTTAAATAACCGAAATGATTAAAAAGGAGAGGTTATTCTGTTTCTAAAATATTCTACCCTATGGGTGTGATGAAATGCCCCCCAAAAGGCAGAAGTACAAACAGGCAGGGGCATCCCCCAAAGGCGTTGTCGACCGCCTTTCTTCCTGACACTCTCTGTACAAAGGATTCCTTCGGTCCCACTGGCTGAGCCTGGTTCTAGGGACAACAGCACCAGCCCCTCTCCTAAGAAGCTCACACGTGCTCAAATCCCACAAATGTAAGAGCTTACAAAAACCCTGGCCTGGTCAAGATGGAACAGGCATGACGACACTGCTGTGCGATGCTGAAGCCACGTGGGAGGCCCAGGTTTGGATCCCAGATCAACCCTAACTTACCAGGTAGAGTAGCACATCTGTTACCCTGGCTGGCTTGGAGGCTGAGGGTGAGAGGAACCGCCCCATGGCAAGACCCTGTCAGGAGTGCATGCTTCTCTCTTTCTTTCTTAAAAATAATTTTTGAAAAACTTAAAAAAAAATATTGATTTACTGGTCTTTCAGTAATTTTGGTGAGCTCCCATGCAAGAGTATGATAATTAATAAGACTAAAATTTTAACCTTGTATTTATCATTAAGTCTTCTTCTGTAGGAACATTCATATAAACGAAAGGCTCTATCTGATTCTTATCGGAATGAAAGGCAGCTGAGGGCTGGCTCTGTGACACGGTGGTAATGCACTACTCAAGGGAAGCTGGATCCCACACAGCAACGGCAGTTTGAATCCCCGGCCCCGTCAGGCTAGACCTCGTAGGGCATGCATGTGAGTGCCCCGGAGTCTATGGACTGAAGGGCTGGAGGAAGATTGTCGTGTGACCAGTCTCAGCAGTTTATTTCTTTCTCTTTATCTCTCTTTCATTCACACAATATGTGCACATGTATTCTATCATGAATAAAGAAAACATTTTAAGACAGAGCAAGAGAACTATTAATCATTTAAAAACATTATAATATGATAAGAAATTTGAAGTAAAATTGTTTATGACCGAACTTGTAACTCCTGGGAGCGCTCTGAAGTACCTTGATAAAGAAACTATGGAACCAAAGAGAAGCCACACTGTATTCCACTTATCAAGACCAGGCGAGAAAAAGGTCAAACTAAAACAAGACAGAAAATTAAAACGCTTATAAGAAAACAATCCACCATTAAGTTGCATTCCAAAAGCCTCTACACAAGCTTATTGTTCGCAACCCCACATTAGTTCTCCCATAGAAACTATAATGCAAAGCATCCTTACAATCTCAGAGCAACTGAAAAGCCTATAATGAGAGTTGATAAAAAAAAGAAAGGTCCATAATGAAGTTGAACTAATGTACACAGACAACTTAAAAGGATGGAAAAATTACGGTTGAAATCCTAGTAATTAAACCAAACAAAAACAATTCTAATTCAATTTTTTATACATTCAATCACTATATATCATTACGCTTGCAAAATGAACCTTCCCAGCATGAACACATTGTATTATTAGTCCAGTTAAAGATATTATCATACACATTATCAGGTAACAGATAATTTTCCATTTTTGTGTCCCTTCCATGTTTTGCTTCTTTTTTTTCCCCCTTGATTCTCTTCCTCTCACCCTCCCCCATTTCTCACCCTACTCCCACACTGTCTCTGGTATCTGCAATTGCTCTCCACGCTTTTATATCTTCCCATCTTTCAGTTACTGCCATAGAGTGTGGACATTCGGTACACATTGAATGGGGACATACAATGCCTCTCTTTCATAGTCTGGCTAGCTTCACTGAACATTAAATCTTCCATATTCATCCACTTTCTATCAAATGCTGGGATCTCATTTTTTATGGCTGAGTTTCCATAGTGTATATGTGCCACACTTTCAATTTTTAAAAATCCTTAAAATGAAGTAGATCAAAAGGTGCTAGTCATACAAATTTTTACTGTTTCTCTGGAAATTAACATTTATTGATCAACATTGTTCCTGCTCTTGCAATAAGTTCACTGTTGCCTAGCAAAGGGATCAGCTGAAGGTAGAAAAAAAGAAATGCATGAAACTCTTATGACAGAACTAAAGAAGATCTCTAAGGGCAAGAAAAAGGAAAGAAAGAAAAGTGAAAAGAATGGGCAGCAGCGACCTGTATGGAATGGAGGGAAGAGGTGGGCAAGCAGCATTGGGCAGAAAGGTTTGTCAAGTGACACCATGAACTCAGGTCTACAAATTTTGTTTGGACGTGGAAACGCGGTTACATGAATGCTGCCCGTTTCAGTATTTATACACAGCCAGTAACTGCTTATTAAGCTCCCACCACATAGAGGGGACCACTGAACAGTGGAAGGGATATGGAGAACTTCTGCTTCTGCCCAGGGAATTCAGAGTCTATGAGGAGTGAAGGGGGAAGAGAACACACAGACTATAGTAAATCCAGAATATATTAAGATCCACAAGTTGTGGGGTGTTGTAGGCACACACAGGGGACATGGGAGACTAGAAAGGCGCCAAAAAGAAAGAATAAACAGAATTTTTCATTCAAAATATATGGAATGCCTCATGTGTGCCAGGTGATATTCTAGGTGCTGTGGAGAGACAATGAACAAAACAGATTCGAGACTTCACCCCGTGTGGCACTTACAATCTGGAAAGTCATGACCCATGTTTCTATGCTTTTCTACGCAAAAATACATCATGACTTTCCCGACAACCCAATAAAAAAATTCCCAAAAATAAAGGAAACTACACGGCGTTTAAGATAATAAGTGCTATGGAGAACCAATAAGCAAGTGCCAGTGTGTGCCAGTGCGCGAACTTACATGTGTGACTGCTAACGGGAGATGGTGCACACCCTCACTGACAAGATGGTTTTTGAGTGAAGACCTGCACAAAGTGAGGCAGATCGCTGGTATCTGCAGGGAAAGTGTCCAGGCAGAGAGTTGGTAGGCACACGGCAACGTGCCTGGCACAGGGTCAGCAAGAGGCAGGGTGGCTGAGCAGGCTGGGATGGGGGCTGGGTGAGAAAGGCTGGTGGTCATCAGTGGCCACATCACCTACTACTCCGTGGGCCACAGTATGGATTCAACCCCAGGTTCTACACAAGCAGGGTATACAACGTGATCCGACGGACGCCGCACACGTGGCTGGTGTAAGTCCACATGAGAGACGAGACTGACTTGAACCAGGTGACAGCAGCAGAAGGTGACACAAAATCACAGGTGCTAGGCATGCTTTGAAGGGGGCGCTGAGTGTCTTCTACTGAACTGGATGTAGGGTGCACGAGGAAGAGGGGCCTTACTAGTTTGCTGGGGTTGCCATATGAATACGACAGCCTGGGTGGCTTAATTTCTCTCTCACAGTTCTGGAGATTGGAAGTCCATGATGAAGGTGTCAGGGGACTTGTTTCCTCTCAGGGTCCTCTTCCTGGCTTCTCCCTCCATCTTCACCCAGTCTTTTCCTAGACATGGCTATGTCCTAATCTCTTCTTACAAAGTCACATAATTGGATTAGCAGTCATGCCAATGCTCTCGCTTAACCTTAATTACCTCTGTAAAGGCCCTCTCTCCAAATACAGTCACACTCTGAGACACTGGGGGTTAAGATTTCGACAAATGAATTTGGAGGGAACACAATTAGGGTATAACAGTGGTCAAAAGCCCAGCTTCTAGGATGGGCAGAGAAATGAACTTGAGTCTCCTATGACCTTACTGAAGTATCACAGAAGCATCAACTGGTGTGTGTTGTTGCAGTTGGGTCTATTGTCCTTAAAAAGCACATAATCGGGACCAGCAGTTGGTGTAATGGCTATGTCGCTAAACTCCCTTGTAGTTGACCGTGGTTTGAGTCTCAGACCTGATGGCTTAAACTCATGCCGGGTGCGTGTGCATTCATGCCCAAGATCCCAAGAGGAGGATGGAGGAAGGAGAAGGGATTGCAACATGGCCATTCCCCGATGATTTCTCGCTTTCTGTCTCTCTGTCTTTCTGATAAGCGCACATGCCCTATAGCAAAAACCTCTCAAAAAAAAAAGCACATAATCAAACAATATTTTAGAATAATATTTTAAAGAATATTACGTATATTGTATATATATTCAAAAGCCTAAATGAACATACACTATGAAGGACAAACCAAGAAAGTGGGTAATTATCACTATTTTCAAAACTTTTCTGCATTGTCTGATTTTTTTTTTTACAGTAAATGCATTGTTTAGAAAATCCAAAAAAAAAATAATAATAATGTTATTCCCACTATACAAAGTTTTTTTTAAGCTATTTTTTAAATTCGCTGTTCAAACTCCTCCCAAGGTTGGGGCTCTCGGGATAGGATGGCACTCAAGCCTTCTTGGAGAGAATTCCCCCCCGTAGCTTTGACTGAACCGAGAGCAACCCTCGGAACTCCACTTGTCAACGGCAGTGTTTTAGAGCTGGCTCAGTCCTCAGTTACCAGCTCATCTACGCTCAGCATCACCTTTTCACCAGGGAAATGTTGGACCTCGAGAAGCACAAGCTTATCATTCAGCTGGTGATTTTAACAGTACCCCGTCTGCCAGGATTATCACGTAGGTCTAAGTGTCAGGATTATAAAATAAAGCACTGATAATATTTGAAAGAAGAAAGCAGATAAGGACATGAATGAGAGCACGAGTAAAAGCTTACGGGCAAGCCAACCAAAAGTCAGTTGCAGCATCATGCTTCGTATTTATTAATTCACCCTAGCTGGGCAGCAGGCTATGAGTAAGTTCGTTGTTCTGTGCATGGCACCACGTCGGCCCTGGGAGGAAAAGACAGGTCAGACACGGCCCTAAGGACCGCTGTCACCCTTTATGCGTGTTCCTTAATGCCATGACCAGCTGCTTTCCTTAGGAGGTGCACAACTGAGGTGGGAGGCATTTTGTTTTGTTTACAGTTCTTTATTTCTTTGCTTTAAGGGAGGCGGGAGAAAGAGTAGGATGAAATGAGGAAGAGAAAGAATGGGGGACAAGTAGATAGCATAATGGTTATGTCACTGGACTCCCACATGGTCAATCACAGTTCAAGTCCTGGACCTGGAGGCTTCTAACTCACACCGGGCATGTGTGCGTGCCCAAAAGTCCAAGAGGAGAATGGTGGAGAAGGGATTGCAGCATGGCCGTTCCTCCCTCAGGGGGTGGGGTGATTTCTTACTTCCTGTCTCTCTCTCTGTCTCTCCAGCGAGCGCGCGTGCCCTATAGCAAAAATCCCCCCCTCCGAAAGAAAAAGCAAGCACAGTAGCAGAAAAGCAGTGAAGCTACAAGAGCGAGCAATACACACCCTCAGAGCAGACTCTGGATTTGGAAAGGGCACACGAGCACCCCGACGAACGGAAAGGCAGCATGCGCAGTGGCCAGGCCTGGCTCCCTGCCAGGACGAGGCGGGGTGACACCCTCCGGGAGCACCCTGAGTCTCCAGCTCCGCCCTGCGGTTCTGATCATGACATCCGGGCGCCCTGGAAGGGGTGTGCTCTCTCCCTTCGAGGCTTGCTCTCTGGGCTGCCAGCAGGAAGTGTGGGGACACTCCCACCTGGGACCATCCTCCTGGTTCCCCTTTCTCCTGCCACTCTGACTGCAGGAAAGGGGGGGCGGAGCCCAGCCTCTAAAGAAATCAAGAGAGCTGGTACCCCTGAGCAATTCCGGACTGCTCACCGCGTTGGGACAGAGACAAAGGAACCCTCTTGGACGAGTTCTCACTCCAGATCGCCCATACAGGACAGCGTCCAGCGCATGAGGACGCTTTAGACGGGGCTCCATAGGCGTGAGCTCGCGCAGACTCAGATTCCGCTTTCCTCCAATCATCTATTCATCCCAGGAACTCACGTATTCTATTTCCTCTCACCTTTGGTTCTTGGAGAGGTTTGTTTTTTGTGTTTGTTTGTTTTTTGCTATAGGGCGCGTGCACTTGCCAGACAGACAGAGACAGAGAGACAGAAAGCGAGAAATCACCCCTCAGGGGGGATGACCATGCCGCAATCCCTTCTCCTCCATTCTCCTCTCGGGATCTTGGGCACGCACGCACACGCGCCCGGCATGAGTTTTAAGCCACCGGGTCTGGGAAACAAACCACGGTCGACTACATGGGAGTCCAGCGACACAGTCATTACGCTAACTGCTGGTCCTCTTGCCTTTGGTTCTTTAAAAGCTAGCAGAGGCCATCAAACAGGATTTTACTGACTACATACTTTGCTAAGCACTGGAGGAACAAGAACAGTCCTTGCTCCTGAAAGTTTCCAGGTCCATAGGGTAGCATACACAGGTAACCTCAGTGTACGTAGCCTCACAAATTCATGTTTTTCAAACTTTTTTATTGTGACCCTCAATGCATGCCCACCCTATGTACACTTACATCAAAACATGAGAAATTGCATTTTCTCTTTCCGTCTATTCAGCCTCATTTTACTTAATCTTTAAAAAACCGGGTCATAATTACCGCGTAAGAAATAGCGTGCCATGGGAGGACTGACGAGGCGCCCTCTACCCAGCCGGCGTTCAGAGAGGGCCCTCGGGAGGTGGAGGCCAGGCTAAGGAGAGCCCACGTGAGTTAATAAGCAGAGAAAGGACGGGTAATTATGCCAGGCAGAGCAAGCATGAAGCTTAGAGGCAGAAATCCAGCAGAATGCTCTGTGGACCCGCTGGCATGGACATTGCCGGTGTGTGCGGTGGTTCCACAGGGGCACGAATGGGGGGCTGAGCAGAGAGGAGCCAGGAGAAGGGGTCACGGGTGTCATGGTGGGGCACTAGCCCATGCTGCGGAGCCAGGGCTGGGCCAGGTGTGGGGCAGCACTTTTGGCTGAGGGGTTTAAAAGGGCAATCATCTGATTTGTCTTTTCCAGAAATCGCTCTGGCATGTGTTAACTGAATTGTAGGAAGGCCAAACAAATGGGAGAATAAAGAATAGTTCGGAAATAGGCCAGGGTCAGCCCCATGGCACAGTGGGTTCAGCTCTGTGCCTGCAGAGCCAGATCCCACGTGGCTGGCTGGAGTTTGAGTCCCAGCTCGTGTGTCAAAAAACATGCCAGGCATGAGGACGCGTGTGCCCCGTTCCTGATGGGATGGAGAAATCGAGGAAGGACTGCAGTGTGACCGCACTCCATCGAGAGGGGCTTTCTCTCTGGCAAGCACCACACCCTCTGGCAGAGAAAAGAGAAGGAGGGGGTGAAGAAGGAAGAGAGAAAAGGAGAGGAAGGAAGGGAGGGAGGAGGGGGAAGACGGAGCTGCTGCAGCACCCGGAGGAGAGCCACGGGCCGAGCGGGCGCTGCCAGGCGAGGCCGCTGTCCCTCGCAGGGCACGTCCCGAGCCCAGCAGCACACGGATGCGTCGCGCTCTCGCTCACGTCCCTACTGCCCAGTTCCCACTTCAGCACGCTGGATCTTCGCCATCGAAGGAGCACGTGAGGGTGAGCGAAGGCGAGGGCCTTGCCTGGTGTCACCCCATTTGCTTGTACAATAGTACAGCCAAGACTCAAGCCCCTATCTACCTTACACCACAGCCTGCCTTCCAAGGACCCGGGTTTACAGCATGGAACTTAGCCATGGCCTTTGCCAAAGCAAATGCGAGGTGCCAACAATGTGGGGACACAGGAAGACAGTAAAGAGAGAGGTGACCTCTCAGTCATTAACACTGGCAACGGGGAAACCGAACAGAAGAGAGGACGGGTTAGGATGTGCAAACACTGCAAGGAAAGCCAGCCTAGAGAAAGCCTGGGATGAGGCCATGGTGGAGGTGTGGACCCCGGGGAGGGACATCTCGGCCCCCCCCGGGTGCAGGGGGGAGGAAGGTGCTCCTCGGTGCTCAGCAGGAGAGCAATCGAGGCATCTCGTGGCTCTGCCATCTCCTGAGTCCTGCTCTTGTCTGCTCTGGTCTCCTCGCACCCTCATGTGAGCTTCCCTACGCCAAGGCCTCACACACGGATGTTCTTCTGGTGCAGCTCTTCTTCCACAGGAAGCCTCTGTTCCACCCCTGCTTGGGCACTCCCTCTGCGTCTCCACAGCCCTGCAGATCAGGAGTAGCCTGTCAGTCTGCCCCAGAAACAAACGTTTTCTGAAACTTTCTAAAAGGTGTTTCTCTGCAGGCAAACACGTGGAGCAACAATAACAAAAGGTGTCACCCCAAAGAAAGCTGTCTCCCCAGATCTGTGCAGTGTGGACAGCACGAGACTGTGGGCTTTCCTCACATTCAGAGGCCCTAAAACCCTGTGGTCATTTTCATTCCAGAGGCCCACTGTCTTTATCGATTTTATCTTAGAAATTACCCTCTGCTTACTCCACTCAGCCTTAATACCCTGCACGCACTTCTCTGCTAGTGACCCCGTGGGCTATGTGTCTGTGGCCTGTTATTTACTGGTGTCTGCCAGGTGTCGACGCTCACTCAGAAATGGGAGGAGAGACTCTCTTTGGCCCGGGCGCCTGAAGACCACCTCTTTTAACATAGTGCAGTGTCATCATGGAGCCTGTCAAAGCCAAATGCTAGAAGCCGAGCTCAACCTGGTGGCTCTGGCCTCTAGTTCCATGTCCCAATCAACTCAACCAATGGCTTCTTCTATAATAAGCATTTAAAGATTCACAGATTAGGGACCAGCAGATGGTGTAGCGGTTACATCGCTGGACTCCCACAAGGTTGAGCGTGGTTTGAGTCCCAGACCCAGTGGCTTAAAACTCACACCGGGTGTGTGTGCATGCATGCCCAAAATCCCCAAAGGAGAATAGAGAAGGGACTGCAGTGTGGCTATCCCCCCAGGGGGTGATTTTTCGCTTTCTGTCTCTCTACCTCTCTGTCTTGCACATGTGCCCTATAGCAAAATCTCTCTCTAAAAAAAAAGATTCACATACTAAAGATTTATATTTGTTTTCACACCAACAGACTTAGAAACTCTGGAAGTCTAAGCACTAACAGCTGTTCGGATCTGGATAGAACTAGAGAAAGTCTAACAGCTATTAGTCTCGCCCTAACAGAAAACATAAGGAGGAGTGTGTTTACCTGTTCATCCTCAGCTACCTACCTCAAAAATGATTCTTTCCATGTTTGCACAAGTGCATAGGGGCCCAGGATGATTTTTAGAAAGTCAAAACAGAAGGCAAGGATTTGCAGTGCTCCTGGGAATGTCTACAGCTAGGCGGAAACAAAATCAGATGATTCAAGGAAACTACACACCAAGAGTTGCCTGCTAAGTGTTTAAACATGAATATAGGTTACAAACAGAGCTGATAGCCTCCCTCAAACACTTGGATAAATTGGCCTCCTATTTCTGAATCCTTCTGCTGTAATTTCTGGAGGGACCGTTTTAGCTGTCTCTTTTTATTCCAGGGACAAACCTGCAAACAGTAACCTGAACAGAAATCCTTGACAAATGAACTCATGCCTAAGTGAGGCACGAGCCGAAGTATCTGTAAAGGTACAGGAAAAACAAGCCCGAAAGGCATCTGACGTCCCAGGCATTTCCAAGGAGGCCTCTGCCCCATGACACATGCTGGTGGCCATCCTCACATACTTCTTTTTTTTTTCTTTCCTAAGCTTTTTTTCCAAAATAATTATTTTATTTAACTTCTATTATTATTTAATTTGATGATAGAGGGGGAGAAAGTGAGAAAGCAAGCTGCCAGGTCCGGGACCTGAACCACGGTAGGCCAAGTGAGAGTGTAGTGCCTTTAACCACCATGCCACCTGCCAGCCCTATCCTCTCACACTTCTTCAGAATACTACCTTCTCATGACACATGCAGCAAGAGATGCATTACTCTTTCTAGGTTTCATATAGTAATATACTTGAATTAGAGCCCATTGAAATGGTTAGGGAAAAAATGGTTAATTCACAATTTTCTCCAAGTGGAATGCATTCTCTTAGGCTGTAGCATGCCCCCTTCTGCTGGCCGGTCCCCTCCCACTGCAGACAAAATGGTAAGGCGAGACAGGGAGAGGAGGAGCATGGCTGAGGCTTCTTGTATTTTTGTCCTAATTACTTTATTATTTTCCATAATACCCTTCTCTCTGTGAGCAATGGCCACTGAAATGATCATTGAACGTTGACTATAATTCTAAGTTTTAATTATTATTTTATAGTCTTTTTAAAAATGCATTAAAAGGTATTTTACACGGTGCAGAAGCAGTTCATATTAATCTAATTATCCGAGAGCTGAATGAAATCATCCAAACTTTATTTTTAACAGATCCCAAAATGATTAATTTCTTGTCTAGTATAAGCAAGGCAATGTTTTTGGCAGGAGATTTATAATCCACTCCCGTTAAGTAATTAGTAAAAAATATGTTTAACAATGAATTAACACGATTGTATTATATCGGCAGTTATGCTTGAACGAAGTACTAAAAATTACGTGAGACAAGTACTTTGTAATACGGAACACCGAGTGACGCATCAATCGCCAGCCTTAACCCACTTTCCGTGAAGGAATTGTGATTGCATTATTTAAAACTGTCACCTGTTATCCCAGATGAATGCAAGGGCAGCATCCGCTGCTCGAGGCCTAGTCTGGGACACGGCTCTCTGGGTCTCGTTTGATCTGCACTGTCAGTGTTAATAAAAAGAGAGCATCTTTTCACATCGGCAACAGTGGGCGGGAAATTGAACCACGTGCAAGGAAAACCACCGATTTGCAGGCGGGTGTATACCTTGTAGTCACTGAAACACATCAAGGGAGGGTTTTGCTACGGCTGTGGCTGGTTCTCCAGATTCTCCGCAGCAGGCGGGTGTCTCATCTGAAGACTCAGCCGCCCAGAGGAGGCCACACCGCCACTTGGTGTGCAGCCAGCACGGCCTGGAAGGGCTGGCGGCTATTTTAGGAGAACTGCTTCCTGTTCTTTGATTTACGACCGTAACTGGTTCACCTTGGAAGCACCGTACGGTTCCCGCCCTTCGCCTACGATGCACTGAGGCCAGTCTTTCCAGAAAATCACCTCCCAGGCCCTCAACCTAACTTCAGGTCTCAACTCACCGATTTCACTTTCAACATAACAGATCTGGTTAGCGACAGCGAGTGCTACGAGATTCCATTGTGTTTTTACTGTTTAGGAAAAGAGTTTCTTCTAACAGCCCTCTGTCGCCCAGGTGGGACTACCTGCCTTGAAAGTAGACAGCGATTAAGTTAAGTAGGATGTAAATCCTGACGCCTTACTTCCTCCGCGACCATGCTGGTGGTCCCCAGCCAAGGGCTATGTGCCCCACGGGGATATTTGGCAGCGCCTGAGGGCGCTTTTCATTGTCACGGCAATGGTGGGGTGGGCACCACTGGCACCCAGCAGGTAGAGACCAGGTGTAGACTAAACAACCTATGCAAGCTGAGCATCACTAATCCACAAAGCTGAAATCCAAAAGACCCCAAATCGAAACTTTTTGAGCTCTGGCATATCACAAATGGAAAAGCATAGAAATACAGAGGTATTTATGAAGTTACCTTCAGGCTATGTATAAAAGCTGTATAGGAAACATCAGTGAATTTCATGCTTGGACTTGGGTCTAAAGATATCTAACTATCATGTGCAAATATTCCAAAATTTCAAAAAAGTCCAAAATCTGAAACACTTCCGGTCCCAAGCATTTTAGATAAAGGATACTTGTGAAGGACAGCCCCCACAGCAAAGAATTATCTAGTACAAAATGTCAACAGTGAAAAGGCTGAAAAGCCCTGGACCATAAAGATAAGACGTAAGGGTTAATACTGACACCTGGACAGTATCTGAACACCGACCGGCGGCACAGTGAACAAGGACAGCTTCTAACACTCATTTCTTCCTTGACCCGAGATGCCTTGCTTTTAGTAAAGAACGACCCGTGGCCCGGACGCAGGGCGCAGTGGAGAGGCTGGCCCTCTGCAGTGCTGGCTCTCCTCTGGTTGAGACCCCGCTTCCCCTGAAACTCACAGTGTGCGTGTGTGCCTGCGCGTGCGCACGAGCCTCACGGCCTGAAAAGCTGGGGGTGGGGAGGGCGCTGCAGGATGAGACTCTCTTGAGGATGCCTATTTCTCTCACTCTCCGAGAAATAAAATGAACAAACTAATAAATAAACAGATAAATGGATGTATTTTTTAAAAAGATGATAGCTTGGCTGATGAAAAGAGTGTACTTACGAAGTCATACGATCATTTCCACAGCTACCATCCAAGCCTTGGGGCGGAGGGGAGGGAAACTTACACCAAAAAACATCTCCCCGGAGAAACAACTTCTAGTTCTTCCAAGAATTTGAAATCACACTTAGATCTTCCAAAAATTCATGTAAAAAGATAAACATTTAACACACCATACTTGCTTACTTGCCTTTTCTTCCCCACCCCCCTTTAAACAAGCTGGCCAAAACACCGCCCAGTGAAAGCACAGAGTTTATCAGACAGTTACACATGGCACTCTGGGTGGCCTGGAAGGCACAAAACCCACCTCATTCCTGCAAACATCCTTCGCTGAGAACCCAGGCTCCACTCAAGAGCCAGCGGCACCCACTCAGGGAAGCACACAGCCCCTCTGAGCCAAGATTTAGAGCTGCCATCGCCCTGAAAAGTCATTTCGATGTTAACTCATGTTGCACAGTAAGGGTGACTCCGGGATGTAAGTGAAATGCAGGTTGCAGCCACAGAAACCACCGGCAATGTTTTACGACCTGGACTTTCTGTACACTCTAGATTTCAAACTTCCTTTCTTTTGACCGTATGGAACATCGGATGCTTCAGAAATTCCAGTATTTCTGCTTCTCATCTTTGGGACCGCCTCCCTATGCAAACTGCCTAAGAAGTCTTTATTAGACCAGGTTGTCCTGGCTTGGGGTTCAGAAAAGAAATGTTTCTTTTTAACCTCTGGGAACTTTTAAAAAGTAGATTCTTACAACACATCTTATATCTGAAAACTCCCAATGAACTGAAGATGAAAGGTAAAAATGAGCATCCAGTGAATTAAATTCCAATGTTTATACAACCTAGGGTTGAGGAAGAACTTCCTTGACTAAACCAAAGGCAGCAAACATGAACGAAACATTTCAGCACATGAAAAAGCAAAACAAAAACAAAACTTCCTGATCAGCATAAACAGAAGAAAGCACAAACAGAAATGCTGTAATGAGTAGAAAAGACGAAGAGTTAAGCAATAAATATAGAGCCCTCAGAAATCAAGAGGACAGAGCACTCAGGAGGAAAACAGAAATCACGCACGTGCGATTTATGGAAATATCATTTGTCACATGAAAAAGCTTTGGCTTCACCAGCACTCACAGAAATGCGGATTAAAACGGAACAGGTACGTGTTTTCTGCCTGAGCCACTGGTGTCACCTCAGAGTAGCAATACTCAGTGAGGCTGAAGGGGCACCTAAACCGCTACTGAACACGTGAACGGGTAAGTCAGCCTTTCTGTAAGCAATTCGACTACGTCAGTACAAGATTTCAAAGTCTCTGTTTTCACTGACTCAGCAATTCCCACTTCCAGGGTTTGTGCAGAAGATAGAAAAGGGAAGGTTCATAAAGGTGCATGAATAAGCACGCTACATGCGGCCCAGGTGATGGAACAGTGGTGATGCAATTGGACCCACATGGGAGAGAGCCCGAGTTTGCACCCTGGGACCTCCGTGAGCATGCCAAGTGCACATGCATACCTGTGATCTGGGCCAGATGGAACTGGGGTGGAATGCAACACTAAGATCGCATTGGGGGTGTCTGTCTCTATCAGTCTCTCTCACTTTCTCTCATGGGAGAAATAAATAAACTTTTAAAAATATCAAATGCATAGCATTTGATCAAAATGTTTGTAAACAAGTGTGCCAACCAGAGGGCCAAGTGTTTCTGCACCTACCGCCACCTCCTGCAGGCGCCACTGTCTAAAGAGCTCTTCAGTGTGGACTTCCTCCTGCCTGCACGATCATGCCCTAGTTAGGCCGCCATCGCCTCCACTCGGGTTATTGCAACGGCTTCCTAAATAGCAGCCCATCCATTTCCAGTTCATTCTCCACCTGGCTTCAGGGGGAGATGTACAAGTACAAACCAGACCCTGATAAAGAAAGGTCTTTGATGGCCTCCCACAGCCTAAGTCTAAACCCCCTCCCACTTACAGACAGTCACCATAAGTGGCCCGCCAAGACCTTCCCAGCCTCCTCTCCCCAGCCCCAGAAGGACCGTCATAGTCTTGAAGTCCCTGAAATGGGCCCCACTGTCTCCGGGCATGCTGCCACTCCCTGTCCTAGAACACGACTCGCCACGTGATCCCACCCTTCCCGGACCTGTTCCCCACAAACACTTCCTTAGGGCTCAGTTTAGTAGGCACTTCTCAGCGTCAACTTCTACTTTTCCAGAGTTGGAGTGAGATGGAAGTCCTAGGACCCACTCCCAGGATCCACAACACCCCGCACTTAGCCAAAATCACAGCCCTGGCCAGTCGGCATCTCGGGTCTTGACCACTGCTTGGCCTCTGCAGAGGAAGGAAGCCTTTGTGTGTCCGAGAGCTAGCTTCTTCTCTTGTTCACATGGTAAGTCCTCTAGGCAATACCATTTCTATTACACATGTCCAACTATTCTACAAGACATATACTTGGGGGCAGTTGCCTGAGACGGCAAGAGAGCAGGGACATTTGACCGTCATTTTTTGTGGGTTTTAGATCATTTTCGGTTTAAGCTTTATGAGATGTGATTTTTTCTTGTTCTGGAGGCAGAGATCCAACACAGTTATCGAGTCTTTTACCTAGGACGAATGATGAGTCCTAGCAACAAAGCACATGATAGGGCAGCTTTTACAAACAGAGGGTTGTTTTGTTTTGATAGCTCCTTTATTTCAATACCTTCAAGAATAATTGGAGATGAAAACCAAACTATATATCCCTCAAAAGGAAACTGGTTAAATAAATTATACATCTATACAATGAATGGTCATTGAGAAAACCATGAAAAACTCATTCTACACGTGCCTAGCAAGAGTTTTAAGCCACTGGGGCTGGAACTTGAACCATGGTCAGCTATACACCATCTGCTGGTCCCAGGAATCAGATTTTAACATATGAAGTTTGGGGGGGACACAATCCCCAATCTGTCACATGAGCTTATTCGATGTCAGAACTCACTCTAGACCTGCACTGTCGAGATGCATTCACATACAATCTTCACCAAATCCTTCCAACAGCTTCGTCATGGAGGGGTTATTCTTATTTGCAAGGGGAAAAGTGCGCCTACAAAATGTTAGAGACTTGCTGGGCATTATTCAGGCAACAGGTGGCGGCAACAAACTGGAAGCCGGGCTTTCAGATTCTGACCTTTGCTATAAATAGCCCCTGCGAGGTTTTCTTTTCTATTCCTCATGTCAACAGATGCTCCTTAAACTGCACTTAGGCAGAACCCTGACAATGCAGCCGGGCTCCACGAGCTGCTGATAGAGAAACTGCCTTTGCTAGGGACAGAACACAGCTGCCCTGCGTGTCTTCCTAAGAGAGAGAAGCCAATGAAGGGTGAAGATACAAAGAGCAGGTAAAAAATGGTAAGTATCATTTAATGGTTCTTCTTCTACTTCATCTTTTTTCTAAATTCGAGTCAATTAAAAATTGTCAGCCGTGTCAGGGCTTTCACAAACCAGACCCTGATAAAGAAAGGTCTTTGATGGCCTCCCACAGCCTAAGTCTAAACCCCCTCCCACTTACAGACAGTCACCATAAGTGGCCCGCCAAGACCTTCCCAGCCTCCTCTCCCCAGCCCCAGAAGGACCGTCATAGTCTTGAAGTCCCTGAAATGGGCCCCACTGTCTCCGGGCATGCTGCCACTCCCTGTCCTAGAACACGACTCGCCACGTGATCCCACCCTTCCCGGACCTGTTCCCCACAAACACTTCCTTAGGGCTCAGTTTAGTAGGCACTTCTCAGCGTCAACTTCTACTTTTCCAGAGTTGGAGTGAGATGGAAGTCCTAGGACCCACTCCCAGGATCCACAACACCCCGCACTTAGCCAAAATCACAGCCCTGGCCAGTCGGCATCTCGGGTCTTGACCACTGCTTGGCCTCTGCAGAGGAAGGAAGCCTTTGTGTGTCCGAGAGCTAGCTTCTTCTCTTGTTCACATGGTAAGTCCTCTAGGCAATACCATTTCTATTACACATGTCCAACTATTCTACAAGACATATACTTGGGGGCAGTTGCCTGAGACGGCAAGAGAGCAGGGACATTTGACCGTCATTTTTTGTGGGTTTTAGATCATTTTCGGTTTAAGCTTTATGAGATGTGATTTTTTCTTGTTCTGGAGGCAGAGATCCAACACAGTTATCGAGTCTTTTACCTAGGACGAATGATGAGTCCTAGCAACAAAGCACATGATAGGGCAGCTTTTACAAACAGAGGGTTGTTTTGTTTTGATAGCTCCTTTATTTCAATACCTTCAAGAATAATTGGAGATGAAAACCAAACTATATATCCCTCAAAAGGAAACTGGTTAAATAAATTATACATCTATACAATGAATGGTCATTGAGAAAACCATGAAAAACTCATTCTACACGTGCCTAGCAAGAGTTTTAAGCCACTGGGGCTGGAACTTGAACCATGGTCAGCTATACACCATCTGCTGGTCCCAGGAATCAGATTTTAACATATGAAGTTTGGGGGGGACACAATCCCCAATCTGTCACATGAGCTTATTCGATGTCAGAACTCACTCTAGACCTGCACTGTCAAGATGCATTCACATACAATCTTCACCAAATCCTTCCAACAGCTTCGTCATGGAGGGGTTATTCTTATTTGCAAGGGGAAAAGTGCGCCTACAAAATGTTAGAGACTTGCTGGGCATTATTCAGGCAACAGGTGGCGGCAACAAACTGGAAGCCGGGCTTTCAGATTCTGACCTTTGCTATAAATAGCCCCTGCGAGGTTTTCTTTTCTATTCCTCATGTCAACAGATGCTCCTTAAACTGCACTTAGGCAGAACCCTGACAATGCAGCCGGGCTCCACGAGCTGCTGATAGAGAAACTGCCTTTGCTAGGGACAGAACACAGCTGCCCTGCGTGTCTTCCTAAGAGAGAGAAGCCAATGAAGGGTGAAGATACAAAGAGCAGGTAAAAAATGGTAAGTATCATTTAATGGTTCTTCTTCTACTTCATCTTTTTTCTAAATTCGAGTCAATTAAAAATTGTCAGCCGTGTCAGGGCTTTCGAAAGTGCCAGACGGGTCTAAGTACAGCCCGGGTTCCCATACTCAAAGACTTCATAATGCTGATGCTCCTTGAGCCTAACCCATGTGGAGGTTCTTGGTTTGCCTCCGGAGACCTCTCCGAGGGCACGAGTTCACACTGGTTATGTTCTGGAATGGGCTGAGGCTGGGGGAGGATCGCAGCGTTGGGGTCCTTGTTGGGGGTCCTGTCTCTGTCTCTCTCGCTCTTTTGCTCATGGAAGAAATAAACTATTAAAAAGTTATTAAATAACTTCACAAATATTCGAGTAAGAAACACTGATGATCCAGAAGTGAAAGCCTCTTCCCACAGGACTGAGGAAACAAGGGCTCTGCCGAGGGTGTGAAATCTGGGCTGAGGAACGGGAACTGGCCGGCAGGAAGAAAGTTCCAAGCAGAAGGCCTCAGACAGAGATAGGGCCCTGCCCCACTGTCTGTGTTTACAGAGGAAATAGCGGAGACTGAACTGCCTAGAATATACATCCGTATTGTAAAGGGTGCCACGAAGCTGTCACAGGAACCTTGCAAAAAGGAAGAATACCATTGAATACCATTTGGGACACATGGATCTCAGGTGCCTGCAAGAGGACTCCACAAGCATAAGTGACTTGAAGAGAGGTGACAGGGTTCCCAGATCCCGGAAGGAGTCCCTTAGGGTGGCAGAAGTATCACTTGTTTACTACTCTAGATTCAATTTCTTAGGACTGAACAGAGGCTGAGGAAGGTTGTAGCAAAAGAAAACAGCAATGAATTGTGGTGAGAGCCCTAGGCATTTAAGAGAAGCGTTCACTACAGCTTTTATTTATAGCAGTTCTGATCAAAACAAAGAGATATAATCAGCTGAGGTCCTACTCATGCATTTGTTGGACTATAGATCTACAGATAGAATAAATAACAATTAGGAGGCTTTCAAACACAGCTGTTCCCAATATTGGCTCTTCCCTCCAAGAGCAGAGGGAGGGCCATTGTTCCCTCTCAGAACCATTTATGCAGTTGGAGCACTCCCTCAAATGTGGGTGTTCTCCCATCTCACTCAGGAAACCTTGCCCGTCTGCAGAATGCGAGAAACAAAAATAGGAACCCAAGAGGCTGCTTGCTCAAGTTAAGTGGCGAAATAATCAAAAGCATACGCCAATCCACATTAAGTACTTTTTGGATGAAAAGAAAAGAGAACTGAAAGAAAACTAGAAACACTTAAGGCAGGATGCACTGTGTCAGGTTCTGAGAGAGAATTCAGACACACCGGACAAGTTCTGGCCGGACAAATACGCCACAATCGAGTCACATGACTCATCTGGGTCCGTGGGCAAGTCACCGCCCACGCTATTCCTCCATCTATTCTCAGGAAGGAAGCCTCTGCCTTCCTAAGAATCCGGAGAGCCTCCGCGAGCTGCAGGCCTTAGTAAGAGCCTGGGGAGAAGTCTGAAAACAAAGCCCAAGGACCCCGTGGCTACCTGTCGGGTGCACACGGTACCAGCGCACCCAGCTGCCCACCAGCTCCTCTGGGGCCATGCACGGAGTACCCTCTGGACATTCGAATAGTTCCTAAGTCAGGAAGCAGAGCATGCTCCTCACGTTTGGGAAGAACTCAGCTTTCCCAGTCCTCCATGACTTGGGGATGGTGGGCATCCCCCCAGCTCTGTGCAGAGGACTGGGAAGGAGGAAGGGTTTGTTATCCCCAATCAGAAAACAGCACACGGAGTGCCAGGAGGAGGAGACGCCAGCAGGTGTATCTGTGCACAGAGCACTCCAGAGGCCAAGACTCCGCGGTTGCAGTTCCGCAGAGTTAGATTTGGTAGGCTTCTTTTTTAAGTTAAGAACAACTGCGAAGTGAGTGTTTATTCCAAGGTGACATCCAAGGTGTTTGACACCTTTATCAGGAAGGTCTGGGGGCCGACAGGTGGTATGGTGGTTAAGGAGCTGGACTCCCACATGGCTGATTGCGCTTCGAGTCCTGGACCTGGTGGCTTCCTTTCTCACTTTCCCTTTCTCTCTCTCTCTCTCTCTCTGGTCAAATTAAAAATAATAACAATAAGTAAAATAAAACAATCCTTTAAAAAATAAAAAAGAAGCTGATTCTTGCTGTCTTCTCAGAAGCCTTTCCAGAAGACACTCCTTTGTTTCTGCCTTCTGGGATGTGAAAATGTGCTTTCTTTATGGGGAATGTGCCAGAAGGCCTACCACAACCTGACTTCCAGGAAGCTGCAAACCCCCCACGCTGGGTGTCTCGACACATCCTAAGGCAAGTCTGAGTGCAGGACCGTTTCTTTCCTGGGCACTCACTCCCACACCCTCCTGCCCACACTCCCAAGCTCCTTCCTTCCCTAGCTATTTCCTGTCCCTTGCTTAGCATCATCATCCCCATCTCTCCTGGCCTCTTATCCTCAGTGTGTAAATGGGCTCCAGCCTCTCCCCTCCCCCCTTCTTTTAATCCTGCACTCAAATTCCAATGCTCCCCGGCAACAATCCTGCTTCTCCATTCACGGCTAACCTTGAGAAACTTTCTAAACTGGCATCCTCTTCTGTGTCACTCCTACTTGGTCCTCAAACCATCCCTCCACCGAAACAGATTTGTGCCAAGATCACCCGTGACCTCTGTGATACTAAACACGATGTGTATTTTTGACACCGCCTCTTATTTAATAATAATAATAATAATGGTGGCATTTGCTGAGCACTTCTTTTGTGCAAAGCCTGGTACTCTACCTGGTGTACTTCAGCTAGGCTTCACAAGCTAATGAGGTCGGTTTTACAATTACACTCCTTTTATAAACTGGGCCTTATATTCTCCTGTTATAAACTGAGAAATAAAGTGGCATGAGCCCAGTATCCTACACCCTATGAGCCAGGCAGTCAGGATTCAAACGCAAGTTCAGCCCCGGAGCTGAGGCTCTCAACCACTCTATCTCGCTCTTTCCTCTTGTGGCATCAGACTGCAGCCTTCCCAGCTGGCTTTCTCCTCCCTCCCTGTCTCCATCTGGGCTTCTCTTTCCAGTGCACCCTTCAACACTGATGTTCCCAGGGCTTTATCTTTGGCTCCTCTTCTCATCCAGTCCATGGCTTCAGTTATTACACACAGAAATGCAAAATCAATGCCTACCCAGTCTACTGCCCAGTCTGTCCAACTGGTCTACCAGCACCTCCACAGGTGCTGCAGCTTCACTCTGTCCAGCATAGACTGAGCTCCTCTACCTAATTCGAATACAGTGTTCTTCTGATGTCTTTGGTATGGATCAGGCAGCTCTCCTAGCACTCACCTCCCAGAATTTTAGTTTCTGGGTCTCTGCCTGTCTATCCTATGTATTTTCACTGTCTTGCTAGTACCTAACACGGGACTGAGCATGTGGTGCCAGCTCAGCAATTATGAATTAAGTATTGCAGAGCCTTAGGCTGGTCCCATAACCTACCTAAACCTTTGTCTCCTCACCTGGAAAATGACAGCGTTGGAGCAGGGAAATGGAAGTGGCTTCCATCCTTCCAGCTGCCCCTTACAAACGGATCTGCAGTCAAGTAAGTTGAGACCTGTTGCATGTTCTCTTGACAATTCACGATAGCACATTAAAAACTCTGGCAACCTTTTGTTGTTTGTTTCTTGTTGTTTTCAATTATTATTTTCATTTTTGCACACATAGGTTTATGTCCATGAAATTTGTTTTATTTAGGTTTCTTGTGCTCGCTCTCCATCACTCAGAATTATGTTTCTGATGCTGGCCCAAGCTGCTGTGTGCCGTGGTCCCGCCGCTTTCACTCTACACACTATTCCTTGTGAATATTCTGTGGTTAATCTCTTCAATGGTCAACCGGCATTCAGCTTGTTCTAATTTCTCTCCTAACAAACGTTCTTCCAGAGACCTTGTGCCTGTCTCCCAAGCAGGTGTGAAGTTTCTCTAACACGCGTGTAGGTGTGGGCATGTTGGCTCGATGGAAGCGAATGACCACAGTGTTGCTGAATGCAGTTGTATCCAAATCGGCTGTGAACCGGGGTTCCCTGCTTTTACTATCTTTGCAGATGCATGGTGGTGTGAGTTGTCCCCATCTATTTCTCTAGTGGAGAGTATCTTTTCACGTGTCTATTTGTTTTTCTTTGTTTCTTTTTTTTTAAGCTTTCTACTCTCACCTTTTCTCACTTTTCTTTTAGGTTGTCACTTTCTCATTTACAGTAAGAAGTTGACATGTACTGTCGTATAAAATCCAGGCACTCTGTTACTGCTGTTGCGTGTGTTGCGAACATCTTCGAGCTGAGGCACCTTTTTCCCAATATTTTAATGAAGACTTTTTAAATTCTTAATTTTAAAGCAAATTAATTCATGTATATTTTTTATACCACGTCACAAAGGTACTCTGCCTATTCTGTTCTAAAATGTCTAGTTTTACCAGTAACTGAGTTTTACAGGGGATTAGTTATCCCATATAAATAACTATTGTTTTTGGTAAGATCTTCCTGACTAGTTCATCATCCTGCTGGTGATCAAAGGCACTCTGTCGGACTTCCCAAACTTCTTGGACCACAGAATTTTCTTAGTCTGGAGAATCCCAGACCCTCCAATAGAGGAGGTACTTCTGATGCCACTAAGTCTCAAAAATTTATCAAGATAATCCCACTTTAATCCCACTTTACGGAGGAGGAAATTGAGGCTATTCTCAAACACAGTTAATGGGAACTCTCATTTAAAATGAAGGCTGAGTAAATTTTATTCCTTTTAAACTAGTGAAAAAAGTTGAATGATAATATTCAATAACCATTCTTGGCTATTTTCACTTTGTCTTCAATTGTTTATTTCATGCATTTATTTTTTAATTTATTTTTTAATTTCTGCATTTGTATCACTACTTTAATTGAAATATATATGTACCATTATATTACTAAATAATAACTGGAAAAATCACTTTATTTGATCACCAACTATCAAAAATTTAGGCAAAATTAAAAGAAAATAATACAGCTGACATAATATTGTGCGATCAAATATTTTGCAAACATTCTGTAAAGGGTTTTCCCAATTCTTCCTCAAAGAATAACTTAAAAGTGGTTCTAAAGAAGAGAATATTTTGTTTAACATTTCATTATTGCTATTAAAAAAAAAGCCTGTGTCCAAATTTCATTTGCTTCAGGGAAGAAAGAGCAGAAAAAGAATTGCTTTAATTTTAATACACATCAAGGATAAAATGAAAAATGATCTAAAGAATAATTTCAAATTGATTTTTTTCTCCATTCTTCCTTTACCTTAAAAAACGTTTTTGATTATAAATGATTTTGTTTGCTAGAGTAAAATCTGATCAATATACTACAACAGGTTATGTCTCTAAGCAATTTGAGTATTTTTAAAATGTTATTTATCTCTCCAAAGAAATACCCGTACAGTTAAATAACCACATAACAGTAGTAACAGTAATAATAATAGTGCCAGTTAACTGTTGGCACACACAATCTCATTCTAATTCTAGAGGGAGATACTATTCTTAGTCCCACTTTACAGAGGAGGAAATTGAGGCTATTTTCCAAGAAAGAGAGCACTTCCCCAAAATGATGCTGGGAGGAAGCAGGAGAGCCGGACCGTGCATCTGTGTGATCCTGAGTATTTGATTATGAATAATGGGCCCTTTCTGTTTGTTAGAGGGCAATTTAAAGCTGATTAGACAGAAATGCCAGCTATCATGAAGAATCAGCAGAAGGTCTAATTCTGATGATCGCGATCGTAACACTCAGAAGCCCTGGAGTGAGAGATCAAAAGGAAGAAATTCTGTTTTCATGCAGACACTTTCTCTGCAAAGGGTCAGGATTCGGAGCACTGCATCTATAAACACGTTTCTTTAACAGAGGTATAAACCAATATGGCCCACTCCTTTGCCCTGTGAACCTGAAGCAGTATCCTCAAAAGCAGACTAGCTGCTTTGGAAAACAATCCAACAGTCATTCAAAAAAACTTAAATACAGTTACCATACAGTCTATCAATTTCATGCCTAGGTATATACTCAAAGTAAAATAAAAACATGCATTCACACAAAAGCCTTTACACAAACATCCACAAAAGCAATGTTCATAAAAGCCAGAAGATGGAAGTAACCCACCTGTCCTTAACGGGTGACAGGAAAAACTGTGGTATGCCCATACAGTTAACTATCACTCAGTCATGTAAAAGGAGCAAAGTACTGACACCTCCTACAACACGGAGAAACCTTTAAAACACTACGCCTAGGGAAAAGATCAGAATCAAAGTACAAATGTGTATTGTTTCTGCACCATTGCAAAGTCAAAAAATCATAAGTTGAGTCATCATGTGTCCAGGACTGTCTGCATTTCTGGGCACGTTTATTTATTAAATTTTTTTCTTTATTCATGTTAGAGAGTGCATGCACATGAGAGTGAGAAAGAGAAAGAGATGGATACCCTCCACAGAGTTTGATCACACCTGATCCCCTTCCTGTAGTCCTCGAGGCTGTCTGATCCATGAGTACCTGGGTGTTGCAGGCTAACCAGAAGCCAGTTAGGAAAGTTCACATGTTGTATTATCCCACTTATATGAAATGTTCAGAATAGGCAAATGCAGAGAAAATGGAAATAAATTAAATTAGTGGTTTCCAGGGGCTGGGAGTGACTGCTAATAGATGAAGTCTCTCTTTTGGGAGAAGAAAGACAGTTCTGTAATTAGATCGTGGTGGTGCTCGCACAGCTGTGAATATAATAAAAACCAATGAATTGTATGCTTTAAGAAAGTGAACTTTATAGTATACGAATTTCATATCAATAAAAAACAGAACAGTCGTTTTGGATAGCTACCATAGAAAAAATGAACAATAAAGTTCATGTTTATAACTTGAATTGGCTAAGATAAATATGTGTGCCAAAATTATTTTGGAATTTTAAGTGGACATGCTAGTTAACCATATGACTTAGGTGTTTTAAATTTAATTTTCTTAAAAAAATACAGAAAGAAAGAGAAAAACGAAGGAAAAAGAACACCTGGGCCTGGAAGATAGTGCAGCAGCAGAAGGCAACGCTCTCAGCTCTGGCTGACCCACACGGGAAGGTTCTCGGTTCCTGTCTGCAGATTCTCCTGAGTGCCAGGCACGCACAAGCCCACGGGCCAGCTGCTTATGCTGGGGGTGGACCATGGCAAAGCTGAGAAGATATCTGAAATTTGACCTGGAGGTAGATTCGAACACCTAGTAAAAGTCATGGCTTACGAGAGTCGAGGTCACTCCAATCACCGACTTCAGCTGAATGATGCTGGGGTCACCCTCCCGCCCCACCTCTGGAAACAGTGCAGTGGCTCCAGCAGAACAGAGGGGGAGCTAAATTGTTCTCCGTCCTCTGTGCCAACACCCGCGAGGTGGCTCAAATCGAGGCTGGCTATAGTGTGTGGAGAAGGTCACCTTGCCAAGGCTCGGTGCCTTCTCGGGAGACTCGAGATAGCTCCTAACTCTCATCGCCAGCTGAGCTCCAGGTTCCACACGAACAGGAAGAGGAGGCCACGGCAGAACTGGAAACCGCGTGGTGGGGTGTTGAAGCACGTTCCAACGTGCACACAGGCCAGCTGCAGGGGGTAGCTGTGCTTCTTGGCCCAGGTGTGCCCTTCATGCAGGAGACCAAGAGCTGGCACCCGCCCAGCTGGTGTGGCCTGGCCTGCCTGCCGGACCAGGGCCTCCAGTATGAATCTCACCGGATCACTGCTTCGTGTGGCGCGGAAGGAGTGCATTTATGTTGGCACTTAAAGTACTGTACTTGGTGATCTTTAAAATTCATTCTCAGAAAGGAGTTTCTCCACCTTAATACTTACTACAGGAGAGTTACTGTGTTTGCCAATGAAACCCTTCACTTTTGCAGTGGCTGTTAATAGGGAAATCCGGGTTCAATATGCAAAATGTTGCCTCCAGAGCTTTTTCTGTTTGTCCAAAGTATCCACGGACGCCGTGACGGAGAGGTGAGGAAGAGGCCGTCTTTCATTAAACCCTCCACTTTGATTACGTCCTTTCGAGGCAGCAATATTTACCTGTCTCTAAAAGATTTTTTTCCCTTAAAACATCATTTTCTCTCTGCCTCTCCTTCTGTTTCTCTCTCTCTCCTTTCTTTTTCCCTTTCCTTTCCTGTTGCCAGGCAGGGGTGCATGCACTCATCACAGAGAGGCAGAGAGAGATGGACATGAGGAAGCACCTGCCATGGGAAAGGGTTACACTACAATCCCTTCTCTGCGCCTCTCTCCTTTCGAGATCTCGGGCACGCACACACACACACACACACACACACACACACACACACGCCCAGTGTGTTTCTCAAGCCACTGGATCCAAGACTCAAACCATGCAGCTGGCACGTGGTATCCCATCACTTTAACTGCCATGCTGCGAGCTGGCGCAATAACTTCACTTAAATTACTGCAAGCCATGAAATGATGCTGCACCCACTGACAGGACGTGAGGCCACTGCCAGCTACGGCATTTGGTATGATACTGACAAAAATACACCTACAGGCTATACTCGGTGACACCTAATGTTGCTATTTCTAAGCTCTGTCTTAAAGGTATTAGGCTAGAAACAACTACATGGCTGGGAAGACATAATTGTCCAATTTGACCTCCTCGTGGCTGTATTTCGTGGAGTTATAAGACCTTAAGTACAATTTCTTTTGACATAAATAATCTTTCATAAGAGTTTAGAAACACAATGCATTATCAAAGAAAATTCCATCCAGTCAGGAATGCATGAAGAGATTGCAAATCTTTAAAGTTACCACTTTTAGACCTTTATAAAATTTCAGAATTGCTTTAAAGCTTTCAAGGGAGTTATATGCTTAAAATAGGTTCCAACTTAGCATTTCTATAGCAAACTCCTAAACACAGTACTGATTCTGAAAAGTAAAGTTCTTCCTGAATTTTAACATAACAAAAACTGCAGTGCCAAATTCTTCTAGCAGTAAAGATTCTGCTTCGGTAGGAATTAATTTCTAAAGTTCAAAACTATTGAAGAGCATAAATTTTCCTCCTACCTGAAGATTAAAAATAGCTTTTGTTGTATCACATTCATTTTAAGTAGGTGCATGCAACTTTTATTTTTTTGTTGTTGTTGTGCTAAAAAAAATATGTGTAACTCAGCCAAACTAAAATCAAAGCATCTTCAACCCCCAGGCCCCCCAGTTTCCAGTTTCTTGGGCAGGATACTTCCACACAGCTTTCTTAGTGGTTGCCTGTGTTCTTATTCAGAGGGTAGTTGTATCTGGATCCTTCGCAATTCAATGAGTTCTGCACGACTGCCTGATTAATAGAGGCGGTCCTAGGATCCTGCGGAAGTGATTTATACCTGGCCTTGCAAAGCGATTTCTGCACTTGGGTAGGAAACGCACAGTGGTATTCTGGGAAAGTAGCTCTCCAAGTCTGTCGCCCGGGGGCTTCACGCTTTTCTCAGATTCAGGGAGCAGTACCTCTCCCGTTCTCCTCCACATCCAGGCCCAGCCCTTGAAGAACGCTGAAAGCCTGGTGCCATAGGACCCCCGCAGGGAAATCCGGGTGCCACTTTCCTCAGATTATTTTCAGCATCTCTGGTCACTGAGCTGACCCTTCACTGGATTTTCTATCACCGTGCCCAGGGTGGGTATGAGCGGCACTGGCACCGCGTCACAGTTCTCACAAGTCTGGAGCAATCACAGGAGGAAGTCGCATTTCCAACAGACCAGTTCCCCGGTTCCCTGACCCCGGGTCGGCACACCCGACGCTTTCTTAGAGGATGAAGAGAGATGAGTAAGTTAGGAATGAAATCACCTCCTTATCACTTCTGTTATATAAAGAGACTCTCCTCCACGGCAGCTGTATCCTGCGATGGTCCGTTTTCAAAGGTCTGACTACAACATCTGGCTGGCAGCTCTCTCTACCTGCCACCTCACAAGTGTGTGTTGCTGTAAATACAGACTTAGAAAAGCAGAGGTCCTTGCCCCTTGCCCTTGGAAAACCTTGCCATGTGGGCTGGGCCCACAGATAAAACAGAACATGTATGTCTAGAGATGCTTTTAAGTCAAAATGCTAAGCATCTGGATAAAATTCCTAATTCAAACTTTATTTGCAGATGAGATATCATTTTAATGGCAGCTGCTACACTAAACATCTTCTAAAGGACGAGGATAAAGGAAACTTTAAAAGTGGGATTAGCGAAATACATTTGCAGATTACGATTTGATGCTAAGGAATCAATAACCAAATTGCTTTACTGCATTTTCATGCATTAGGATTATCATACTCTGGTTATGAACACAGTAAACTCCTCGGTATTCAGGAAACTGGGTGGCCTCCAGTTAAGCGAGAAGCAAATCTATTTTAAAAATAAATAAAAAATATCATACATGCATTTATTTTTTTTTAAAGAAGTTTTTACCTGAGGGCACGTACACTCGCCTGAGAGAGACACAGAGACAGAGATGGTGAGGGGGAAAGTGAGAAATCACCCTGGGAGGGAAGGCGACGCCACAATCCCTCCTCCTCCATTTTCCTCCCAGGATCTCGGGCACACATGTGCACACACCTGGTATGATTTTCAGGCCACCGGTCCAAGACGCCACCTGCGGTCAGCCACACGGGAGGCCAGCCACGTAACTGCCACGCCATGTGCTGGCCCCAGACAAGCATTTCTACGCCTGCATTCGGTGAGCATGCCGGCTTTAGACACCGGCCCTGTCTCTCTGCAGCAATAGGTCAGCGTGCAGCGGCCGCTTACAGGGCTCAGTGCGCTGGCTCTGCTGGGTGCTCACGCTCTCTACAGCCGATCTGCTCTTTTCACAGAGCGTTTATGGATTTATTCCACGAGTGCGAGACAGAGAGCGAGACAGAGGAAGACAGAGATACGGCACCCCAAAGGGGGTGGTGGGGCCATGACCCATCCCAGCCTGGGCCAGCCCTGACATGTGTGCTGGGACCCAGGGAGGTCTCTGAACTTGAACCCGCAACCTTCCCATGTCGCTCTGCCTCACAGAGGCTCACGTGTTACTGCTGCGACCACCATCTGGCCCCCCAAATACTGGCTTTTTGATTTGGGGTTGATCTTTGCAGTTGTCCGGTTTTCAAGAAGTAGGAATTTAGCATGGAAATACAGCAAGCGATCAGATTAACTGGCGCACGTGGGGAGGACCCGTAAGAACTGATGCAACGCTGGTGCCTTTTCACTACATCTCATGGAACGGCGAGCAACATTGCATCATTACAACATTACATGAATGCAGTTTTAGAGAGCTCAAGCATATCCGCAAGTCACGTAGGCAGTAACGCGTAACACCCTCACTTGCCTCTAGAAACCAACGGTGGCTTTAGGGCCTGGAATCTATAACCAAGTGGCCCAAGTGCCCGTTGTCACATTCATGTGCTGCCACGTGAAATAACTTTTCACAGATAATAAAGTAATTGAACTACAGATAGCATGAACAGAATATTAGGAACGTTACTTCGATTTGCTTAAAACACACAGGATCTTTGCCACACGGATACTCACCCTCGGAGGCAGTGAGGGGAGAAAAACGGGGTCCACAGCGTATATGTTCTGGTGGCTAAGTTTAAACACGTTTATATACATATGTAATATTACGTGGAAGGTTAGTCATTATTTTATAATTTGCCTAAATATTTCTAATTCTGACCCCCCCTTCCAGAAAATACCATTTTAAAGTCTGTATTCACAGGACCTTTGTAATGAGGACTCCCAAGGAAGAGCTGGGGTGCTGCTGCAGGGCAGGGATCATCCACACTCGAGCTCTTCCAGAACAAACGCCCTCACAACCAGACTCCGGGTTAGTCATAAAAAGATGATGTTTCTGCAAGCCCACTGTGAACCTCAGAACTCATACCTACAGAAAGACTAAATGTAAAAGAGCTATGCAGGGGCCGGCAGGTGGTTAAGGCGCTGGACTCCCATGTGGTGGACAGCGGTGTGAGTTCTGGACCTGGCGCCTTGCTTTCTCACTTTCTCTCTCTCTCTCCCGCTCTCGCTCTCTCGCTCTGTCCCTCTCTGGCCAAATTAAAATAAATAAACAGATAAATAAATAAATAAAGTTAAATTTAAAAGATAAAAGCGTCCTACAAACAACATAACAGGTCAGAAAAGCAGCAAAAAGAATAAGCTCAAAGAAAGAAAACGGAATGAAATAATAAGGATGAAGGAAATAATAAGGGTAAAAGAAATGAATGAAACAGAAAAGGGACACGGAAGAGCAAAGGTCCAGAAAGTCCTACGTTGGTTCTTCAAAAACAGTACAAAATTGATAACTCTCTGGGGACGCATGGTCAAGAAAAAAGAAAGCCTAACTAATCAACTACTCGTAAGAAGAGGGGTGCAACTCCATACGAAGTGGACGGTAAGAAGGCGAGCGAACATGAAGACCATATGCCAATAAAGGCGAAAATATAGAACAGACACGCCCCCAGGACTTCATAACCAAACAGTATTGTAAACAGACCATGCCGTCCCCAGGCTTCGAGCTGGCTGTGCGTGCACAGAGGCGCTGCTCAAGCTGAAGAAAACAAGCCTCAGCACCTCGACCTCAGCATTCCCCATCACGTGATTACTTAGTAATGGCAATTTCAGCTCCAACCGAGTACACTGACTTTTTTGCTTCCAAGGAATAACACTAAAAAATGTAACTAAAATATCTCCTACCTAAATACTCTGATTTGTAAACACAGAAGAGGAGCGGCCATCTCTTTTTAAGTAATTTACTTGAACCAGAGTTTTGCTCAAGTATTTCTGTTTAGTTCTAGGCATTAGCTACTACGAGTGTGCGTATGTGGCCAAGTGCAGAGCGATGAGATTGATTAACTTTCTGAAACTTAACTGGGTGACCCTTGGACTCCCATATTTAATATTAACTTCAAGCTGCCACATAACCGCCTCTGCCCAGGGCTACGTAAGGACAAAGAGCAAAGAAGTATAGAGCCAGGAGAGGATTCAACCTCCTCTACCGATGAGGAAGCTGAAATCCCGCAGGCCAGGTTGTCACCCTGGGTTAGCGTTCTCTCCCACCACGTAAAGGGGGCGTGCTGAGCCCTGGGGGTCATAATGCTGTCCCATCACCTTCACATTTTACCCTTGATCAGAAAGGACTTATCCTCTCAACACAAATACACTCATTAGAAGTAAAAACTGTCTACGGATGTATTGACACGAATTAGGGACCACAAGGACAGTTGCACACCTGGGGTCAGGGGTGGAGAGAATGAGCGCTGGAGCCACTGGAGGACGGCTTCTCATCTGCTGTTCTAGGCGTCCTGGGGTCATTCCTCTGGCCACGCGGGGTAGACTAGGAGGGGACATGGACAATCCAGTGTGATGGCAGAGTTAGTGGCAAACTGTGGCAACGAGGCCCCTCTCCAGATGGTGTTTGAGGATGACCAGGGCTGGCAGGAGCTGCTGGAGCAGGTGGAACTGGAGTGCGGGGACAGACTGGGTGAAGGGCTGCACTCCACGTGGGAAGAAGGGGAGACCCAAAGCTGGTTCCAGTCTCTAAAGTACCATGGCTCGAGGAGCCCGTGCTTGCGGAGCTGAGGGGGGACTGCACATTGGAGTGGGTGGATCCAGGGAAGGTTCACAGCTGGCCACTGTGTGAGGGGCCGAGGCTGCTCTGCCTTCAGAACCAGACGTCCCAGCTGTGTCTGGCCCACCTTCTCCACAGGGGCTGCAGGCGAGGGAGCCGCTGAGTCACTGTGGTGGCTTGTAAAGTGCTGGGTTGGTTGACGGCTTCTATCACCCAGTGATGACTTCTGGGCTGCCATCTCAGGAAACCAAGTCCTCCACATCCCTCCTACCTGGGACAGGGTTCCTGGAGAGCATTCCCCCACCTGTGGCTTCTGCCAAACACCAGGATACGCTGGGTCCCGTCCGTTGCCACACTCCACACAGGGAAACTGCTCACCCCTCTCTCACACGACCCACCTTCCGCCCACCAGGAGGTCTGCGAGTGGGCCTAGACCTCCTTGGGGTTCTTTGCACTCCTGAGCAAAGAGCAGGTCTCCCCTGAGGTTCCACCCTGGATGTGCAGCTGGTCTCCAGCTCATCATCTCTTGATTTTTTGACCCCAGATCCTGCCATAAGGGAAGCCACACCCCGCTGAATCTACCTGCTCAGCCTAAGCTCCGTCTCCAGCTCCTACTCAGTCTCTCCCAGCCTCAGCTGCCCACTCCCGGGTTCCTTTGCTCTTGCGGTGTTCGAGCCTGCTGCCCGAAACCCAGGAGCAGCTCTCTGGAACACCGTTCAGGAGCTCAGGCCCAGGGCAGCTTTCCTTCACCACCTAATAGAGACTGTTCTCGTAGGTCCCAGATTCCTCGATTATTCTCTGAAACCAACTGCATTCTCAGCTACGGACATCTATTATCAACAGAAGAGGGGATTATTTTATCACTGAGACTCGAACTTGAGTTTGTGATTAATACTTGAAGTCTTCTTTATTACCAGTGGAGTTTTTTCAGTAACAATATACTTAAGAGATGAGATTTTCCAAGTAATGCACGACCAAAATCCGACTGTCTTCCGATTTCTCTTCTTTCACCTTCTTGATTTAAGTGACTTATTGCTGGTAAAGCTCATGGCTACCTTATAGTAACCTGGCACAATACATACGGAAAGCAATCTTATTGTAGTTTCTCAGACTAAGGGTATAGACCAACACTAGTGATCAGTCCTCCCTTGACTCGTACAAAGGCATGACAGATGGCGACATGTTTAGGCAACAAGGGAGATATCCGGGCACTCACTCACATTTTTTTCCTACATAATATTAAATCTTCATCTAATAAGACATTAGAATGATTCATATACAAAGAATAGAAATATGGCATTATAAAATCAAAACATCGAGTTGATTGTAGTTTCTCTTTTGCCTAAGTTCCCAAAATGATCACTACCATGTCCCCCATCACATGGTCTTCAGTGTAGACCTGCAGTAGCCCTGTGAAGGAGTGGGGTCTCGGTCCCCTCTCCTTAACTACAAGAATGCAGCCAAGTGACTTCTAAGGCTAGGTCAGAAGAGGTCACGGAGCTGCTTTCCTGAGGCTCACCCTGGGGGACAGTCAACCACCGGGGGCCATCACGTTAGAAAGGCCATGGGGTGGGCATCCCGTGTGACAGTCCCAGCTGAGCCAACCTTCCCGCTAACCCTTGGTGGGGACAACGGTGCCAACATGTCAGTGAGGGAGCGGTCCTGGAAGTGACCCTCCAGCCACAGGCCCAGTTACGTATGTCACCCTGGTCATTCACGTCCTTCTGGCTGAGGGGCTAGATGCCGTGGCCATCTACTGTGTCCAGTCCAAACCACCGGCACGCAGAATCCATGACTGTAATAGAACGGCCATTGTTCTATGCCACTGAGTTTGAGGTAGCTTTTTACGTGGATTGTAGATATCTCGAAGAACATGTTTGGGGCAAAAACAGAGAAGACATTCAAGCTTGGTATTACTGCACTGCCTACAAACAGGATTAATTCTTCTGTTCATTGGCGAGGTAGCGAACTAGACCAGAAGGCAGACATGACTCTAAGTGGATGAAGATCAACCCACTGGTACACAGAGGATATATGTCCCCAACGAAACGGACCGTGTCCGCTGCACATCCGGATTGTGGACGGAAGGGGGCTGAGCACCAGGATCAGGCTGACCCGGAAGGAAGGGCCTGTCATAGCACGGCTGTCTTGTCCTCGGTGACTGCCAGGCCACCTACTGAGGAGACTAGGGGTCTCCAATGGGCCAACAGGTGGCGTGGTGGTAAAGGCACTGGACTCCCACATGGCCGACTGCAGTTTGAGTCCCAGACCTGGCAGCTTGCTTTCTCAATTTCTTTCTCTCTCTCTCTCTGGTGAGCATTTATGTCCTATAGCAAATTAAAATAAAAATAACAATCAATAAAATTAAATAATTATTTAAAAAATAAATTCTTAAGAAAAAAAACAAAAACTATGGGCCAGAACCAGCAGATGGCATAATGGATACGCTGCCAGACTCCCACAGCTCAAATCCCAGACCTGTGGCTTAAAACTCATGCCAGGCGCATATGCATGTATGAATCCGAGAGGAGAATGGAGGAGAAGGGATTGTGGCATGGCCATCTCCTCAGGGGGTGATTTCTCACTTTTGGCTCTCTGTCTCTGTCTCTCCTTCTCTGTCTCTTCCGGCGAGCACACAAACCCTATAGCAAAACTCTCTCTTTACACACACACACACACACACACACACACACACACACACAGTGGGCCAGCAGGTAACATGGAGGCTAAGGCGGCTAGATTCCAAACAGCCAACCGTGGTTCTAGTCCCCACCCTGACAGCTTGAAAATCGCACCGGCAGCATGTGAGTGCACTCCCAAATCCCAAGAGGAAAACGGAGGAGATGGGATTGCGACATGACTGGTCCCCCCAACGATGATTTCTCACCTTCCTTCTTTCTCTTTTCTCTCTCTGCCTCTCTCCAGTTAGCAAGTGCAGCCTATGGCAACCTAAAATAATAATAATTAATTAAAAATAAATTTAAAAAGCAAGGTGAGAATAAAGATATCAATGAAAGCTGAAGCAACTTCCAGGTCTTGAATCAAAAGCATTAACCTCACAGAGGGAAGAAGATTGACTATAGCTTAACTTATGCTAATTTTTACCACATTATAAACGATACGTTTTAACTGATTTATTCTAACCCACTAAGACAGTTTTGCAAGCAGATCAAATCTGCATTCCCCCAAATCAAAAATATTATTTTCTAATTTAATGTGAAAGTTTAGAAATGTATCTCTAAATCTTTAAAACATACATACCCTCTAAACCTCGTAACAAGACAACTCTAACAAATTCTACAAGGATATTTAATCACTCATTTTAATCACAGTGTAAGTAACTTCATGTGAACCAAATCTTTTTTAAAAAAAATAAAGATATCCACATGTCTTAGTTCAGTAAATCTAGATCACCAGAGAAAAAAACCTTGGAATTTAAATTCAACTTATCACAGAAGTATGAAATATCTTAAATCATAAGCAGATCCAATTTAACACAGCAGTTTTAATGATGGATGTATTCAAGAACTGTATCTCTAAAAAGCACATCATCCTCCTAGATGGTTATTAGTGTTTAAGAAAATTGAGTATTTTGTTTCCTAATTCCTCTCATAACTACTATGTGTTTGTGTGTGTGTGTGTGTGTGTGTGTGTGTGTGTGTGTGTATCCATATATAAAATTTACTCCATTAGTCTCATGGAAGCTTTATAGAATATATTAATGTCTATGATAGAGTTCTTTTTCTCTCCGACTATTTTTTCTCTTATCAGCTCACGACCAAAACAATTTTTTATTTTTATTTAATTTTCTTTTGAGAGGTTTTTCCTATAAGGCGCATGCACTTGCCAGAAAGACAAAGAGAGACAGAGAGATAGAAAGCGAGAAATCACCCCCCAGGGGGGATGGCCACGCCACAATCCCTTCTCCTCCATTCTCCTCTTAGGATCTTGGGCATGCACGCACACGTGCCCGGCGTGAGTTTAAGCCGCCAGGTCCAGGACTCGAACTGCAGTCAGCTACATGGGAGTCCAGCAACGTAGCCATTACACCAACTGCTGGTCCCAACAGAAACAATTTCTCATAAATAATGGCACATACCAAAAGTCCCAGATTAAACAAAAAGGAAAACATCAACTTTGGCTAAATACAATTGAACCACATGTCACGGTCACCAAATTTCAAACATTATAGTAATACACATCATGGTTACTAAAGGTCTCCGGTATCAAAGGAATCTGGTAAGTCCCACATCAGATGGTACTGAGAAAAACATTGTAAAAGGAAATACACTCGGGCGGATGCTACCTCGATGCCTCAGTCTCTATATTTTAATCATCCAAAGAGTCTTCCTTGACTTTTTATAACAGGAACAAAATTTACTGGCTAGTCTTTCCTCCACAATATCATGAATCATTAAATCGAGCACATCAGATACTCATTTCAAAATAATTGTGTGTGTGTGTGTGTGTGTTTAGCAATACACTGTCATAAAACTGAACACATGGCAGCTCTGTGTGTGTGATATTGTGTGTGTAAATATAGTGTATATAAATGAGTATATACACAAATATATTTAGCTATTCATATCCTGTTAAATAATTTAATTTCATTCTCCTTTATCAAAACAAGGCCATTTTACATTTCACAAAGTCTTTGACTAAAATTTAGACATGTGTTCTTGTCCCAGACAAATTTTAAAAGCTATCACTTGCAGCAAACATATCAAAAAGCAGCCAAGCATTACGACATTGATGGGTTTGCTTCCTAGGCATAACGGAATCCGGCAATGACCTGCCAGCATGCTTAGGAACTTCACATCGTGCCTGGCAGCAGTGATCCCACCTAAGTAGGAGATCAGAAACCACAGCGGAGGTCCAGGACTCGCCTGCACCCTACGTTCCAGCTACTGGGTGGGAAGTGTCTCGAGAGAAGGGCTGGCCTTTCTGACCGCAAGGAGAGGAAGGGCACTACTGGACCCTTCCTAGCGCATAGGACACAAGACTGAAGGAGGTAAAGGAACCACAGCTGACACGGCCCATCTCAGCAGCCCGGGGCTGGCCCCACGGAGAATCCTGGAGGAACGCCGAGGACAGCAGGGGAATGTCCTGGAAGCCGTGATGGAGGCCCGGTTTCAGCCTCAGCACAGAGAACCACAAGGTCGTTGAGGGAAGAATTTTACGAAGTAGGCGGCCGGAGTACTAATCTGGAAAGGATCCGAAAAAGATCTGGGGGAAAGGCAGAGGGACGCCAGGAGGGGTGGTGAGTCCTTGCGATGACCTAAGCATATGGTGGGACAGATGTGGGGGGAGGAGGACACAGCCAGCTAGTGACAGGAGGCCATCTTCCAGCGCCAATGTCCCGGGCAGCCCTTTGTTTCGGCCGGTTTGGTTAGAGCGTTATTTCTGGATCTAACCAGGAGTTACCCCACAGTGAAGAGCAATTGAGAGCTGCATGCTAATACTTTTAAAGCAGAAGAACCCAACCACAGTGGAGCAGCGGCTCAGTGGAGAGAGCACCTGGCCTCTCATCGGGAGCCCTCCGTGTATTTCTGGCCTTCTCTGCAGGGCTGCTCATCGCCCTGTCCAACCAGTCAGGTCTCAGTTCCCTCCAGAGGAAGACGGTAAAACAAGCCGGTACCATGCAGAAGGGCTACGGCGGGGACCTCCAGTCTGCGAGAGGAAATGCGTGGGGACAAACCACCTCGTAAGTGCGGTATTTTCTGAGAGACACCTAGGGACCCTCCATTCTGCCCAACCAGGTGCATTTTCTGGTTTTGTTTTGGTCAGGATGCAGCAATACCACCAGTCACCATTTTGCCACTGATGTCCAACTCTCCACGTGTGTTTCTTTGCCTCTAACGCTAAACCTCGTTACCATCTTGATGCAATTTGGAAACACAATACGGCTATTTTTTAAAACTGACACACCAAGGACATCCATAAATTGAAATCCAGATCAAACATTTCAAAACAAACAAACAAAAACATATCCAATGGTTGCACAAAACCACTGAGCAGACTGCCTGTGAGGCCAGGTACCCATATACTATTCATGAAAAGAAAGGGACAGGTCAATGATAACCCGTTGGCATGAAAATGGATGTCAAGGAACACCTAAAAGCAACTCAAGACCGCTGGTTTCCTCTTGTCCGTTCAAGGTGCAATCACATGAAGAGTGCGAAGAGAGAGAGAACCCTTGGGACCAGCAAGTGGCATAATGGTTATGTCACTGAACTCCCACATGGCCGACCGCAGTTCGAGTCCCAGACCAGGTGGCTTCAAACTCATGCCGAGTGCATGTGTGCATGTGGCCAAACTCCTGAGAGGAGAATGGAGAAGAGACTGTGGCAAGGCCATCCCCAGGGGGGCGATTTCTCGCTTTCTGTCTCTCTCTCTCTGTGTGTCTCTCTGGTGAGCACATGTGCCCTATGACAAAAATCTCTCTTAAAATAAGAGAGAGAAAAGCCATGAAAGGAAGAGAGGAGTCAAACGTAACAGAAATGACCGACAGCACCCATCAGTCCACGGTATTTTTACTTACATTTGTTTCAACATGATTTGGAACAAAACACCAAAATTAACAGATGTCATTAGAATAAAAAATGTAATGAAGATGTATTAAACATGTTTGGAGATAATATAAATTGAAATATAGCGAAGTACATGGATACTTATTTGTTTCATGCAGTTATAATGAAAGTACGTGAAGACAACAACCAAATGCACCCCCAAGGGCATAGTTCTGGAAGTAGGTTCAGGCTTTTGTTATTCTGCAAGTTAGTACAAAATAAATTGTTAATACTTATTGAAAACTGTGCTTTACAGGCATGATGTCGATTTTTTAAATTATTTAATTTTATTTGATATTATTTATTTTTCAATTTGACCAGAGAGACAGAGAAAGAGAAAGAAAGGGTGACTAGAGAGAGACCTAATGAGAAAGAGGGAAAGTGAGAAAGCAAACCGCCAGGTCCAGGGCTAGAACTGTAGGTGGCCATGTCGGAGTCCAGCACCTTAACTACCACGCCACCTGCTGGCCCCAGCATGATCTCAATGAATTCTCACAAAAGCCCAGTGAAGCTGACCCCTGTTATATTCATTCTAGGGACCAGGAAATACGGTTGGTGCTTGGCCCCGAGGGTGGTTCTCACCCAGCAGGCTGAGTCTAGTCTAAACACCGGGCTCCTGCCCAAGCAGAGTCTACGGAACTGGGCACCACCGTGCCCTGACTCCTGGCCATCGAGGGGACCTCACGACCTGCTGAGGGAGCGCATGGTCTGGGGAGAGACAGCCAACGGCTGTGTTGGCGGCGGGCAGCCTCCGGACAGGGATGCGGGGGACTGAGGCTGTGTCCCACGCCGCGAGTCATTAATCTTGTTTACCCTGTTGAGCAAGGAGTACCAGACAGCGGGAGATGCTGCCAGCCCTGACCAACACCGGGCACCGTCGGCGGCCTCCTGGTGGCTACGGTTCTGCAATGGCTGCCTGCTTCCGCAGGGCTCTCACGGCTTGTCTGGTTACTCAGTCCGATAAACATGTCTTCTGATGCGAGAAGCCTACTCAGGAATCAAATTCATAATGTAGGCTCTTAAATGTTTAACACAATCAACAGAGAAGTCTACACCTTTTCAGACTATCAGGAAAAACTTAAAATTATCAACTGACAAGTTTTGAAAGTATAATTACTAGTAATACCATAGTCTCAAAATTTCCTTTCATGGACAGAGCTTAAACATTCAAATAGGAAGGAAGATGGTATGGGACCAACATTAAACCAATGTATCAAACACATTTTCAGATAACGGTGTGCAAAAATGATTTTTCTGAATTGCTGAAGAAAGGAAATGGGATTCAGAAATTGTAAGAATAATCTCTTCTTCAACTCTGCAACTGGAAGAAAACAAACCTCCTTCCTTCCAAACCACCGCTGGCTTCCCCAAGTCTGTAACCACATGGCTGTATTTTAGATTGGGTGGGGCGGAGAGTAAATAAACACAGTTTCTATTTTTAGCACGCTTTTCCTGGCCACTCTGAAATTTCCTAGTCACAAATTATTGCCTTTTATCTTTCTAAATAGATTTTTACTCAAAGAATTCATAGAAAACGTCTCAGAATCAGAAAGCAATGTAAGTTTTTACATAAAACGAATTTATTGTACAAAATCATTTACAGCATCAAGGAGTATTACATAGTCACAAAATCAATCAATAAACTAGAAAAAAATGCTTAAACTATTTTCCATTGCAAAAATACTCAAAAGAGTAAATATTCTCAAACTTCACAGAATATTCAATGTTGATGCTAATAAAATTTTCACTTTGAAAATTCAGAATTGATTACAAACTTTTATTGCCAGAGGGCGTAACTAGTGACCAGAGAGGAAGCACCCCCCCCACACACACACACACACACACACACAGGGGGAGGTCACGCTGCAATTCTGTTTCCTCTCTCCAGCCCTCAGGATTTGGGGCCTACGTGCTATGGGCCTGAAGTGTTTTCCGTAACATCGGGGCTGCAGTTCAAACCATGGTTGGCCGTGGGCAATCCAGCTCCCAGTGCACAGCCTTAACTACTGTTAGGGGCCGGCCCTTGACTCAAATTTTGAAAATGAACACATTTGCAAAAATGAACAATATAAGACATCTAAACTGAAGTATTACCTATAAACTAATGTGAAATTCTCTCTTCGGACTTTAAATTCACAATATACTTAATAACTTCTCTCAATCTTCCTCAAAAATAATAGATGGAAAGCAAACAGAATTCATTTGTACATTCCATGTCTTCTTCATACATTCTTTTTTTTTTCCTAAAGAATGATTTTTGCATGCACTGACCAGAGAGAGACTGAGAGACAGAAAAAGAGAAATCACCCCCTAGGAGGGATGGCCACACCACCCTCCCTTCTCCATTCTCCGCTCAGGATTTTGGGCACGCATGCACACGCGCCCAGTGTGAGTTTAAGCCACCGGATCTGGGACTTGAACCATGGTAGTACATGGGAGTCCAGCGATGTAACCATTACAGTATCTGCTAGTCCTTCTTCATACACTTTAGAAAGAAAAGCAGGGACTGGTCCATACTCGGCAGAGCCAACACCCATCGGGCACAGTAGACACCGGCTCTAAGGCCCACAGTATTTTTAGGAACAATTTCTTTTCAAATTGCAAGAAAGAAAGGACCTTTAGGTTGAATAAAATGTCTTAATATATAATGTTAATAGATTTGCATTTATACCAGTGCCTCTATAATATACAACCTAGTTGTTTCTTTTTCTTTCACAGAGGAAGGAGCCCACAGAGAAAAGGCCAAGGTCTAGGAAAGTCGCTATGCCGCCTCGTTACGTGCAAACCCTTCCTACCCCAGAAGCCGCTCTTAGTGCATCAGGAGTCTTGCCAAAGCGGACAGTGGTCAGTGGTGCCTTGGACGAGCCTGGAGAGTTATTGGCCCCCCCGCAGCACTTCCTCCTCCATTTCCAGGGCCCCTGCCCCCCTCCACGTCCCTCCTCCAGCCCCCCAAGGATGGGGCTCAGAACCAATAGGGTCTTGTATGCTGTCAACATTCTTCTTTATTTTTTTTCCAATTGCCAGAGGGAAGGTGTTTGCTAGAGGGAGACACGAGAGAGGAGAAAGCAGCCCGATGTGGCACAGCCGCTCCACGATCCCTTCTCCATTTCTCCATCCTGTCGCAATTTGGGGCCTCCAAGCACACACGCCTACCATGTTTTTTAAGCCCTCAGGGCTGGAACTCGAACCACAGTTGACCATGTGGGATCTGGTTCCCTTAACCACAGGGTAAGGGTGTTAATTTTGGGGGGGAGGCTTCAACAGCAGCCCCCGGCTCTGAATTGAATGCCTGGTTGCTTGAGTGATTTCAGATCCCCGAGGAAAACTTCTCAGAAACTCATGTGCACGCCCACAGAGTTGTGCACATTAACACGAGCAATGTTTTTGCACACTGGAAATTCATGTTCTTCACAAACTGATTTTAACATTTTATAAATAACTACACTTCTCCTTCCCATTTTAAGTGCAAAAAAGAACTACTTTCACAAAAATAAATCTAGATTGTGCAGATAAAACAGAAAGAACCTTATCCTGGGAGAACATTTCCATTCGCAGACGGTTACCTCGGTTTGATATGAGGGTTGAAAATGGACAATCAGCTTCAACTTCTAGCCTTGGTCTTACGGTAAAAGGAAGGCCTGCAGTGCCAAGGGGCGCCTCGCAGCCCCTCTGCCAGGCTGGGGTGGTGAACACCCCAGCTCTCCTGGTGACACTCGCTCGCATCGCCCCCGTGCCCACGCTCCGGGGCACCCTCACTGCCGCGATGTCATGAAGGAGAGGATTCGGTGGCGTTTCTATGGGAGGCTGTCAGGTCCAAAACACCCTTCCAACGCTTTCCCTGGTTTTTCCTGGAGTCTCCGGGCTCCTGCTCACAAAGGGGCTGCCGGGGCCGTGCCTGTCCTGACTCCGGCCAGCACGTGCTTGGTGGACCCAGGCCGTGCTTCCAGGGTGGCAGCCGGGCCAAGCCTCCGTCACCGGAGGGCGAAGCCGCGACTGCAGGGTGGACCTCGTTCTAAGGGCCAGAGGGCCAGGAGTCGGGCCACGCAAGCACCTCCCTGTGAAAGGCGCTTCGTTTTAAACACACCTGGTCCTCTCCCCGCTCCTCCCCCTTCCTCCCCTCTCATACATACACCCCCTCATCCCTGCCCTCTGGAAAACCAGCACGTTGCGGCATTAATGAAAAGAACCCATAGCACGCTCTCTCTACGCTCTCTCTATTCTCTCTCTCTATTTTTTTTTTTTTTTTTTTTGGCCAAGATCTCTGTCTTTCTCTTAGGTTTATTTATTTATTTTAGAGAAAGGAAGGGGAGGAGGAAAGGGAAAAGAAGACATGGGAGAAAAAGCCAGGCTCAGCAGGGCCCTCACGCCTGGGCCCCCGTCTCCCCAGTCGGGGTCACCACACGTGTGCACACCTGGCACACTCAGGGAGACCCCACGCAGACCTGGGCCTCCCCACAGAGCCCCAGCCTCCAGAGCACTGCATGAGCCCCGTACCCCCACAGCTGGCCTGCCCAGATCTTTGGGGAAAGTTCCAGAGTGAAATTCATGTCCCGGCGCGGGCCACAGGGACACCGCACAGCCCGGGGTGCGTTTTAGGACCCCTCTCAGGACTGGGCCAGTGGGCTTGGCCTAACCGGGTGGGATGAGAGCCATGGACACGAGGGACCCTCCACGGGAACAGCGGAGCCAGGCCAGCTGCCCACTGAGGCCCGGCACCATCTAGGGGTCACTGTGCTTCCCGGGGAGAGCCACAGAAAATGACCTCTCTGACGGTGCTACGTGCCCACCCAGGGGCCAGCGGCCAGGGGAGTGGGGACGGCGCTGGACGCCCACATGGCCCACCACCTGGTGGCTTGAAACTCACACCAGGCGTGTGTGTGCCCGAGGTCCCAGGGGGAGAACAGGGGAGAAGGGACTGCGGACTGGCCGGCCCGGGGGCGGGGGGTTCCTCACTTTCCCTCTCAGTGTTTCTGTGTCCTGTGTCCCCCTGCCCCCAAGAGCACATGCCCTAGAGCAAAAACCTCTTTAACAAAGGAGAAGCGGACAAGAATGTAAGCGGGCTCACCCAGGCGCAGGCGGAAGGGACCTGCCCCGCCAAAACCCAGGTCAGAATCAGAAGCCGGTCAGCAGCCTCGATCCAGCCCCGGCAGGGAGCCTGCTTCAGCTTCTCCACGCAGCCAGAGGCGGAGCCCACGGGCCCAGAAACAGCTTCCCGGGACCCCTCCACCATGCAGCTCCTCCGCATCCGCCTCAGGCACGGTTGCTGGGCCTGCAATGGGAGCCCGGGCGTACCAGGCCCCCCAGCAGTTCGCACTTGCATTTACCAGAATTTTGCGGTGACGACAGCGCAGGGCTCTTCTTCCTTGCCATCCCCACTGGAAGGAAAATTAGGGGGCAGGAGTTCTGCTGTCGTAGCGTTCCCCCAGCGGAGGAGACAGAAGTCTGTTCCCAAGGCCGGACAGGCCTCCCTTTGGTGCCTCTCCAAGGGGGGACAGAAGGGGACCCTGCCACGCCAAGGTCACCCACGGCCACTTCCAGGCCACGCACAGCGCCCTGCATCCCACCCAGCACCCACTGGAAACCAAACTGCTTAGACAAGCCTTGGGCGTGAAAAATCGTGTTTTCAGAGAAATGAATTTCAAAGGAATAGGGGGAAAAAATCAATGGGAAAAAACTGTACATTATGGATCCCAGGGTACAAGCTGCTGCCCTATCTGAAGATGATTAAACCTGAAACTGAAATCTTCAAAGAAAATAAATTCTTCACGTGAATACTCCTTTCAAACTTAAAAACCGTCCCTCTCTGGCAGAAACGCCCACTCCTTACGACACCTTTCCAATAAGAAACCAACGATTCTGGGCCAGCTTCATCGACGCTCTGCTTTGAGATTTTAAGTGAGGCAATGCATGGCGAAGGACGACAGGAGACTTTCAGATAACACAGGTCGAGCCGGGGCTGACCGACACCGAGACAGCCATGCGATCCTTCCAAACCGAAAACGAGAGGAAGTTTTGCGGACGAGGTAAGTCATTTTAACTCACCTCCGCCGTGTTCGAGCTACAGAAATCACGCCCTTATTTCATGTTAATAGCAGTTAACGGGTCATTTCTCTTTAAAAAGGTAAACGCTTACTATTTTTTCTTTTTTTTTTTTTTTTCAGTTTGCTAAAGCGCACATGTGCTCGCTGTGGAGAGGAGGAGAGGGGGAGACAAAGTGAGAAGCACCCCCAGGGAGGATGGCCACGCCACAATCCCTTCTCCCCCATCTTCCTCCTGGGATTGGAGGCGCACACACCCCGGCCACAGCTGCAGAGGGCTCTAATCTCCAGCATCCTCTGCGGGTCAGCTGTGGGATCAGACCCTGCGCTACCTGGGACCTGGTGTGCCTTCAGGAGCATAATTTAGGGGTCCAATGATCCTTCGTGCTCCCAGGAATGGTGGGCCTGAGAGCTGCCAGATTTTACCTGGAAATACAGAGAACAGGAGCTCTCCCATGCCCTGTTATTTGGTGGCATCTCGTAAGCCATCTTCGTCCTTGGCTACGTCACTGTCTGGCAGCCAGGGAGGCTGGGGACAGCAGCATAAACTCCTGGCTCTGGCGTGCAGGCCGCTCAGAGCAGCGTTCGTAAATGACAGTTATTCTTCGAGACAGAGGGACTATTTAACTAATGAAAATATCTTCAACATGACATTTTTCTTCTGCGACAGTGAAGACGGGTAAGATCCAGCTAACGGTGCCGTAAGGAGAGAAGCTTCTCTGAGTCTTCTCTTGATAAATGTCAGCGAGAACACAAGAGCTGCAGCATTTCTCCCCCAAGAATGCTGAAGGCCGGGCCAGCAGGTGGCGTAATGGCTGGGTCACCGGACTGCCACGTAGTCAGCTGCGGCTGCTGTGCCAGAGCCAGCTTAAAACTCATGCAGGGCATCTGTGCGTGCATGCCCAAAATCCGAGAGGAGAACAGAGGAGAAGGGACGGTGGCATGGCCATCCCCCCTGGGGGTGATTTCTCGCTTTTTGTCTCTCTGTCTCTCTCCAGTGAGCACACACTATGGCAAAAACCTAAAAAAAAAAAAAAAAAGCATAGGGACACCACAGAACCATTCTGTTCCTGCCAAACTGTCGGCATGCCTCTGGCCTCTGGCCTCTGGACAGGAGCCTCCCAGGCTGGGCCTCCCCACGGGGACACAAGTCTTCCTTGGTGCCTACTGGAGACTAGAGGGGGACACAGCCCCTGGCCGGCAGACGTTCCGGCAGGCATCCCTGGGAACAATGACGATCTCACAGCACAGCCGGGCTGGGAAGAAGGGTCCCCGAGGAACCCAGGCTACACACCAACCACTGCCAGCTCGGGCTGCTGCTCTGCCGCCACGGGAGTCCAGCGTTCGTCCCTCCTGACCACACGGCTCTGCGGGCAGGAGGACACGGCTCCAGCCTCAGCCCAGGGTCAGGACAGGCCACCCCAGCCCGCCTGCTGCCCGCGGTGAGGGGCGCACGTCACAGACCGGCCCTCACCCTCCCTGCATTGGTCAGTCACCCTCACACAGGCGCACCTGCTGACAAGTGTCCCGATCTGCTCCGAGGACCCAGCCATTCCACTGCACACAGGTGTGCCACCCTGCAAGGTAAGGTCAGGGCTCAGAGGAGCGCTTCAGGAGCAGCCGATGCAGCGCGGTGTCCGCACAAGTGAGTTCTTTGTGACAGCAATTCCTCCGGGAAGGCCTCCCTCCACTGGCAGGGTGCGCTGTGCACACGGGCCCATCCTCTGCTGAGGAAGGAGAAGGGAGGCCTAGGCCTAGAAGCATGGCCGCCCGGGGATGATCGCAGGCAGGCTACGGGTCCGAGTCAGCCACCCAGGGCCTTTTTGGTAACTGACATCACCTGGTCTTCCCTCGACCTGGACCAGACACGTTCTTGGGCAGCCCGCAGCGCAGCCCCGCGAAGCCAGGCCCTCTGACAACCTGCGTGCGGTTCGCGTTCCAGCCCGGCAGCTTGGGAACATGCTGGACACGTTTGTGTGCCCCATTCGCGCCCGATGGGGTGGAGAGAGGGAGGCAGAACGACCGGCATGACCAGGCCCCACCGGGTGCCCTCTGGCCCTCTGACGGGTGTGCGGTGGCGCCCTCTGGCGATGAGGAACAGGGCAGTCCGGCGTTTAACAGCTCGTGTGGCTCTCTCCAAAGTGACTAAGGGATGGAACCCCGGGTCAGTGTTCCACAGCCTCTCAAAACCCAGGCAACTCGACTCTCCGCAGGAAAAACTCCACTGAGGCAGTGTGAGACCTAGCTGTGTCCCCTACTCATCCCTCATGCAGGGCCACCAACTGCATGTCACCTGCAGGATTCTGAAGTCAACGGTCCCCTCGTACCTAATAGAGCTACGCTGGGGCAGTGGAGGGTGGGCATACGAGAAAGGTTCCACAGTGGGTCTTTTCTTTTTTTTGTTAAGAGAGATTTTTGCTACAGGGCGCATGCGCTCGCAGGAGAAAGAGAGAGAGAGACAGAGAGAGACAAAAAGTGAGAAAGCACCCCCACCAGGGAGGGATGGCCATGCCCAATCCCTTCTCCTCCACTGTCCTCTCGGGATTTTTGGCACACACGGGCACACACCCTGCAGAGTCAGGGACTCGAACCACGGGTCGACTACGTGGGAGTCCAGCAACGTAACCCTAGCGCCACCTGCTGGTCCCTCACAGTGGTTCTTAACCTTATCTATCCCTTCAGCTCTCTCAGGGCTCATGAAGAAACCTCCAGAGGTTCTGACTGAATTGAGCGGGGTGGGATCTGCCCAGCAGGGTGTTCTAAAATCCAGGTAATTCCGGTGTGTCCTCCAAGGACCCGTCGGAAGGTCAGGCGTCTTCCTCCCTCCTCCACCGGGAAGAACTGAGGAGGGGCAGGGGAAGCGCTCAGTGGAGCGACACTTCTCTGCTGCCACCTGAGACCTCAGGACGCTGCGCAGTGGTGACTAGGGTCCCGCTCGGTCCCTAGACGGGGCTAGCTGGTTTCCACCCTGTCCACTGCTTTGGGGACCAAAGCCCCTACCTGGAAAACCGTTATGCACAGGACAGGTGCCCACGAACGAGTGTCTCCCAGATCCTGTACGAGCAGCACTTTCTGGATACTAAATTCAAGTGCTCCTGCAGGGACTCTCGAAACCACTGCTGAATTCTTAAGAGCTCCAGCAGACAGCACCGTGGGGTAGGATACACGCAGTGGCCACACGCTCCTCACTCCTGTGTCAGCTCCCGGCCAGGCCAGGCCAGGCCAGGCGAGGCTCCCGGGCGTCCTCAGTAGTTCCAGGAAAGACGCCGTCCTCGCCCCGGCACCCCTCACCAGGCCGGCCTGCAGCTCAGAGTGCCAGCAGGTCTCCCTCGCACGAGCCGGGCAATGCCACCTCTCACAGACAGCAGCAAACCGCACAGGGCACTGCCCAGCACACGCCCAAATGCGACTTGTGTTCGCGACCGAGCTGTTTAGCCCGATGTGTGTACAGTGTTTTCTGTGAACCCACTCCGGAACCACCCAGATCCAAGAATCAAGCATTATGGGCACCCCGAGGCCGCTGGGTTCCCCCTCTCAGCTGTGAGCTCCCAGGGTGACTATTCTGACCCCTAGCACCCCAGGTTAGTTTACCTGCGTTTGAATTTCACAAAAGAATAAAAGATATTTGATTTTGTGTCTGTGTCCTTCCCCTCGACGTGCTGAGAGACCAGGCTGGAGCGTGCAGCGGGCGTCTCCCTTCCTCCTTCCCTTCCCTTTCCACTGCATGGCGTGCTCATTTATAAATGGGCATCTGGGTAGTTGTTCCCACCTTGGAGCTATCACACTTAACGCAGCTGCACGCAGCTGCCAGCACTCTGTGCACGTCTTCCAAACACCTGTGCCCCAGCGCTCCCTGGTGTACATCCAGTTAGAAAGACGGTGTGGTGTAGACACGGTGAGGTGCGTGGACTGAGGGAACAAGACGCCCCAGAAACAGACGTGCAGGTACTGGACCTATGACAACAGGCCGATGCAGATCAATGGGGGGGTGTTCCAAATAAATGGTGCTGAACCAACTAACCAGGTATTTACATTGAAAGACAATCTTGACCTGTATCTCATGCCATATGCAAAAATAAAATCCAAAAAGACTGTTGATCTTAACAGGGAAAATAACACAATCAGGGCTCTAGAACTTAAGTAAATGAATATCTCCATGGTCTTAAGCTAGGTAAAGACTTCTCACACAGGACACAAAAATAATAACCAAGAAGGAAAACACCAAAAAATTGAATTTCACTAAAACTAAGAATTGCTATTCTTTTTTTTTTTTTTTGCTATAGGGCATGTACACTCACCAAAGAGAGACAGAGACAGAGAGACATGGAGAATCAACCTTCAGGGAGGATGGCCATGCTGCAATCTCTTCTCTTCCATTCTTCTCTTAGGATTTTGGGCACAAATGCAACAACGCCTGGCATGTTTTCCAAGCTACCAGATCTGGGATTTGAATCTCAAAGTTGGCGATGTGGTATCCAGTCACCTTAATTACCACACCACCTGGCTGGCCCTAGGAATTGTTATTGACTAAAGACCTTTTTTTTCCTTTTTTTGGAGAAGTTTTTGCTATAGGGCGCGTGCGCTCGCCAGACAGACAGAGAGAGACAGAGAGACAGAAAGCGAGAAATCACCCCCCAGGGGGGATGGCCACGCCGCAATCCCTTCTCCTCCATTCTCCTCTCGGGATCTTGGGCACGCACACACACGCGCCCGGCGTGAGTTTTTTAAGCCACCAGGTCCGGGACGCGAACCGCGGTCGACTACGTGGGAGTCCAGCGACATAGCCATTACGCTAACTGCTGGTTCCCTTCACTAAAGACCTTTAAAGATAGCAAAAAGCAAGTCACATACCAATAGAAGACATTACCAATACATGTCATGTTTCAAAATATGTCATACAGAAAACATATCCAGAACATGTAAAGAAGCCCTACAAATCTAGTATTAAAATGTAAGAACAATTCAGTTGTTTAAATGGCAGCAGACGTGAGCAGGCACTTCTCAGAAGAAAACACCCCAGTGGCCAGGAGACAGGAAGAAGCGCTCGACATCGTCAGTCATCAAGCTTGGCCCCAGCAGCCACCGTAGGGGCACGGCATACCCACCGCACGGTTACTGCCATAAACCTAGCATGTAGGGGAACACTTGGGGCAACTGGAGCTTATGGCATCTGGTAGGCTGTGTCCGTTGGTCTAACAGTAGGACAATCACTTCCGGTACCTACGAAAGCCTTCTGTACACATGCGTTCCCTATGACACTGCGATTCTACCTCCAATATTATTTTCAATGTACAGGACGTTATTTATGGGAATATACACAAGCCACAAGAAACAAACAGGTCTCAGAAAACCATCAAACACTTCAAAAATAAATTCTTTTTTTTTTTGCTATAAGGCGCATGTGCTCGCCAGAAAGAGAGAGACAGAGAGTGAGAAATCACCCCCCAGGGGGGAAGGCCACACCGCAATCCCCTCTCCTCCATTGTCCTCTCAGGACCTTGGGCACGCACGCACATGTGCCTGGCGTGAGTTTAAGCCACCGGGTCTGGGACTCGAACCACGGTCGACTACATGGGAGTCCAGTGACATAGCCATTACGTCAACTGCTGGTCCCCAAACAAACATTCTGAAAGCAAGTATTTCATCAGAAATTCTATTAGCTCCAAAATAAAACATCTGAATAATTCTGTGGGCATTTAACATAAGCTATTAGCATGGATTGAGAGAAATTTTTTAAAATCTAAGCGAAGCACAGTATTTCCTTCAAAAATAAACATTAAGCCATATTAACAATCTGAAAAACTACATCCACTATGCCCACAGGATATCGGGGCTCAGAAGGGAGATGAAAAATAAAGGTAGCAGAAACCATAGGGACAGAGACATCCGGCTTGTGATTCTAACGGTAGCTGCAAGTGAGGTCACTGTCCCCTCTGTGGCCACACTAATGGGTCAAAAGCCTCAGAGGCTTCATCAGCCATGCTCATAAAAAACAGCCTACCCCTTCCTGGGCATGTTCAGCTTAGACGAGAGACACCTGCCACCCATCAGTCTCTCACCAGACAGACAGGACTCCTGCCCGCCTACCACTACATAATCTGGCTTGCTCTTAATCTTCCCTATTTATAAATGGAATCTTCAGGATATATTCATGTGTACACGCATAGTTATCTATAGCAAAAAAAAAAATCACAAAAATAGCTGTCTAGAAGACCACATCTCGCTCTATTAATACCCACGTACTGCAATATTACATAACAATTTGTTTCCAATTCTGTCATGCTAATATGCAAATACATGAATTCAACCACAGCTAGGAGCTGACGACTCCTCAGGAAGGCCTCGTGTATCTCTAACTACAAAAGAATTTTACATGAGCTCTTTCCGGTCTGAAAATCCCATGAATTTGCATTATTAATCACTTTTAAACCCAGCTTCTGGGTCCCTGGGATGTTACTATATACAATTTCTAAATGAGTACATTCAGTATACTCCACGAAGGGACGTTGTAGGTGTTATCATATTCTAAAATTCTGTAATTATTGGACAGTTTCAGGAGAATAACAGGCACAGATGCCCACAGAAGCCCACCTTCAAAAAAAAAAAAAAGTTACCAATTGCTGTCTGCTTTACCTTCCAGGACCTTGAAAAATGAGTATAACTATAAAGAGAAACAAAAACGGAAAATGAGCCTCCTGAAAATGTTTCTATTCCATCAAAGGAGCATGGGGAGGAACAGGACAGAACCAGGGTGCAGTGGACAGGACCGTGGCCGTGGCTTCGTGTCGGTTACGTATACATTCCATCCCCAGATTCAGCCACTAAAAGTCTAACTTTTCTAATTAAAAAGTAAGCATCTATTTCAAGATTCGCAGAACCTGCTATGATCAGGGATCCAGAATGGCTTGGACAAGGAGGAGGAAAGAGGAAAAGGATGCAGAGGAAGGGCACGATGGGACAGGTCAGGGTGAGCTCTTGGGGCAGTCGGACCTGGTCTGAAGGCAGGCTTTGCCTCTCACAAGCTCTGTGACCTTGCACGAAAATCCCCACACTTCACGGGACAGACTTCCTTCTCTATGAAGAGGATGGGAACGTGTCTTTGCAGGTTCTGGAGAGAACTGTGCGAGACGAGGAGACAGAGCGTCTCTCAGTGTCCCGGCTGTCATCCGCTATGTGCTGCAACAAGCCCACGCTTCCCAACGGTACACAACGAAGCACACCGAGGGCCCAGAGACACCCAACCTCCACAGCTCGGCCAGTACGCCACCGGCGTTTCCTTACGGGTCTCTTCCTTTATATGAATTCTACAATACTTCCCATTAATATCTTTCAACAATCCAATATGAGTGGCAATACAACTAAGTAATTTAGTTCCTTGAAAGGGAACAAAAACTGCAGGTATCACTTAGAGAAACAAAATACCCAAAACAAGATTAAATGCCTTAACCAACAAATCTGCCACGCTCGAAACCTTCACAGAAGCACATAAATCAGACATGTTCAAAGGTCTACTCTTACTTCAAGGGCACAGAGGGACAGGTCATTTATATCAACGTCCTGCAGAACAATTCCGGAACCGACCAGATTCCTGGATCCTACTTTCAGCGAAGGTATTTCCTCCCCTTTGATTGTTTTCAAAATTATGTACATGAAGTAAACAACTCCTCTGAGGTACACAGCTCACGGAATTTTATATTCCAACCCAAAGCACTTGGAGTTAGGTCTAAACAACATCTTCCTTGAATGCCTAAGGTAACGTGTAGCACTCCTGTCTACTTATGTGTCAAGACATTTATTCAACAAACATATATTTAAACACACGCTTTCTGCGAGACATTCAACTAGGTGTTTTTGCACACTCAAGGTAAGATGTAGCTGCCTGTGAGGCAGACAGAAATGGGGCAGGAGCAGATAAGGGCAGAGTGGTGATGGGAAGGCAGAGAAAGAGGCAATTCGGGAGCTAGCAGGTGGCATGGTGGTTAAAGCACTGGACACTTCCACGTGGCTGACCACGGTTCAAGTCCTGAACCTGGTGGCATACTTTCTCATATTCTCTCTCTCTCTCTCTGTGTGTGTGACTGGTCAAATTAAAATAAATAAATCTTTATTGAAAAAGAAGAGAAAAAGAGGCAATTCATTCTATCTAGCAGACTGAGGATAGCCTTCCACACTGAGAAAACAAAGAGGTGTAAACCTAAAGCCACGTGCAGGCCTGGAGGGCGGTCTCCCCGGCTCCAGCAAAGGTGGTACCTAAATCAATAAAAAGATTCTAAGTGGGATTCCCGTATAATCAACCGTGGTTCGCGTCCCGGACCTGGTGGCTTAAACTCATGCCGGACGCGTGTGCGTGCGTGCCCAAGATCCCTAGAGAAGGAGAAGAGAGGGCCCTGGGGGGTGATTTCTTGCTTCCTGTCTCTCTGTCTCTCTCTGTCTTTGTGGCGAGCACACGTGCCCTATAGCAAAACCCCTCCAAAGGAAAAGAAAAAAAGATTTGAAGCAGGATGACATTACTGACCATCTCAGAGAGTGAAAGCAGGCACTTGTAATAATTTTGTCAGGACCAAAGATGTAAATCGGGACTGTCCTGAGCCAATCAGGATAAACGGGTGTTCAGCAAACTCGAGGTGACGCTCGGTGCCCTCGGACTGAGCCGGGCTCTTGGACAAGCGTGGCTGTACACAGTGTCATGTTCGACAGGCGGGAAGACAGCCGCCTCTGAGCGCATTCTCTGGATGTCTAAAACATTTCTTTGGGCACAATTTGCATATTGCAAAACGGGGAAGGCGGTGCTAGTGATTTCCAATTTAAATGCAGCTAAAAGTGTCCGCTCGTCTCAGGATAAATTCTAAAGACAAAAACCTAAAATTCAGGAAAACATACTAAGTCATGCTCGCGCGTGCGCATTCCGCACCCTACATGCTCACGCATGGTCTCCCTGCACCTTCACAGCAGAGCTGTGGGAGGGGACTTGCACAACCGAGCGCTGACCTCAGTCTCTTGCCCAAGGCCATTCAGGGGAGCCGGCTTCTAATGCAAGCACCTAACTGCAGACCCTCTGTTTCCCGTGCCACTGTCCCGCCTCCTGACGAATCCCAACACACAACGAGGGACCTGGTGCAGCCTGGTTAGGATCGTGAGCTAGAACACGCTCTACCAGCTACTCCTGCCATGTGCCAGGCACTTGTCACGGGGCAGTGCCAGTGGCCGGGGAGACTTGCCACCTGCCCTGCTCTGCAGCTCTGGAATGGCAGGTGGCAAGCGTCTTCCCAGCAGAATTGCTGCAGAAGCTCAGCGTAATTAAGGATATATCCTGGGTGCCCTGAAGCTACCAAGTTATCCTGACACAAGGGAAACTGGCACCACAACTTCCCTGGTGGCTGTGACTTGAGCTGTCACCACTAACACCCTTATCCCAACCCATCACGATTATCAGTAGGGAAACCTGGCTGGGCAGCTTGCGAATGTAGTTTCAGATCCTGTGCCCCACTGGTTAAAAAAGAAAAATAAAGAGAAAAAGAAAAAGAAAAAGAAAAAGAAAAAGAAAAGTAGTTACATTAACCCAGAGTCCTGGTAGATGAGTTAATAACAGCAACCAAAATAATAAGGAATAGAGCATGTACTCTTATAGACATAAAGTTAGAGGAGAAACTACAAACGTTTTTTTATTCCTGCATTTAGGCCCTAAGTAATATTGCTTTATGTTGTTGACTATTGAGTCATGAATAACTTAAGCATAGAAAAAGAGAAAAAAAATAATAATAACAGTCTAGTTTAGATCCCTTGCAGAGCACACAGAACTATAAAAGGAAGCAAACAGGTTCTGGGAGAGAGCATTCTAAGAAAATCACTTAAGTGCCCAATATCAGCAATGAATAAAATGAACAGGGTAGCCCATCAGTTGCCTCTTTAGAGTTGGCGAAAAACAATCCAAATCAAATACAGCGATTCGAGGGGAGGACGGTTAACGGGGAGAAAAGTAAAAGCGGGGACCATTCATGCACTCTGATTACTTCTGAAAACCGAAAGCTCCCTGGGTGGGCTACAACAGCAGCCAGGCCTGGTCTTTCAACAGTTACCTTGTGGTCTAACATGCAATAGCGCCAGGAAGAGAAGAGCTGCTGAATGCCCACTAGATTTTTCTGACCTCAGTGACCCAGGCCGCCTATCTAGTCCGACCAATTCGCTCTGTGAGCCGGGGACAGTCGGCTTCCTACCTGTAGGTGTACAGGTTTGCTGGGCATGTAGCTGTCTTTACTATCCCCCACTCAGAAAGAAAGTCCGCAGTCAAGTGCAGATACTGTTTCTAAGATCCAGCAGAAGAAAACGGTTATTGAGAGCTTGTTATCTGTACAGAACCGGTAAGAAAACCCAGCTTCTGTCAGCAAGGAGCTTAGCTGACTTAAACCGTGGATCAAGATGATACGCACATGTGCGTTCTTACTGTTTCGTTTAAATGTGTGTACTAGATGTGAAAAGCCTGCTTATTCTCCGTGTGGGGGAGCTTGGTATCAAGACATGGGCATACATGTGGGCATAAACAGTAAAAGTATTTCCTCAGCCGGTAGGTGGCCTGGTGGTTAAGGTGCTGGACTCCCACATGGCCGACCGTGGTTCAAGTCCTGGACCTGGCAGCTTGCCTTCTCTCTTTCTCTCTCCCTCTCCCTCCCTTTCTCACTGGTCAAATTGAAGAGTAACAATAATTAAATTAAATAACGTGACAATAACTCTGTTAGGGAAAGTAAGGGCCGTCACCTTGGGCAAGGTCGGCCCACTCGTCACTGTGAAGTTGGAAGCCTGTTCCCCCAGCCACAACAGGTGACTCAACAGCCGCGGGCTACACGGTCCGTGCACTTCTTCCGCAACAGAAACAGAGACTCTTCCCACCCTTCCACATGCCCTGCATTTAAAGGGGGGAAATCAAACGCAGTGCCCCAAATCACCACGCCACCCTAACTCCACAGGAAATGCACAGTGCTGGGTGATCGGGGGACAGCGGGGTGCGCCAAACACAGGGGGTGTAGTGACCCGCTCCCGCACCCTGGGCAGGCAGCTGCCCTCCTAACTCTGGTTTCCTCCAACCTCTGCAGCTGCGGAAGGACCGAGTCAGTCAATGACAGCTCGTGCGGGCCACGTGTTCTGCCCACGGAAGAGCTTCGTAAATGGGGCTTGTTCTTACTGCGTCTGAGTCCCCGAAGAGGGCGACGTCTGCATTTCCCACCCACTGAGACAAGGCGCACGTCCACAGGAGCCGTGGTCTGGGAAACGGCGGAGGGCAAGACTACAAAGAGACCTGGCTGGACTGGGGGCCATGACACGGCTCTGTATTTTAACGGTGTTACTGGACTGTACGTGTTTGTCAACGCTCCCAGAATCTAGACAGCAACGAGTGAATTTCACTCAGTGAAAATCCTATCGCACTTTTTTATAGTATCAACCAAGGAATGAACTGATTCTGATGAAAACAAGCCATCCAAACTAACAGACATTTTAACTTCATTCACTTCTAAAGTTAGAAAGAGATCTAAGGCCTCAAGTGCTATTCCACGTTCTTAGACCCAGCTCAACTAGAGGCTCGAGCTGTCTGCAAAGACCGGACGCCACTGAGCAGCTAACCACGTTAACTTCAGCACAAAGCACGGATGGCATTGAACGGTGTGGTGAGATGAATTATGGAAAGAGAAAACGAAAGTGACGCTTGCACTTACTAGATTACTTCAGACGACACACACAATGGCTTCTTCCCTAAAAATCCAATAATGGGCCTCTGTAAAGAATCTCAAAGGCAAACTGCCGTTTTTGACAAGCTATGGCAAAGTAGAAAAGTCCCGGGGGAGGGGGTGTTCTATCATTAACTTAGCATCTCGGGGTACCTGGAACAGGTCCCACAGGGCTGCTTCCTCTGCACCGTCATCCGCCCGTTGTAAGAACCGAGAGACTTTCGGTATGGATCTACGCATCTATTCTGGCAGAAAGTGTACTTCTACAGCAATTTCTTACTCCACGCCTTATTTACAAATCAGATGGAGTAGCGGAGAGGTGACTGAAATGAGAAATATCACTGTGGCCAGCCCGCCATGTCATTCTGCACGGCCCGCCCCTGAGCAGCACTCCTTCCCGTGGGTGTCTCTCCGTCTGACTCGGGGACCCCCACCTGAGAGGAACGGCAAGACTGTAACAAGGATGGACGTGAGGGACGCTGGAAGTCCACGGCCCTGACGTGTCTCTGCTTCCCGGGAGCCTCCCAGTCCTCAGTTACCACCTGCCGGCTCACCTCCTCCCAGCTCCCCTCACAGACCACCTGACTGCTTGGCCCCCTGTAATGAGAAAGAGCATCCGGAGACGGGGGATGCCACTGCTGCCTGTCCCGGGGATCTGCGTAAGCTTTTTCCATTTCTCAACAATGGGGAACACAGTTTCTCTCTGAAATGCAGGGTTCAAGGAAACGACCTCTCCACTAGGGTACCGTCTCGACTGTGAGCGATGTGTAGAAAACGGCACACGAAATGCTTAAACTCTGACTTCTCGAGGCACCTCTTCTGGAAAACGTACCAATAGTTACCTGTTTAAACGCGGTAGCCGCTTTTCTCTACGGCCCGGATCGCATCAACTTTCAATATTAGTGCCAGAATTTTAAAGCACATTTAAGAAAACTGCAAGTTGAAAATATAGGCAAGAAAAAGGAGCCTGTCGAGTCACCTCAGGAAACGCAGGACAATGAACTGACCAGCAAACTGGCAGCCCCTGCGCACCTGTCTTAGGAGCTAACAGAGCGCAGAGAAAGCACGTGTCCCCTGTGTGTCTCCATTCGTGATTCGGTGTATCAAGCCCTTACTGTATTCTTGGGGCTCTGTACCTAGGGGTTCAGTGGTCAACAAGAAGCCAACTGCTGTCATTAGACAGAAGAAAAACGGGGGAGAAATACTTGGAAAGTTTCAGAATTCTATGTAAGTCTGAATGCCATTTCCAAACCCAGTGACTTCTGAATAACTAGTCACTTCCCCATGTGCTTCTGGAGATTTCAGTGAAGAAATATCTCCTGACCGATTGTGGGTCCCATGTATCAGAAATATCGACCATCTCCATTCTTCATCCCCCGTGAAAGTAAAATTAAAACACATGCCATTGTCATTCGCTGCGTGACACTACAGATCCCAGTATTAACGTGAACCGAACGACCTTTGCTTTTTTAATTTGAATGCAAAAATCAGGACTTCAGAACAACCAGGTGAAAGGAGTTAGGCGAGAGGTAGGCTGGTCCCTTCTCTGGAATTTTCATTTCCAATTTCATTACCACCACAACCCAGGGTCACCACAAACTTTTGGTAACAGACAGAAAGGTCACACAACTGCCAATACGATTGATTATCACACACACTTGAAGCAAAGTCCATGAAAATGCAAGCTACAAAGTAAAAGGAAAATGTCACCCGGAGCAATCTATGCAGAACGACACTTCCCTGAGTTTGCAGCTGAACTCGGGACACAGAGAGTTTGACACTCGATCTTGAAGCCCTCAGCTGTGCCCTTGTCCAGGCAGAAACTGTGCAAACTGATGACAAAGCGAAATGCCGCCTCTCAGCTCCTCTGACATGAAGTAGCAAGGGGGAGTTTTTCACCAGTTCAGAGCAGAGGGCGAGAACACCTTCAGGCTTCCCACACCACCGTAAGGTCTCTGCAGGGTCGATGAAATTTCAAATACCGCCAGTGCCAACTCCCCTCGCCGTGGCCCATTCTGCCCTCTGTCGCTCCTTATCAGCCACAGGAAGGGTGGGTGCTGCCCTGGAAACGAGTCTTCTACTTGCTGTCCTGACTGCCCCTGGGTTTTCAGAAACAGCGTTTTCATACTTGCTCCACACTGAGCCACAGGGATGAGCTAGTCTTGCTTAAGGCTCTGCTCTTAGCTCAACAACTTTTTTTTCTTTTCATGTCACAAGAACACATTCTAAAATGGAATATGGGAATAAAACCACCACAAATGCAGGAGTTTGGAAAAAGCACAGAACCATCTCTGCTAAAGTAACCACGCAAAAGAGAGCAAAGAGCATGCAAACTGCCCGCCAGAAGTTGGCAGACCTGGAGGCCTGCCTGTGCAGGGAGGAGAAGGCTGCATCGTGCGGAACTGGAAGCCTCGCGCTTCTGAGCCCAAGAAAGCGGAAATCTGCATTTGTGTTCAGAAGCCTACCCCGTGCCGGGTGAGATTGAGTAAGCGGAGGTTCTGCACGGGAAGTGTAGCCATCTGCATGCGGCAACCAACTATATCGGGACCAGAAGAAACCCATCACACCACCTCTCTTCACCTGGGGTGTTTAAGAACAGGTTTTCACGTAACCCTGGGCTTCCAAGCACAATAGCAGCCTTCCAAGGAGTCTGCTACCAGCCCAGGCTGCTCAGGCAGGTACGAGGCCCGGATGCCAGGCCAAGCTGGGAGAGGTGACAGCCCAAGTCCGCCCGGGGCTGTGGGCGCACAGCCCCTGAGCATTCCTATGCCATTGCATCCAGCGCCGGCCCGGGCACCCCCAGCACCCGCGCGCCGGCGCTCCTTGCTAGCGGTGCGTTCCCCCTCGGCCCCTCCCGCCACCCCCTCCCGGGAAGTGGGACCCGACCCCAAGGGCGCCCGGGGTGGGCGACGCGCGCCCCGCTCCCACCTACCTTGATGATGCTGCTCCGGCGGGGCAGGCCGCCCGGCTTGCTCTCCCGGGGAGGGGGACAGGGGGCCGGGCTGGAGGTCGGGGCGAGCGCC
>NW_006208670.1:1138854-1143661 GCF_000334495.1 Tupaia belangeri chinensis | reverse complement strand
CGCCCCCGGCGCCCGGGGGGGCCCCGCCCCTGCCAATCCCCGGCCAGGACACCCGAGGGGCCAGGACGCCCCGACAGCCGGCCCGGAGCACAGTGCCGCCTCTCCCGCCCCGCTCCGATCACGCCGTCCGGATGGTCCCCTCTGGGCGTCCCCAAAGGGTCCAGACCCATTTCACAAGCTGAACCAATTCTGTGCCTTGGAGCTTCTGCACTGTGGCAAGGATGCTGGGGTGCAGGCCCGGGGTGGGGGACCGGCGCGGAGAAGATGGCAGCGGGGCCTCTTCCGTGCCCTCTGAGTCGCCCTGCAGGGACTCATCACTGTCGTCGTCCTCTAAGGGATGCGACCGGTCCAGCCCCCTGAGGCCCCACCCGAGGTCAGGGGCCTTGGGGAGCAGGACCCTGCTTGCAGCGCTGCCCCGGTCCCCCCTCCCTGGTTCTCCACCCCGCTTCAGGGCAGAGTGGCCTAAAAACAAACAAACGCTGATGGTGTCGCCTCCAGGTGCAAAGAACTGCTCTGCCTCTCCATCCTGGGAGCCAGGCAGGCCCGAACTCCCTGGTACCCGAGGCCCCACCCAGCCCGGCCCCGCCCACCTCTCCATCCCGGGCGCCTGGAGCTCTCCCTGGCATCCAGGCCCTTCTCCAGCGTTCGCTTCCTTTTCCAGGAGTGCAGTCCCCGCGGGGCACCAAGGAGAACTGGTAGTCCGCAGGGGTGAACCGAAAGACCTTGCTTTCATTAATGGGGTGTTGGAGCGAACTGCCCAGCAGCCTGCGAACACATGGGTTTAACATACAGACATATCGGCCCGCGCCCCTGCAACATCAGACACTTTCATGTTTTTCTTGGGAGTGTGTTCATTCTTCTGATCCTCTGGATTCGCTCTTGTAACCCATCAGACAAGCTTGTATACATCTCTTGCCAACCTGGGCCTACACACCAACGGAAATATTTTCACAGCGGTGGGCAACAATGTCTTAGTATTGTGTGTAGTCTCACCTCTTGCTTGCTTGCTTTTTCTAGTTTTGTTGCAAATAATTCTTTTACTGTCTTGTGATGGTTTTGCAAGAAAATATATTCCAGTCATTCAAAGCAGGTTCTAATCTGCTGTGTTAAATTCATAGTCCTCTAGCCTGTGAGTATGCCGTGGGGGGAAGAAAAAAGAATGTCGGGGCCTTTATGCTTCAAGTTCTCTAATTTTGAGTTCTCTAATTTTGTTATCTTGACGACGCCTGGAGGTACCTCTGCCCTTTCTGTGTTGGCATCTAATCCCTGCATTTACCAGTCACTGGTAAAATGTTATGACAGCCGCAGGTCCCCCGACATGGACGGTAAGTTTCCTGGGCAGAGTAGGGGCAGAGTGAGGCTTAAACCCTCGGGGTGCTTTAATCGGACCATCATGAATTTCACCAGTGCCTTCCAAAATGAGCATCTATCCATCTCACTCTGCACTCCCGGCAGGTCAAACCAAAGAGACTTCGTTGAAATAGACTTGGCATTTAAATTAAAACGTTTCCCAAAGCGTCTTGGCAGACCTGGAACTGAGGATGCCAAAAGCCCAAGGCCTGTGCCAGGTTGCTTTTGTCCCACAACTGCTTATCTCCCACGAGCCACTGGTCCCACGCCTGCTGACGTTACTGTGCTGCACCTCCAGCCCCCCCTCGGCCGGCGTGCAGGTGCCACGGCTCAGGTGTGCAGTGGGGGTCAGCGTGCTCCTCTGACATGCGCGTGCTGGCTCCCAGCAGGCCTTTTAATAAGCTGCACTCAGAGTTCTCTCTTCACCCGAAACAGCGCAGTAATTGTTTCTCCTCTCCCTGCTCGTCCCTCTAGTTACTAAGTGATTACTTTCCATCTCTCCTATTCCGTGCGCAGTGGTATTGAAGAAATTGTAAATATTTTGCCAAAAGTCTCGCTGAAGTGTTTTCATGGCATTGTAAAATTCATAGAAGTTAGAGTTCAAAAAAGAGCCAAAATAGAACAGTCATTCCTTGGGAAAGAATGTCTCGTGGCTCCCTCAGACTCCTTTTCAGAGCAAGGCAACACCAGATAGGCGAGGGGTTAATAAAACGCTCACGGGTCGGTCCCACGAGTCACCGCTCACACTGTGCACGCCGCAGGCTCCTTTAGAACCCGTGCCGCCCTCCTACCAGCACACGGCTTTCCGTCTTTCTGGTCCTCTTCAAACTTCAGTCCACCTCGGTTTTTAATCATTGTTCTCACCCCTCACCAAACTGTCTTCTCTTTCTTGCATCATTCATTTGATACCTCGAACTTGAGTTATTCGGGCTCCTTGGTCCAGAGTAACCTTTCTTCGGCCTCCCAAAATAACACCCACACTGTTTACCGACTTGCCGTCATCCAGAGCCTGGCAGGTTATGGACTCATATCTGGTTTCCAGTTCGCAGCCTCTACTACGACGACTCTCCACATGTTTCTGACTCACTGAGCACTCGGCCTTCAGGTTATTTTCTCCCTCAGTGTTTTATGACAATTTCTATTTCCCAAACCTCAGTCTCATTTTACTTCCTGTATTTCTCTAAAGATGCAGTTCAACCTCGGAGCCTTCGTGTTCACCTGCTCGGCATGCTTACCGTGAGAGCTAGCTAGAGCAGAAAGTGGACCGACCAAGCAGCCAGTGCCTCAAGGAAATAGATGCTATCGCTGTCCTGGCCACACGGACTCCCATTCGCTTCGATTTTAATCTGGCATGCCCCTGCGGCTCAAATTGTTTATCATGATCCTTAACAAGAAGAAATCTGTAGGGATTGCCTCTTCCCTGGGCACGAATTGGTGTACGTGTCAGATCTGTCAAAAGATTTCATTTCCATATTCTTCCTCTCCTCTGACACGCAACATCCTTCACCCCTTTTCCTTGGGTCTGCCTTCTGTACGTGTAGGTGACTGCCCAGATGTTAGACACTCGGGGAAAACCTGGATTCTTTCCAGCCCCTGAGGGGCCACTTCCGGAATTCATTCCGTGTTCTCTGTGGCTATTGCGTTATGGAGCGTGTTGAGGGAATCTGGTAATCACTGGGTATTTGATGAGCTGACTCTACCAGCAAAAGGAACAATGTAATAGACTAATATGATTCCCTCCAAAATACCTTGCTCAGCACACTACTTTTGAAAATTCGCTCGCATGCATTGGGTTGTATTTCTCCATTATTTTATTACAGGAATCTTTGCAAACTCGAATGTCTATGGGTGCCAAGGAGGGGGTGTAAGGGGGGATTATGGATTTGTTTCCTGATAGCATCGACATTTATAGTGTTTCAACAATGACAGCGTTTGTGTCTACGAAGTACGGAGTAGTACTCTTCCTGACTCTTCCTCGGCTTCCTCACTTTGAGAGGCCCTCAACGGGAGAAATATTCCACTTTCCTCTTCACTCTCAGGAACACAGTACGAACAGGCTGATACACACGGCCGACGCGCTGCTGGTGGAGACATCGAGATGGAGTGAAGGGCTCAGCTGAACTGGTGAGGAATCTTACAGAGAAGCTGGAGCTCTGGAAGCTGGCTGTTTGCTACCTTAGTCTCTTACGAGGAAGATACCCTCAAAATGAGGTCCCCATGTATTATCTTAAGGTCTACAGGGAGGCCTCTTTTTCCTAGTCCACCTCACACTGCCCAAGCACAGCAGATGCGTTCCAGATTCTGCGTTCCTTTTGGTCTTGTTTGTCAAGCTGGGTTTTTTGTTGTTGTTTTTGTTTTCTGAGAGATTTTTGCTATAGGGCGCGTGCGCTCACCAGACAGAGAGACAGAGAGACAGAAAGCGAGAAATCACTCCCCAGGGGGGATGGCCACGCCGCAATCCCTTCTCCTCCATTCTCCTCTCGAGATCTGGGGCACGCACACACACACACCCAGCTTAAGTTTAAGCCACCAGGTCCGGGACTCAAACCGCAGTCGACTGACTACGTGGGAGTCCAGAGACATAGCCATTACGCTAACTGCTGGTCCCTCGAGCTGGTTTTTAAAGAAAGATTGATTTTCATGACTTCGAGAGGACGAGTGTGCACACACCCCATGAGAGACGTATTACTGCTCCCAACCTACTTCCTGTCATCCCCCACTCCTGCATCCCAACACCAAAACGTTCTCATCTCTGACCCCCAAAATCGAGGAACCCAGCGTCCAGCCAGAACCCCATCCTCCGTCAGTGCCGTCCCCACGGCCCCCAGGCCACACGCAGCTCCTGAGGCCTTACCTCCCGCCTGCCCCCCACTCTCCGGCATCAGCACGCCTGTCTGCATATATTTTCCTCCCCAGCCTGGGCCTGGTGGCCGAGACTTCCCTACCCTCTCTAGTTCTGAGACTTTCACACCTTGTCCTTCAGCGCCCTCCTCGAAATCTAAGCCAGGGCTTCCTCCGGGGCTGCTGAGAGAAGCCGGTCACAGAGGCGACACTACACCTGCGGGGGCCTCGGCACTAGTCCCGCACTCTTCCCTACGCTCCACGCCCACACGCACGGCTCCTCCATCCTGAGGTCCTGGAGTCCTTCACAGTGAAATGCTTGACCTTTTCCTTCACTCCACATGCCTCACCCCCCGCCCTGCCGTCTAAGGCTGAGCCCACATCGGAACCACTGTGTGTGGCTACGTGTCACTGACTGTTCGGTGCTGGTGTGACTGTTCTGGAACCAGATGGTTTCCTTGCCCTCCTATGGGCAGAGGGCAGAGTGAAGTCCTCCCCGAAGGAGTGGCCAGATCCAACACCAGCAAGGACAAGAGACGTCCGGGCTTTGGAAGGCAGCCTCCCCCGCTCAGGTCTAGGCTTTGGAAGGCAGCCTCCCCCCTTCAGGTCTGGGCTT
>NW_006208670.1:1112196-1120202 GCF_000334495.1 Tupaia belangeri chinensis | reverse complement strand
CCCCCCACCCCCGCTCAGGTCTGGAGTCTCAGATCTTCAGGAGGCCCCGAGGCAGTGAGAGGAGCGCTCCAGGAACGGGAAGGGGAGGACACTGCCTTCATCAGAAACCCAGAAGGCTGGGCCTCTGTCTAAAGGGGCTGAGGTTACTGCGTCCGGCCTGCTGAAAGCTGCTCTTTGTGGTGTAGGCCCCCCCAGGCTGTTAGGGGAGAGAGGTTAGGTTATTACAACCCACCCCCAGCTGCAGAATGATACAGGGGTGACCTGTGACAGGAAGAGGCATCCTTCCCAGACCCCACCACCAGTGTGATGACGCAACAGCTGCTAGTGAGAGTCCAGCAAAATGTCCACTCCGAGTTAAAAAGGCAGGTGGTGAGGTGGGGCGCCCACCCGGCGGGGCTCTTCTCCCCTGGGAAAGCTGGCAGAACCGGCTGATGCTCAAGCCTTCCTGCCTTGCTTCGTCACATCTCCTGGTCCATCTCTGTCTCTGCTGACTCCTTCCACATATAAATACACGTTCGACGCCCTCCCTAAATGTTTTCCTCCACGCTCTCCTCCTGAAGGTACACCTTCTCACTCTCATCGCCTTCACACCAAACTTTTCTGCCTAAAATATCCTATTGTTGGGCCAACTGGTGGCACAATGATCAAGGCAGCTGGATCCCACATGGCTGACTGCATGGTTTGAGTCCCTGACCCAGCAGTTTGAAAAACATGCCAGGGGTGTGTGCGTGCATGCCCAAAATCCCAAGGAGAGACAAGGAAGGACTGCAGCGTGGCTATCTCGGAGGGTGTTTTCTCACTTCCCTTCCTTTTTCTCACTCTCTCTTTTGCGCTCTCTTTCTGGCGGGCATACACTCCCTATAGCTGAAAGAAAAACAGTTCTCTTCTCTCTGATTCTCAGTCAACAGTGTTTTCTGTTCTCTGTCAAGAATGGCTTCCATCCCCTTCTGGAACTACACTCCTAAAGGTCATGGCTGAGACTCTAACTGTGGACTCAGTGGCTCCTTTTTAGTTCATCCCTCCTGGCCACTGTGGAATGTTCGACTCCACTTCCCCTCCTAGTATCACCCAAACGCTCTCTTCCCTTACTGAGACTCTCGCCTGGCCGTGGCACGGGGATGTCGAGCTCAGCACGCCTTCACTTTAACTCACGGGACCTGTTCCCCACCCCTCTGGGGCTGGTCTCTGTACTTCTGGTGGCCGCCTTCCCAGAGCAGCCTCACTGAAGAACTCAGCATCGACTCCGCCCGCTGCGCCGGTTTCATTTAACACGCAGTCACGCAGCCACCTAGGGACGACTCAGACCCATTCCTACCAGGACGACCTGGCTGCTGTCTCCTCGCACTTTGCTTGGACCTCTGCAGTAGCCTCCTAGCCCTGCCTGTCCCTGCGTTTCTCAAAGTGCCCCTGGAACTGCCCTGGCGGGATCACGTCTCAACCTCAGCGCGTCCAACACTTCCACGTCGAGCCAAACTCCATTCTCAGGAGACGCGGGAGGCCCCTCTCACCTGCCCCCGCTTCCTTTCTGGTACCCTCTCCAACCTGGACACGCGCCCACATGCTGGTCACACTGACCTACTTTCCTGAAGGTCGAGCAAGAACAAATGCTTCCTCCTTTGATAAGATGCTCTTGATTTCAGAAGAGGTAAAGCATTACTCCTGGAGGCTCTTAACGCACTCGGCATATACTCCTCCAATGCCCCTGACTGTAATACATTGCCATTGTTTATTGACAGTCCTTTGCCCATAGGACCCTGAGCTCAACAGAGACAGTTGGCCAGTCTTTTCGCCACACCAACTGAGCTCGGTGGGGTTTGGCACCGCGCTGGACTCGTCTTCCAGCTCACCTCCAGCCCAGGGACTCGCACGCCCGTGGGGTCGGCGTCGCAGACCAGCTTGCACCACCAGCCCCGTTCGTCTTCTGGGACTTGCTGCTCGTAATCAGGCGCTTTGGTCATGATGTTCTCCTGCCTCTGCCTTGACGTGTTACAAGTGATCGGCTCGGTTTTTTCTGCCTTGTAAATTAGGTTCTCGGATTTCTCCTCACCACTGACTCAAAGATCCAGGGGATTCCTTATTTGGAGTGTAGTCGCCACTTGGTGACATTTCAAATAGCCCTTTTTGTGTATAGACTCTCAATAAAGTGTTGGTTTTTAATAAAATCTTTTAAAATCCATTTCCGCTTTCTTTTTTAAGAAAGATTTATTTACTTGATTTTATTCTATTCATCATTATAATTTTTTAATTTGTCACAGGTCATGTGCACTCACCAGAGACAGGGAAAGTGAGGAAGGAAGCCACCACATCTGGGACCTGAACCACAGTCGGCCCGGTGGGAGCCCAGAACGCCAGCCACCATGCCACGTGCTAATCCCTTTGTCTGTTTTCTTACAAAACCCTTTTCTCATTTCATAGGCCTCTTTTCCTTTGATATGTTGAGTGTGTTTTACTCCGAGTCTTTATACTTTCCTAAATTCTCCTTATTATCTGATACAAATAATTTTTAGAGTTTTGTTGTTTTTGTTTTTTTGTTTTTGCTATAGGGCGTGTGCACTTGCCAGAGACACACAGAGACAGAAAGCGAGAAATCACCCCCCAGGGGGGATGGCCATGCCACGATCCCTCCTCCTCCATTCTCTCGGGATTGGGCACGCACGTGCACCCAGCATGAGTATTAAGCCACCGAGTTCAGGACTCGAACCACAGTCAGCTACATGGGAGTCCAGTGATGTAACCATTATGCCATCTGCTGGTCCCCCAATACAAATAAACATATTAATGTAGCTAGCACGTGTGAAACACATGTACTTTGTGAAAAGCGTGGTATTTGGCGCTGTGGGGGAGGCGACTGGGAGTTCAAGGAGGAGGGAGATTTATCTTCCATTGTGAGTGCATTGCAGTTCCTGTTTTATTTCAATTTTTATAAGGTTTATTTATTTATTTCTTCCAGAGCAGTGAGAGAGAGAGTGAGCACCCTCAGTGGGGCCCTCCTGCACAACCCACTCTCAGCCTCAGCCAAGCCTCAGATGTATGCCTGGCATACTCAGAGAGATCTCCAGGTGCCACCCTGAAACCTTCCCGGGGGGTCACCCTCAAGTGTCATGTTAACCCCAGCACCACTATCCCCCCCCCAATCTTAAAAGCAGCTTAAAGAAAGAGAGTGGCCCCAGCCCTCATGGGTCAGTAACTATCCCGTCCTGGTTCTGAGAGGTAGGATGTAGCAAAATCAGACCACACCAACCTGTCGCCGCTCCAGCTGGGCAGGCTGCCCAGCTCCTTCATAATTAGTGAGGAGTCCCCAGCCTTGGCAATCCCCAACACAGGAGAGGACGAAATCTCCAGAAGGTTGCTGTGAACATGTACAAATTACCTGGCGAAAAGAAGCTTCCCTAGACAGCCCCCACGTACACGCACGAGCAAAACATCACCCAAATGGCACCTGTCCTTAGCAGTAGAGGCCTTTGGAGCCCACGTGAGAGAGAGAAGGCGGGTCAATTTTGTTACTAAGAACGTGCAAAGACAAGGTTCAGGACACTGCTCCCACCTCCCTAGCCCCCCAAAAATGAACCCTAGAGAGGAGCCTGGGACAGGCATGTGATTTTATACTCTGGCTCTGTGTCTGCCAGAGGACAGATAACAGAGGGCTTGGGAAGGCAGTGAGACTTGAATGGACCCAGGCCTCAGGAAGTGACAAAGCTGGTGTGCAGAATAGGGGTCAGAAGGCCATCTGGGGGAAGCTGGCCGGAGCACGCTGTGACACATCAAGCCCCTCCGCTCGTCACCAGCCCTGTGCGAACACTTCTTGCATTAGTAAACCTTAGTTAAGACACGGTGGGAAGGGGCCTCAGAGTATCTTCTAAAGTCCCATGACCGTGTGCTGAATCAACAGAGGATCTTGAGCGCGACGGGGACTGGCCCGGGACCGAGAGGAAGTTGATAAGCTGCAGCTACGGGGATTTCGGGCTCCCCAGTAACAAACCTCCCCTTCTCCAGATCAGGCCCTGGGATGCACCTCACCTTTGGAATTTCCTTATTCGCAACAACCGTAAGAACAGGGTAGGCAATTACCTACCAGGACGGTGTGGGCAGTTCTGGCCCGAAGGCGCGAGGTCAGGATGGATGACTCCTGTGACCTTCTGATTCTGGTGTTTAATTACAGATTTTTTTAAGAGAGGTTCTTTGTATAGGACATGTGTGCTCACCAGAGAATCAGAGAGAGACAGAAGGCGAGACAGCACTCCTTAGGGGGGGTGGCCACTCCGCAATCCCCTCTCCTCCATTCTCCTCTCAAGATCTTGAGTAGGCATGCACACGTGCCCAGCGTGAGTTTGAAGCTGCCGGGTCCAGGACTCGAACCATAGTCAACTATGTGGGAGTCCAGCAATGTAACCATTACTCTACCTGCTGGTCCCTAATTACACATTTTTTAAAAACTTTTTAGTCAAATTAGACGTTGGATTTTTGCCTCCAGTTCTTCCAGGTCTTTGCCTTAGTGGACGACATCCGGTGTGGTCTACTGAAATGTTTCAGCCATCTTCCAGCAAAGGTACTTCCTCCGGGCGTCCAACCTTCTATTTTTCAGTCTATTTACTTCCTTCCAAGAGTGAGACACAAAAGATAGTACCCAAACAGGGTCTTGATGCCGCAGTCCACCCACGGCTCAGTCAGCCCAGATGACGGGCACCTTAGGGTGTCTCCACCCAAACCCAGAACATTCCACGAGGCCCACGGTCACCACTGCCCCACCTCGCCCCTTTCTGTAGCATTTGCTGCCTGAAAGCAAATATCTTCGTAATCGTGTGTTCCTGTAGCTGACTTCACGTTAATTTTTCCTTTTAAATTAGACTCCTTTGTTTCTCTTTATCATTGAACCAAAGACTCTAGGACATTTTCTTTTTTCTTTTCTTCTTCTTTTTTATTAAAGAGCATGTGCACTTTCTGGAGAGAGAAAAAGAAAGAAGAGAAAGTGAGAAAGCGCCCGGCCCCGCTGGCATGGTCACACTGCAATCCTGCCTGCTCCATCTCGCCCTGCTTTGCGGTTTCTGGGCATGCACGCACGTGCCTGGCGTGTTTCTCAAGCCACCGGGTCCAGGACCTGAACTGCGTATCAGCCACGTGGATTCCATATGCCTTAACCACCTTGCCACCAGTTGGCCCAGTGCCCAGGACATTATCCTGGGCATGTTCTGGTCCCCACCTGGTGAGGTGTAAACGGCGCTTTTTCTGCTACGGGACTTCTTGGATGCTGCAGTCTGCTGTGTCTGTACCGGGCGATCAGAGTGTTGGGTAGAGCCTCAGGGTGCATGAGCTCATCATTTTGAATCACCGTGGATCACCACTTTCGTTTTTTAGTTGTTTTCTCCCCCCACTTCAATGCGTGCACTTGATGGAGAGAGAGAGACAGAGGGAAAGTGAGAAATCACCCCCCAGGGGGGATGGCCACACCACAGTCCCTTCCCCTCCATTCTCCTCCTGGGATTTTGGGCATGCATGCACATGTGCCCAGTGTGATTTTCAAGCCGCCAGATCCGGGACTCAAACCATGATAGGTCATCTCAAGATCTTGAGTAGGCATGCACACGTGCCCAGCGTGAGTTTGAAGCTGCCGGGTCCAGGACTCGAACCATAGTCAACTATGTGGGAGTCCAGCAATGTAACCATTACTCTACCTGCTGGTCCCTAATTACACATTTTTTAAAAACTTTTTAGTCAAATTAGACGTTGGATTTTTGCCTCCAGTTCTTCCAGGTCTTTGCCTTAGTGGACGACATCCGGTGTGGTCTACTGAAATGTTTCAGCCATCTTCCAGCAAAGGTACTTCCTCCGGGCGTCCAACCTTCTATTTTTCAGTCTATTTACTTCCTTCCAAGAGTGAGACACAAAAGATAGTACCCAAACAGGGTCTTGATGCCGCAGTCCACCCACGGCTCAGTCAGCCCAGATGACGGGCACCTTAGGGTGTCTCCACCCAAACCCAGAACATTCCACGAGGCCCACGGTCACCACTGCCCCACCTCGCCCCTTTCTGTAGCATTTGCTGCCTGAAAGCAAATATCTTCGTAATCGTGTGTTCCTGTAGCTGACTTCACGTTAATTTTTCCTTTTAAATTAGACTCCTTTGTTTCTCTTTATCATTGAACCAAAGACTCTAGGACATTTTCTTTTTTCTTTTCTTCTTCTTTTTTATTAAAGAGCATGTGCACTTTCTGGAGAGAGAAAAAGAAAGAAGAGAAAGTGAGAAAGCGCCCGGCCCCGCTGGCATGGTCACACTGCAATCCTGCCTGCTCCATCTCGCCCTGCTTTGCGGTTTCTGGGCATGCACGCACGTGCCTGGCGTGTTTCTCAAGCCACCGGGTCCAGGACCTGAACTGCGTATCAGCCACGTGGATTCCATATGCCTTAACCACCTTGCCACCAGTTGGCCCAGTGCCCAGGACATTATCCTGGGCATGTTCTGGTCCCCACCTGGTGAGGTGTAAACGGCGCTTTTTCTGCTACGGGACTTCTTGGATGCTGCAGTCTGCTGTGTCTGTACCGGGCGATCAGAGTGTTGGGTAGAGCCTCAGGGTGCATGAGCTCATCATTTTGAATCACCGTGGATCACCACTTTCGTTTTTTAGTTGTTTTCTCCCCCCACTTCAATGCGTGCACTTGATGGAGAGAGAGAGACAGAGGGAAAGTGAGAAATCACCCCCCAGGGGGGATGGCCACACCACAGTCCCTTCCCCTCCATTCTCCTCCTGGGATTTTGGGCATGCATGCACATGTGCCCAGTGTGATTTTCAAGCCGCCAGATCCGGGACTCAAACCATGATAGGTCATGTGGGAATCTAGCACCCTAACCACCACACCGCCTCAGGGCCCCTCTGTCACTGTTTTGATAATGGCTACACTGGGAGGTTCTCTATGTCATATCCAAAATAAAGCTTCCTTTGTTTAGATCACCAGATTCTCCAGCGTTACTGTCTCCCACTTGGCACACTGTACTCTCGCTGTGTTCTTCAGCCACGCGTCTCTCTCTAAAGACCCGATTGGTTTACACCGACCTCTCGGCTGTCGAAGTGAGCCGGGCCATCTGTGCTCTGTGTCGCTTTTCCTTTTAGACATTTGACTTAAGTCTCCAGTCCTTCATGCGCCCTTTTCTCTGCTGCGTGTGTAAACTTCTCAGCCTAGCAACCTGCTGTTCTCACTCTAACTCGAACTGCGGTCGGCCGTGTGGGGACTCCAGAATCTTAACCACTGCGCCACCTGCCAGCCCCATTCATACTAATCTCGTCGATCCAGTGTGTATTTTTCTTTCTCTATCCTCTTCTCTCTTCTTTTTTTTTTATAGTTTATTTTTTATTATAATTTTTTTTCCCATCGCAACACACAAATGAATTTTCCATCCAAGATATACTGTGCATTGGCTCAATCAAGCACGTCAACATATATGTTCTCAGCAAATAATTTCCCAATTCTTGTGTCCTGCATACCTTGCCTTTTGTTTTACCATCCTAGATTCCCCATCCCCCTCCCTCTGTTATGACCCATCCTCCTCCCACATTGTCCCTGTCATCCCCGATTGCCCTCCGTGCCTCACCCCTCCCCAAATGATCTGTCAGTGATCTTAATTAGTCTAAGTCTCTCCAATAGTTATCACAGCTGACACATGCCTCTACATGAACTCAAGTCTGACTTTAGGCCTAAACCCCATTGGGTAAAAAGAGCATACTATAAAGTAGAACCCAACTGGGCCCATACCGCTCACTGCAGCCATCAAATATCCAATTTTTTTTTTTAAATGGTACGAATAGTTTAACCGTTTTTTTTTGTTTGTTTTTTGTTTTCGTTTTTTTTCTTTTTTCCCTAACATTCATTCCCTGAGCATCATCACAACGTACTAAATGTAATTTCCCATCTAGAATAAACTGCACAGTGACCCAATCAAGCATGTTATCATCAATAATATTCCACTTCTACTTTCTTGCTTATGCACATATATATGTTTTTTTTCCTCTTCCTCT
>NW_006208670.1:1106010-1111244 GCF_000334495.1 Tupaia belangeri chinensis | reverse complement strand
TGGCTACCATCTTGAATAATATGACATGAAAATGAGAATATCTGACAAAGCGTTTACTTTTCTATAGAAATATATAGGCATGTATAAAAATTACTCGAAAGAAAAAAATGAATACAAATATTACTGTAATATTATTTATAATATCAATCCATGAACACATCTAAATGGCAGTAAGTAGAAGCCAGGCTAAGAAAATAGTGTGAAATCAATAAAATAAAACATTCTGTAATGTATCTACAGATGCCGTCAGCACACACACACACAAAAGACTAAAACTGCATGAAATGAACAGAGGCCAAAGAAAACAATCTGCAATATTCCATACAATGAAGTGAAAAGAGTAATGACAAGGAACATTCCTGAACTGCAATGAATGCGTATTAACATTGCACAAGACACAGTGTATATGCCACTGTTGAATGTCCATGGGCGTAGTCATACACTGGTACACGGAATACTGTACCACTGTATTGACTGTTTCAAAGCAGCTTTACATGAACCATGTTTTAATGGATTTAAGGTCTCTCATGAAGACACTTCTGTTTAGGAAGAAAAGAGAGGAAACGCTCCGCTCCCTTGCGACATGACCACCACAGTTACCAAACTCGGGTTATGCGGTACAATTGCACCATGTGGTCCACTTAAGGAAACAGCTGTTCTTTTTTTCAGAGAGATTTTTGCTCCAGGGTGCATGCGCTCACCAGAGAGAGAGAAAAGAAAGCAAGAACTCACCCCCTGGGGGAATGGCCACACTGCAATCCCTTCTCCTCCATTCTCCTCTCAGGATTTTGGGCACGCACACACACGCAGCCAGTATGAGTTTCAAGTCACTGGGTCTGGGACGTGACCTGCAGTCAGTCATGTGGGAGTCCAGCAACATAACCATTAGGCCATCTGCTGGTCCCTGGAAATAACTATTCTTGCATCTTGTTTTAATGTAATTTAAAATGCTACCAAATTATGTTTGGTCTTTTTCACCTGGAATTCTAGGAGAAATCAAACCTAATACCATTAAGGCAGTAATTCGTGATCTGTCATGTATTAACTTATTTTCTTAGCCTTTTTTTTATCATTTATTTATTTACTTTTATATTTTCCCACATTTACTTTACATATCAAAAAAAATTTGTTCCTACTCCACAGTTTTTGACAGTTAATAAACGACTATCGAAATACCAAAAAACTGAGTTTTAAAGATAATGTTCAAAATATTTGCTATAATTTTGTTTGTGACTCTGTAACAACAGAGACTCTGTGGTTTTAAATATTTTTGAGAAAATATTTACATGTCAGCTACTCAAACTGTTGAAAAGCAAATGCCCAGCACACAAGTCACACATAAACCTTCTCAGTTCAGCCCTGCCTACCAAGTATTCTGTGATAGTCCATCTCTAGCAAAGATCAGTCTGTTTTTCTTCCTTCAAAGTCTTCCTCAAGATAATCCTCTGGTTGTGGCTGCTCTTTTGCAATCTCTGCTGATGACACTGCTGGGCTGGAAAAGTCCAGTTATTTTATGTGTGAATTCTTTCATAGATCTTCTCTAATCCTCTCTGCCAGGCCATCTTTCCAAGAGCTTCTGTTGGCTTACTTGAGATCTTAGTTTTCTGGTTTGATCTTTAGATATGATATTCCAGTCAAAGCCCTCTCCAATAATGAGTATTTTCAATATCTGATTCAAGGCAACAACTATTATTGAATTTATGCAAATAACCATTCTGCCACAAAATAAGAACACTCCCAAATACTTTCCAATTCCAGACGGGTCAGGAAGGAAGGAACGTGTATGTTTTCATTTAAAGAAGCAAACAAACAAGAAGAAAAAGTATTTTAACAAATTGTTGAACCTATCAACGGTTCAAAAGAAAGCAAAATTCTTAAATTGGGAAAACAAAGCATAGTAAAAAAAAAATCAGTAATGTTATACTCAAAAGTCATGCAATTCTATTTCACCAGTTCAGTCTTATGTTCGATCTCTCTTCTGTTGAATCTGCAGTGTTACTGTGGTCCAATCTTTCCATTTAAATCCTGGAAGTTAACATTCAATGTTATTACTGATATTTCTTGTCCTAGCATTAAGTTGGGCATTTTCTTTTACTTTTTTGTTCTCTTATTTCTGTATATGTGTCTTTACTTTTCCTGGTAGAGTACTCCTTTCAGAACTTCTTGAAGAGTAGGTCTGGTATTGGCAAATTCTTTCAGGTCTTCTTTATCTGAAAATGTTTTTGTCCTTTCTTTCCATATGAAGGATAATCTTGCCGGGTATAGTATTCTTGGCTGAAACTGTTTTTCACTTAACACTTTGAATATATTTTCCCATTCTTTCCTTGCTCACATTTTTCTGATGAGAGTCTGATGTCAGCCTTATGGGATAATCTTTGTAAGTGATCTGACGTTTCTCTCTTGCCAATTTTAGTACCTTGTCTTGGTCTGTGGATTTTTGCCAATCTGGCTATGATACGCCTTGGAGAAAATCTTCTTGGGTTGATTCTATTAGGAGTCCTTTGCATATCTTGGGTCTGGATATTTGAATGCCTCTCTAGATTTGGAAAGTTTTCTTCTAGGATTTCATGGAATAGATTATCAATGCCCTTATTAGTTTCTTCACCTTCTGGGATACCAATTATTCGGATGTTTGGGCACTTAACGGTATCTAGTATTTCTCGTAGAGTATTCTCATTTTGGGGGATTATTTTCTCAGTTTTTTTGGTCATTTTTCCTAGGTCAGAGGTTTTGGCTTCAACATCCGAGATTTGATCTTCTGCATGAACTACTCTTCTTTTAATACTTTCGAGGGAGGTTTGGATTTTCTGTATTGCAGCCTCCATCTCTAACAGCTCCATTTGATTCTTCTTCATGGTGTGTATTTCCTCTTTCAGATCGTGCAGGAACTTCCTCACCTCCTGAAACTCCTTCTCTCTTTTCTCCTGCATCTTCTGGAGTTCATTGTCTCTCAGCTCTTACATTTCATTTAGTTTTGTCACTGCGAATATTCTGAAATCTCTACTGGACATTCCACGCGCTCTACTATTCCACGCGCTCTACTCTCTTGTCTGTGGATGATGAAGGACTGGTCTTTTCCCTTACGGGAGAGATATTTCCTTGGCTTCTCATATTTCTTGTGCCTCTGCAGTGGTTTCTAGTCATTCTGTGAAAAAATCTCTCCTCTATTTGTCTGAGTATTTCAGGAGTCTAGAAGATGGAGTTTAGAGAATAGCTTCCCTGAACACACCAGGACACACCTCAGATTTAAAATGGTTTCTTATCTGAGTATTCATGAATCTCTAGCTTTTTTATTTTTTAAGAGAGAGATTTTTGCTTTAGGGAAAATGTGCTAATCAGAGACACAGAGAGGCAGAAAATGAGTAATTGCCCCCCCCCCAGGGGGGATGGCCATGCCACAATCCCTTCTCCTCCATTCTCCTCTCAGGATCTTGGGCATGCACACACACGCGCCCGGTGTGAGTTTAAGCCACCAGACCTGGGACTTGAACCGCGATCGACTACATGGGAGTCCAGCAACATAGCCATTACGCTAACTGCTAGTCCCTCTACCTTCTATTTTATTCAATTCTGAGCATATTTTCAATTCTCCCAGTGGCCAGCGCCTCTTCAGAGATTACCACAGGTAGTAGCAACATTCAACATACTTGCTATTTTTTTCTTTGTAATTTAAACTGCAGCTCTTTTACTAAGTAAGAGAAGATTACATACACATACAAAAGCTACCCTTTTTAGGATTAGATTTTGGAAATAAATATTGCCTGATACTTCTTGCTATACTGATGTTTAGGAAGCCTTAACATTTACGTATTCTGGTTTCCTGCTCAAATGACGACTTGATTCGGTGGAAATATTTGTGTTTCATTTTCCTCCCTTGTCTGAAAACATAATGGGTGTGCATATATTAAATATATTAAATGTATTCTTACAACTGCCCAGGTCTTCTTTACCAGCTGGTATTCATTTACTTCATAGTGAAGTGGTCTGCACCATCATCCTTAATCAAGCATTAACAAGAACCTAAAGTGTGCATGATTTTAGCAAGTTTGAGATCCCCTACAATTGATCATTGTGTATTTGTCTTCCTAGTGACTCTGAAAATTCCTATTTTGTTTGTTTGGGAGTCATTTAACTTTAACACTACATAAATTTGGAGTCTTTTCCAACACCAGTATGCACTGTGCATCCGCCATTCCCCTAGAATCATTTCTCTGATTCATGCCGTATCACACATGTAACTGCTAGGGAAACCTTCTTAACACGTAGGTCCACATTCCACTTTGTGATTACATTTTCTCTTGTCAGAATTTGTCAATGGAGACTTCTGGGCTTTATAGAGTTTGTTCTGTCTCCAACTCTGCATCCTCTTGCTACATTATTTTTTCAAACCTACATGATTTCATTAGATTTTCAAAGTATATACAGTGTCCTAAGTACTAGACATACAGTAACTCACATAATCTCTATAAGAGCCTTGTGAATTAGATACCATTATCATCCTCATTTCACAGATGAGGCAATGAAGCCTCAGAGAGGTTAAGTCCTCTGTCCTAGCTTACACACCAAGCCAGTAACAGAGCCTGGATTTGAACGTGCCTCTAGCACACGCCCACTTACCCTCCATGCCATGCTGTTCTCTACAACTAGGTATTTGGGGTGGGGGTGGGGTGGCGTGGCACTAATCCGTTGCAGAGTCCCAGTGTGATCCAGGTCTGTGATCATGTCTAGGTGTACAAGCGTTCACAGGACACGAGCCTGGGAGGGCGGAGGGTCTGCACACCCACAGACTGCGGCCCACAGCCGTGACAGAGCGCTGGATGAGGAGCCATTCATGTCCTCTGCGAGGTGTCTCTCTCTGGCCTTCAGTCATCAGCTGCCCACCGGCCAAAGCTCAGCACTCTCTGTGGTCTCACCGACAAACCAATTGTGGGGAACCCAGGACCCCTCTCAGCACACCTCAAGCAACATCCATTCTCCTCCTACACACTGCCTAGTGGGGGTCAGGGAGCGAGACGGGAACATCAAGTAGTTCTGCTTATACCAACGGACAGGCCAAGGCGCCATCAATCCCTGGGGCGTCCCTGGAGACAGTCGTGACCCTCTGAAATCAAAAGGAAACCCAACGAGGATGAAGGGCAGCCATCAAACCCGACTGTCCCATGCTCCGAAGTCCGGCATCGGGTCTCACATCAAACCCGACTGTCCCATGCTCCGAAGCCCGGCATCGGGTCTCA
>NW_006208670.1:1104872-1105913 GCF_000334495.1 Tupaia belangeri chinensis | reverse complement strand
GCTACAGGGACTGACATAAACCCCGACTCACCCATGCTCCGAAGTCCGGCATCGGGTCTCACATCAAACCGTACTCGGCATTTTGAAAAGTGAAAGAAACTGGAGGTGAGGAGGCGGTGGGGCGGGTGTGGATGGCACCCCTCGGAGAAGAGGATTTCATTCACATCAAACTAAAGGAAAATGGAAACACACATGGCAAAGAAGTTGAATGAAGAAATATTGGTTAAAGTTTTTTTTTTTTTTTTTTAAGTCAAACACCGTTCATTCTGTGTTCTATAAAAATTCGGACAGAAATGGAAAGAACTCTCATCCGTACAGTCATTCCCTGGGACCTGTTACTTGGGAAGCTGAGATGGAGGTGTACACCTGGCAGGTCTAGTAGGAGTGCTCTTGGGGTTCGACTGCAAGAAGGCAGGGAAAGCCAGTGGGGTGAGGCAGACGTCGGCCGAACGCAGTCAGGAGAGAGGCCCCAGCCAGGGATGGAGCTCAGAAACCTCAGAGTTGTCCCAAGGGAAGCCAGCAATGAAGCCAGGCCTGACAACCCCTGTTGGCCTTGACCTGGGCCGAGCGACTCTCTCTAGTCACGGGTCATTGTGAAGAGGGCCGAGGACCAGACCGACAGCACTGCCAGTCGCTGACAGTCCTTGCGTCCCGAGGCAGAGCTGAGTGACAGACGACCCCCATCCCGCTGTAAGTGTCCTGAGCGATGTACTGGACGGAAACCGTCTCTGTCTTGACGTACCTGGAAAGATCAACCTCTGCGTTATCGAGTCCCTCTCCACGCTGGAACGGCTGAGCGATGGGGCCAGTTCCCGCCTGCGACTGTCCACTGTGCTCCGGTTAGGGGGTCAGGGTGTGCCGCTACACGCATGTGGAAAACCTGCTTCTCCTTCGGCAGCTTCAAAGGGCGTCCCCTGGAAAAGATTACAACCATCCTTCCCTTGCTGGGAGTATGCCAGGATCACTTTCCTACAGTCGGGGTGCGTCAGATGGGGACACGAGCTTCATTTGCACCCTCTTCCAGTGAAAAGGGGAAGGCAG
>NW_006208670.1:1041941-1104819 GCF_000334495.1 Tupaia belangeri chinensis | reverse complement strand
AAGTGGCTGGCTGGGGAGTTAGCATAGCATGACCCCAGCCTGAAACCGAGACTTGAAAAGCCTAGACACACGCGTAATGACAGCCAAAAATGCTACCCTCAGTGGGAGATATCTGGAAATGGGGATTACAAAATGCATAGAGGAATGAAATTTAGAGACTTATAAATCCCCTTGGAATGTACAAATTATAAGCATAAACTTTATCCCCATCATGAACCTCATGCATATTTTTATTGACCTTTTCATTATGATAGATTTTTTAAAAATCCACCAAAAATGCTGAAATGTCAACAAATCATCTATTACATTTTCATGCATATTCTGACTTGTTTGCTAACCGTGTTTGCTATTTGGAAAGAATGCCACTGTAACCCTCCTGTAGTCCCTTCCGCCCAGGTCAAATAAGATGAAAGCGTTGTTCACTAAGTTCGAATATGTTAAGAAAACTCAGTGCTAAATTCAGACGACATCAGTAACTCAGTTGTTCAAATTTTCTCTAAGTTTTTTCAAAGAAGCCAGTTAGGAGCCTGAGGATCAAGCAGTAAGCACCAGCACCGTGAAAAACGAGATGGTACCCTTCAGCAGTAAAACATTAATAACGTCCAACGCACAGCATTACTCATCCTCCACGTCTGACTCATGCACACTTTCGGAAATAATCCCTCTCTAAATGTTGCTGCAATGGGAAATGTGAAGAGCAAAGTTGTTTTGGCACAGCTTCTCTCTTGTTTTGTTGAGTTATGAACCATGTTTCGTTTCGCACTTTCGATATTATGCATTCTGGGTGATATATTTGCACACAGAACATCCCTGTGTACATTAGAAATAGACCGTGATGACAGCCCCTAGGAGGTAAAGTCTCTATACTGCTACTCACAGAACATTTTTTATAGAAATCGATTACTTTCCACCAGAGCAATACTTAATGCCATCAAAGTAAAATAAATTCCAGGTAATATAGATTGTGATACTCTTCATTTAAGAGTTTGCCATTGCGGTGACGCATAAGGAAAAGCTGATGAGAAGTAAAGGTGTACATACATTACCGTGCTTCTGAAAATGAAAAGGGAAAATGGAGGGAGGAATGTCAGTCATTTTAGGGCATGAATTCCCAACAACCGTAAAGAGAACTGTCTGTCAGTCCAGCTCAAAGCTATCTATTTCTGGGAAGCATTTCTAAATCACTCTGGTCTGCCAAGATTGGTCCCCACTCTGAAGTTCAATTGAAATTTAATGTCATTTCTCTGGGCTCTCTCGTTTTTCTTTCTTTCTTTCTTTCTTTCCTTTTTTTTTTTTTTTTTTTTTTTTTTTTTTTTTTTTTGCTATAGAGCTCATGTGCTCACCAGATCACCAGAGAGAGAAAGTCAGAAGTCACCCCCAGGAGAGGACCACGCCACAGCTCCCTCCCTCCAGTCTCCCCGTGGGGTTTTGGGCACACACGCACACGTGTCCACCATGATCTTTAAGCTGTTTGGGCTGGAACTCAAACCACACGGCTGGCCCGGAGGGATCTGCACCTCAACCCCCATGCCGCCGGCTGCCCATCCCCTCCTCTTTATTATGTTTTTATTTGACCAGAGAGAGAGAGAAGGTGAGAAAGTAACTAGTAAGCTACCAGGTCTGGGACCTGGACCGTGGTCAGGCACGAGGGAGTCCAGTGCTTTAACCACCGTACCACCTGCCTGCCCCATCCCTCCTCTTTTTTTATTTTTAACTTTCTTTCCTTCCTTCCTTCCTTGGAAGGAACAACAGACTCTCTCACTGCCTTCCTCCTCCCAGCCTTTCCAGGCAGCTAGAAACACAGGCATACACGCATGTGGCCAGCACATACAAGTTTAACTGGAAACTGAGTCCTGACCTTCCAATGGCTTCAGCACTGCAGGGGACTGCACCACTTCTGTGCCACTGTGATGTGACGGGCCCTTGGCCTTTAACTCGACCCTGTCTTGTGTCTTTATGCATGAACTTTAGAATCAGTCAGAGATGGGCTTGAATACCATCTTGGTCTGAATCAACAAAATGGAAATCAGTCAGTCCTTCCTCCAAAAATTGTTGTAAGGATTAATAAGTACATGCAAAGCATCTATCACAGAGGCGAGTACATGTTAAAAAGTCTAAAACCAACAGCTATCATTATGATCTGACAGTGTTACATACGTGTGTGTGTGTGTAAAACAGTATTGTTATATGCATGATGGCATATTTCGAGGTGAAGGGTCATGCTGTCTGAAACTTACTTTCAAACGGGTCCATGGGAAAACATGTACTCTGAGAGAGGGAAAACAGAGTGTTACCTGATGGAGGAGTATAGAGATGTTTACTGTACCATTTCTCCCAATTTTCCATAGATGGGAATTTTTAAAAATAAACGTGTGAAGGAAAAAGTCAATCAGAGTGTATAATCTCCTTGTTTAAACACTAAAAAGAAATCTTTAATGCACGTTCACGCTGTCAGTCCTCCTCTGGCCAGCAGACACACGGAAACACCACACTCCACGGTGCGAAAAAGCTTGCTGTCGCAGTCTGGCATGGAGAGTTCTCCAGTCCGTCCTTTTATTTATTCCTATTTCCTCCTCCTACTTCACCAGCTCTTCAACCTTTGAGTCTACTCTCCAGCTCTTAAACTACCAGGTAGTTATCTATGCATACTAAAAAATATAAATAGGGCTGGCCCCACAGCGCAGTGGTCAAGAGCTGCAAAAAGGAAGCCGTACTCTACGTGCCTGACCTAGGATTTTGGCCCCATCCCTGGGAACTTGAAGAACATACCAGGCATATGCACGGGTGCCCAGGGTCCAGATAGGCTGGAGATTTGGGGGGAAAGAATTGGCATGAGCAGACCTCGACAGGTTGTTCACTCTCTTTCTCTCTCTTGTAAATGTGCACGGTCTTTCTGGCATAAAATGATAGAAAAATGATAGACAGACACCTTTCTATTTTTGTTTATTTTTTAAAATTGTATTATATATATTTTTCTTATCTTATTATATTGGCTAAGACCTCTACTACAATGTGAATTAGCAATGATAAAACATATCCTCGAATTACTTCTAATTCTCCATTTTAAAATTGTATTCTCAGATTTAAATTATACTTCTTTGAATAGGTTTCATCAAAATAAACTCTCATTAATGGGACTATCCTAGCTTCTTAATAAGTAAGAGAAATCAACCAATTAGACTTATTTAAAGGCAGCAATTATTTCTTATGCTTGTGTTTCCTTTAGAATTTAGCTATGTGTTTTTACTCTATTTACTTATTGAGTGAAAGGACCAAATAAAAGTCACTGTTTTCTCAGACATGGATCAATTTTGCTATAGATTAGTGTTAGAGTAGTAGAAGTTCATCGAGAGTATTCCACAAGCATTACCACTGGACGTTGACAACTGGAACTGAACCATTTTACTGCTTCTAGACAAGCATCTCAAGCATACTTTGTAATTCATGCATGCTGTAATTAACTACTAGGCAATTACATATGATGATTTGTTTATATAAAGGTGCCAAAGGAAAAGACTTTAATTTTCCAGTTTTTTATTTAATTCTTTAGTTTTTTCTCATAAAATCTACGGTGAACTACCCAGCTCTGGGGCTTGAATTGAGGACAGAAGTAATATTGGACGAAACAAGGACTGATGAAAGTAGGATCTCCACAGTAAACTGTGTAGACTGTGTCCATCACAATATCTGCTCCTTGTGAGATCAGAAATGACTGGCTTGACCACATGAGCATAATATTCATTCTGTCAAAGAGCAAAAATAAAATCTTCCTCAAGAGCGAACTAAACTCATAGTCATTAAATTTCCCTGTATTTTGTCATAAGAAGGACTGGATGGAGTCACTGAGCTTTTCCCCTTTAACCACAGCTCCCCAGTACCTCCACAGATAAGTTCTCACCTCCTCGTAACAGGCCTCTAATTTTCCAGCAGATAGAATTTTCGTCTGGCCTCTGAGTCCAGAGTGCTTTAAATTATACAGCTGAAGGCTGGAGTTCACATCTACCCACCACCTTATTAAAATTGTTTATTAGGTGAATGGTAGCTGATAATGAATATTAGTCAATGACTACAGTTAATTCATTGATTTACTAATTTATCCAGCAAACACTGTTTAATACCTACATGTACTGGGTTTGGGATCTGATCCTATACACCATAATCCTGAATTCTGAAATCCTCAAAGATTGAAATCCCTAAGCTAAAAATCCCCAACATCCAAAATCTCAGAAAGGACAATGTGGAAGATGAGGGTTCGGAGTGTTGGGGCCAGTCGGCGGTGGACACCAACGAGCAGCCGGAGCGACACGCTCGAACGTTTGCTGTGAGACCGGTTCTGTAGGACCGCAGTGCATCGTCTCATCACTGTCACCCCAGTGCCACTGTTGGTGAAAGTGAACGCTCACGCCTACAAGACGCCTGTGCTATTACTACCTGTCTTACTGTGTGAAGTAGCTACAACACTATGCTTGAGCATGTCTCAGGTAAGTTCTCTTTCTGGGGGACCAGCAGGCGGTGTGGTAGTTGAGGAGTTGGACTCCCACATAGTGACTGCAATTTGAGTCCTGGACCTGGTGCTTGAAAATCACACCAGGAGCTTGTGTGTGTGTGCCCAAGATCCCAGGAGGAGGAGGACTGAGGCATGGCCATCCCCCCTGGGGAATGACCTCCCACTTTCCCTCACTGTCTCCCTCTCTCTCTGGTGAGTACACATGTCCTATGACAAAAACCTGTTTAAATAAAGTCTCTTTTTAAAATGTTAATAAATGTTTTCTGAAGTTTAAAAATAATGTTTTTTTCCCACAGTTACGTTTTTGGGATTTTAGACTTCAGGGATTTTGACCTTGGGGAATTTCGACACCTGTGAAGACAGCATTCAGGACTGCGGTTGGGGGTTCTGATCAGCACAGCTCTGTCCCAGTCTATACCTACATGTACTGGGTTTGGGATCTGATCCTATACACCATAATCCTGAATTCTGAAATCCTCAAAGATTGAAATCCCTAAGCTAAAAATCCCCAACATCCAAAATCTCAGAAAGGACAATGTGGAAGATGAGGGTTCGGAGTGTTGGGGCCAGTCGGCGGTGGACACCAACGAGCAGCCGGAGCGACACGCTCGAACGTTTGCTGTGAGACCGGTTCTGTAGGACCGCAGTGCATCGTCTCATCACTGTCACCCCAGTGCCACTGTTGGTGAAAGTGAACGCTCACGCCTACAAGACGCCTGTGCTATTACTACCTGTCTTACTGTGTGAAGTAGCTACAACACTATGCTTGAGCATGTCTCAGGTAAGTTCTCTTTCTGGGGGACCAGCAGGCGGTGTGGTAGTTGAGGAGTTGGACTCCCACATAGTGACTGCAATTTGAGTCCTGGACCTGGTGCTTGAAAATCACACCAGGAGCTTGTGTGTGTGTGCCCAAGATCCCAGGAGGAGGAGGACTGAGGCATGGCCATCCCCCCTGGGGAATGACCTCCCACTTTCCCTCACTGTCTCCCTCTCTCTCTGGTGAGTACACATGTCCTATGACAAAAACCTGTTTAAATAAAGTCTCTTTTTAAAATGTTAATAAATGTTTTCTGAAGTTTAAAAATAATGTTTTTTTCCCACAGTTACGTTTTTGGGATTTTAGACTTCAGGGATTTTGACCTTGGGGAATTTCGACACCTGTGAAGACAGCATTCAGGACTGAGGTTGGGGGTTCTGATCAGCACAGCTCTGTCCCAGTCTCCGGGGCTGGTGGCAGTGGAAGGATAAGCAGGCTAGCGTCCCTCACGTTTTATAACCTCTACCTCTTCTGTGAGAAATGTTTAAATGATATTTCAGTGTAGCCTTGTGGTTTCGCTCCTCTTATTTACTTCTTAGCAACTGTCACAACTGAAAGCTATCGGGCAGCACCAAGACTTGAGTCTGTTCACAGGCGTTCAATCCCACCGTGACAAAGGAAAGTGACCCTTTAAGAGGGGCTCTGTCGTCCGTACTGCCTGTCCCCTGTCCCCTCCGAGAGCACGGTAGGGGACAACCCCAGTGAGCAGGAGACGCTCTGAGAGCGACGACCACACTCCTCTGTGATTTACTCGATGCTTAGTGGAAAGGCAGGATTCTCCTTGGAAAGTGCACACCTCGGATTACTGTGAATGACACTCTGTAATGTATAATCCAAGTGAGGGGTGGCTTCTCTCTAGCAATTTCAGAATCAACGGGAGGCCTCCAGAGGCGTACCACGACTGTCTCCCCTGACAGATGCTCTCATGCAGAGACCTGACCATGACCCAGTAGCCCGAGACGTCACGAGGGTGAGAAGTCATCGAGCTCAAGAAAACCCACACTGGATGCCTGTTCATTACCTTCATGGAGTCCTGGGGAGGGAGAGGGAGGATAAAAACCCCCGGACAGAACGCAAAGAGCAATTTCACTGGTTTACTAAGTGTGTGTTTTAGTAGCCCAGTTACCTGGACGCTCATCCACAAAACTAATGTCACCCTAGGATGACAGTCAGTAGGAACTAGACAGTATTTAATCAAATGCCATCAGCATAAACCGGTGTTTGTAAAATCCAATATCCCGCTCTGCACCGAAGTTAACCGAATCTTTCACTTTGTTCCTTTAAAGCATACATTTTGCAATATAAATTTATACTTGTAGTGTGTAATTAAAAGACTATATCATTCTGTGGACTTGGATACAAAAGTAAAATCTCTACTCCTCTATCCTAACAATCCTTTCTTCCTTTCATTTGACAAAGGATACACTTTCTTGCCCTGTTTCCACTGAGCTCCGCAATTCTGTCGTCCCGTGATTTATCCCAGATTCTCCCAGAGCCATGACTCATAGCTAATGTACAAGTTGTCATTTGAATGCCCTTCTCCCAGGGTGACTCTTCTGTGGCAGCACGTAAAAATGGGGACTTTATAAAGAAAATGTTACTGAGGCTAACTGATTATTTCTTTTTATTGAGTCTGCAATTGTCATAGATTGCACTCAGTGAAAAAGAGACTTTCTAGCAGAAGCCGAGGCCCTAAAGTTATACCACCAGAGCGTGACGTGAAACTATCGGACACACACTTACAAAAAGAAGGGAGAAATATTTTAAAAACAAGTTAGATCCATTTATGGTTCTTTAAAAAAGTACTATATTAAGTAGAAGCAAGGGGTTATATTATGGGGTGTCCAAGAACAATTTTCATTTGTTAGATTCAACTAGTTGAAAATTCTTCTCTTTCAAATATTCAAGACTCATCTCTCTCAGTAAAATTCTTTATTTGCTACTCTCTAATCTCTCCTAAATTTTCCTGATAAATTTCTTCATATAGATATTGTGTGTGTATATATAATGTATATTACATGTTAATATGTAAGTATATCGATATAGTAAGTGTATTATATTATAGATATGCACATATATATGCATACACACACACACACACACACAGGGGGAGACCGCACGGAATTGGCTTGTGCAATTGTAGGAGTTGCCAAGTCTGAAATCTACAGGCAGGCCAACAAATAAACTTCAGTTTTGCTCTTAATATTGGATAAGGATCATCCAGATTATCAAAGAAATTGTGCTTTGCTTGCCTTCAGAGCAACACCTGTATTAACTGCGTTTAACACAACAGCTGCGCACTGTAGCCCACGCAAGTGCTCACATAAACTAACCATTACGCCCGCCAACTACTGAGTGTCCCCAAAGGCCACCAATGACATCCCAGCTGCTAAATCCCCTTTACTGGAGCTCATTCTCTGTTGTACTTGATAGGGTTCACTTCCCCTAAAACAAAACAAAACCATCCCTCCCCCCAAAAAAGAACCTCCAAGGCCCTCCTATTCCTAGTTACGTTCTCTTCTCAGTTTCTGATCTACCCCTTTCCAAGACACATCCTATTTCTTTAGAACAGTTTGAATGCTGTGGGGACTTTCTGACATGTTAATTACTTCAAAGGTGATGATATGTGAGTGCCACTCTGTGTCTGACACCTCAGACATCTAGGTCCGAAGCCTGGGTCTCATGAGGAAGTACCTAGTCTGAGCACCACTTCCATTGCTATCTGTGATAACAGGGTCTTCAGTAAGAGATACGACTCCTGACATTGTCAGCACAGTGAGTGGTATTGTATAAGTAAGGAAAGGAAGAAAAATGGGGGATTGGGTAGGAAAAGGAACGTCCCCAATGAAGACCTTAACCCGTTAACCCATTATTATATCCTGATTCAAAACGAAGTCATTTAGCGAACGGCACTGTGGTCATTGCATAACCACGTGAACGTGGACAAAATACTTTACACCATATACAAAAAGATCACCCCAAATGAATCAAAAGCGTACAGGTGAGAGGTAAAGTATTAATATGAAAGTGTCACAGTACAGTAGAAGCAAACCTTTGTAGTGTGACCCGGGATTAGGTAATGTGTCTTCATATGTAACACCAAGTGACAACACGAAAAATAGGCATATTGGGGACTTCGTCAACAAGAAGAAGTGCCACGCTTTACGCAACAACACCAAGAAAGTGAAAAGATCACCAGGGAGTGAGAGAAAGTATTTCCAAACTGTATCTGATAAGGAAGTAGTACTCAGGATACATAAAGAACACTTACAACTCAGCAATAAAGACAACCCAACGTTTAACATGACAGAACGATCTGAATAGAAATGTCTCCAACGCAGACCCACAAAATGCCAGGAAGCACAGGAAACAATGCTTGGCATCTTATTTACTGGGGATGCAAATCAAAGCCACAGTGAGCCCCTGCCTCATCCGTACCAGGACGACTCACAGGACGAAGGTGTCAGTGACAAGTGTGAGAGGGGATAAGCAATTTAGAACCTTCACACATTGCTGATGGGTGGAACGCAGTTCTACAGTTCCTTAAAATGCGGACCATGACAATGCCACATGACTCAGCGGTTCACGTCTAGGTGCATACCCATGAACACTGAAAACACGTCCACCAGGAAAAAAAAGCATACATCAGTGTTCATGGTAGTACTAGCCAAGATAACCAGAGTAGAAACAGCCTAAATGTTCAAATGACAAGTGGGTAAACAAAACAACTAGAGTAAGTTAATTAATAACAAATTTTAGAAATACTCGTGTGAGTGCTGAAACTAAGACCTGCATCACTCTATAGTAAGTCCAGACATAGGAATATTCCTCTTATAAAAGAAGGAGTGTGTCTTTTTTGCCTGGGTCCATACTGGGATGTAGGATTTTACCTGGTTAACATCACATGGGTTTACAGCAAATCCTTCCTCATAGGGTTATGGCAGTTTATTCTGCGTATATATCTCTGTGTGTGTCCATGTTTCTTAAACTATAGACAATGATTGGTCACAGATGGTTTATACATAGTTCTACTGACACGGAGTAGGCTATACATCTTCAGCTTTCAATTTACAACTTAATAATACTTTAACTTTGAGGCCTTATCTTGTCTGGATTAGCAGATACTTAACAACTGTTATTGAGTGATTGAGTCCCTGCATAAACAGATCCTTCTCATCTTTCTCTCACGCAATAATGAAGAGTTCATCAGATATGCACAGAAAATTCATTCCGGGCCTGAATATCCTTGCCACCTACTACTTATAACCAAGTAATAAAAACAGAACAAAAAGAAATGGAGGGAGAGCAAATGTAATATATTGGGCTGTCAGAAAAGCCACGACGCATTTTGGATAGAAAAACACAGAAAGAATACGTCATGATTTTTCTGACACCCCAATATATAATTTAAACAGAAAAAAGATTCAGAGGCAGTTGGTAAGAGCATGCGCTCACTCCCTCCTTTATGGAGTTAAAATTTATTTTCAATAGCCATGTGGGGCGAGAGGCTAGCCCCCCTCACTCAGCGTGGCCCCGGAACAGTGGCACCATCACTTGGTAAAGTGTCCCGAGTGTGGAGTCTCAGGGGCCGCGTTTTCAAGATCCCCGGCAAGTCGCGTGCACCCTCGCATTTCAGTAGCGTTGCCTTGTATCTAGAAGACAGGCCAAAAAGCTATTGAAGTAAGGCATGAGACTGGAGCCGGGTGTGTTTTGGTTGAGGGGAGGCCAGCGATAGAGTGGGAAGAGGACTTTTTGAGCTTTTCCATCATGTACCTGTATTGTTTGATTTTGATTCAACACACACATACAACTTTTGTCATTTATGAAAGAGTAAAGATACACACACACACACACATACACACACACACACACACACACATATGTATTTTTTTTAGAGAGAGATTTTTGATATAGGGTGTGTGTAATCACCAGAGAGTCAGAGAGGGACAGACAGACAGAAAGTGAGAAATCACCCCCCAGTGGGACCAGCAGTTAGTGTAATGGCTATGTCACTGAACTCCCATGTATCCAGCCTCAGTTCGAGTCCTGGACCCAGTGGCTTAAACTCACACCAGGTGCGTGTGCATGCGTGCCCAAGATTCCAAGAGGAAAACGGAGAAGAAGGGATTGCAGTGTGGCCATACCCCTGGGGGGAGGGGGTGTGTGATTTCTCACTTTCTGTCTCTCTGTCTCTCTCTGTCTTTCTGCCGAGCACACACGCCCTATAGCAAAAACCTCTCAAAAAAAAAATGTAAAAAAAAAAAGAAATCATCCCCCAGGGAGGATGGCCACACCACAATCCCTTCTCCTCCATTCTCCTCTTGGGATCTTGGGCACACACATACACATGCCCAGCGTGAATTTTAAGTCACCGGGTCCAGGACATGAACCCTGGTGGACTACATGGGAGTGAAGCGACATAGCCAATGTTTAGTGGAAAAGAACATTTGAAGTAATCCAAATGCAGACGAGACTTCTGTTTAAAAGGAAAGTATCTTGAAAGAAGGGTTGAGACTTCTCCGCTTCTCTCTCCTGGCTCCGGACAATTTCCGCCATGATTTACCAAACACGAACTAATTAGGTCTCAACCTCGCGTAGCCTTCCCTAACAGCATCCGAGAATGAGTGATAAAGTTCACGTTCTCGCAGCCAATAATCTAGCCATCGGAACTGTAAACGGGATCCATTTCCATCTAGCAAGCGGACATTGTCTGTAGGTTTAACTGAAATCAGTATTTTACATGAATTCTGAGTGTTGACACTTTTCAGCTAGAGAACGCATTTCTGGAAACAGAGATGCTAGCCCACAAGGGAAAGAACTCAGAAAAAGTCATTTAAAAATTCAAGATTATTTTTGTTTGGAACAGAAGTTGAAAGGAACATTAAAATGTTTACAAAATGGGGCCAGCAAGTGGCGTGGTGGTTGGGGCACTGAACTCCCACATGGCTGACCGTGGCTGAAGTCCTGGACCCCATGGCTTGAAAATCACACTGAGCACATGTGTGTGCATGCCCAGGATCCTGGGAAGAAAATGGAGAAGGAACTGAGATGGGGCCATTCCCCCTGGGGATCCCCACTTTCCCTCTCACTGTCTCTCTGTTGCACATATTCCCTATGGCAAAAATCTCCTAAAAGTGTTTGTGATCCTCATAAATGCCCTCATCAGAAAAACAGTACTAATCACACAAAATTATCATCTCTGACGTATTCCATTCTAAATCATATCCTAGGAGCCTTCAAACTTTCCTTGACTGCAACCCACAGTTGAAGAATAATTTTGCACCCATACACACCTACACCCATACACGTCACAGACAAGCCAACCCTAACCACGATACACCCAGATAATTTCCATTTTACTGTATACGATTCTACATCTTCAATTACACATTGGTCTATGCCCGCTCGATGTTTGGAAAATGCCTGTCACCTCAACACTGACTCTGTCCCCTGTTAGTCGGGGGAGACCCACAGCTTACACGGCACTTTGAAGACAAGAGAGGAGAGGGGGGAGAATGGAGAGAGGACAATTGGTTCAGGAAGGAGAAGAAACATAAGGTATCTGAGACAAGGCAAGAGAACGGGAATGTCAGAGGTGGGAGAAGGGACGGAGTAAGGCCATGTGGGTCCCCACAGTCTGTCCGACCCTGGCCCAGGCCGGCTGACACTGAGATGCCTCCTCTTCCCCAGGACGCTTACCCGCAGCCTTCCGCTCTGGGCTCCCCTGGGCTGTGTGCTGGTTCTGCTGCCTGTCACCTCCCGGTCATCTGAAGGCTCTGCTCTGGGCTCCCCTGGGCTGTGTGCTGGTTCTGCTGCCTGTCACCTCCCGGTCATCCGAAGGCTCTGCTCTGGGCTCCCCTGGGCTGTGCGCTGGTTCTGCTGCCTGTCACCTCCCGGTCATCTGAAGACTCCGCTCTGGGCTCCCCTGGCCAGTGCGCTGGTTCTGCTGCCTGTCACCTCCCGGTCATCTGAAGGCTCCGCTCTGGGCTCCCCTGGGCTGTGAGCTGGTTCTGCTACCTGTCACCTCCCGGTCATCTGAAGGCTCCATTTACTCCCAGGTCCCTGAGCCCTGTCTCGGGGCCCTCGTGGCTTCCTCCATCCTCCGTTGCTCTTTCTTCATCTTCTGCCGGTTGCTCCTCTCCACTATTTTCTCACTCCCTTCGATGCTAACTTCCTCTAAAGTCGAACCCTAATTTCCTTTTTCTCCCGGCCATACCTCTTCCCTGTAGTACTCATGACAAGGTCGGTGAGAAGCACTTCCTTGGGCTCAAAAATTGAACCGCACAAGTGCTGGGGAGGGTGAGCTGCCCCAGCGGGAACGACAGGGCATGTTTCTGGAGCTGTGAGCTGGAGCTCCCGGACCCCAGAGAGAACCTCTGCAGCCCACGGAGGGGCCTGGCTTCCACGTAAGACACGCTGGCCTGGGAGTGTGGTCTGTGGATGCGGAAAGGACTGTACGATTCTGTGACACAGTAGGGACGCATGTGGTCCTCGAGAGAAGGGACACACATTTAGAGAAGACTCTACAAGAAACATCCAGGGGGAAGGGAGAGCTGGGGACGCAGTGGGTAGAAGGCCCCAGAAAGCCAGGCGGCAGGGGGACTGGGCTGGCCCTACCACAGAAAGGGTCTAACCATCTCTAGCAGCAGGGGGAGGTGTTCCCACGGAAGGGCCTGAAGTGAGCGTGCTGGTACCCTGGCTTGGACCAGGCTCAAAGGATCCGCAGAGGCCTGGGAGCTGTTAAATCCATCCTGAGGATACCCCTGACCCACTCTCAGGCGCTCCCGCCAACTCGGAGCAGGCAGGTAAGGGGGACCCCTGCGAAGGGGGAGCATAGGAAAGGCCCAGGCTCACGCTCGCCCAAACAGCTCTCCAGCCTGGGTTGCTAGGCCAGCCTTTTCCACTGTGAGACAGGAAATGACGTGAGGCCCCAGCTACGCACCCTACAACTCAGGGACCTGGCGGAGGGTGGAGATGAGGGTCCCCTCCCGGTCATCCGAAGGCTCTGCTCTGGGCTCCCCTGGGCTGTGCGCTGGTTCTGCTGCCTGTCACCTCCCGGTCATCCGAAGGCTCCGCTCTGGGCTCCCCTGGCCAGTGCGCTGGTTCTGCTGCCTGTCACCTCCCGGTCATCTGAAGGCTCCATTTACTCCCAGGTCCCTGAGCCCTGTCTCGGGGCCCTCGTGGCTTCCTCCATCCTCCGTTGCTCTTTCTTCATCTTCTGCCGGTTGCTCCTCTCCACTATTTTCTCACTCCCTTCGATGCTAACTTCCTCTAAAGTCGAACCCTAATTTCCTTTTTCTCCCGGCCATACCTCTTCCCTGTAGTACTCATGACAAGGTCGGTGAGAAGCACTTCCTTGGGCTCAAAAATTGAACCGCACAAGTGCTGGGGAGGGTGAGCTGCCCCAGCGGGAACGACAGGGCATGTTTCTGGAGCTGTGAGCTGGAGCTCCCGGACCCCAGAGAGAACCTCTGCAGCCCACGGAGGGGCCTGGCTTCCACGTAAGACACGCTGGCCTGGGAGTGTGGTCTGTGGATGCGGAAAGGACTGTACGATTCTGTGACACAGTAGGGACGCATGTGGTCCTCGAGAGAAGGGACACACATTTAGAGAAGACTCTACAAGAAACATCCAGGGGGAAGGGAGAGCTGGGGACGCAGTGGGTAGAAGGCCCCAGAAAGCCAGGCGGCAGGGGGACTGGGCTGGCCCTACCACAGAAAGGGTCTAACCATCTCTAGCAGCAGGGGGAGGTGTTCCCACGGAAGGGCCTGAAGTGAGCGTGCTGGTACCCTGGCTTGGACCAGGCTCAAAGGATCCGCAGAGGCCTGGGAGCTGTTAAATCCATCCTGAGGATACCCCTGACCCACTCTCAGGCGCTCCCGCCAACTCGGAGCAGGCAGGTAAGGGGGACCCCTGCGAAGGGGGAGCATAGGAAAGGCCCAGGCTCACGCTCGCCCAAACAGCTCTCCAGCCTGGGTTGCTAGGCCAGCCTTTTCCACTGTGAGACAGGAAATGACGTGAGGCCCCAGCTACGCACCCTACAACTCAGGGACCTGGCGGAGGGTGGAGATGAGGGCTCTGACCACACGTGTCTGCTGAGCACCAACTCTGTACATGAGGGCTCTGACCACACGTGTCTGCTGAGCACCAACTCTGTACATGAGGGCTCTGACCACACGTGTCTGCTGAGCACCAACGCTGTACGGGGTGCTGCGCTGAAGTCCTGCTGGGCCTGTGTGCAGGGCCCAGGCAGAGGGCGCTGGCCTGAGCTGACACGAGAAGCGTGGGCCCTCTGACCACTGGCCAAGTGCCCCAGCACGGCCAGCCTAGGTCCGTTCTCAGATCACTCGGGCCTCGGAGGGCTCCTCTCACCCCAGCTCACACCTGTACCCCAGAAATGGAGCGCTGGCCTGAGCTGTCTGTAGCCCTGGGCTAAGGCTACAGATGATGTTTTCAGGAAGGAGAAGGGGGAGGAAGGGAGGAAGGAAGGGGAAACGGGAAGGCAGACGGGATTTCTTTCTCAGAGTGAGGGCTGTTTTTCTTTGTTTCCTTTTTTTTCTTAATGCCAGGCAGAGGAAGTATGGCCGCACACGCCTCACTAAACCAGATTACTTTTCCATTCAAGAAGAAAACCCAGCAACCTAGGCGAGCAGAGCAGATCGCAGGCGCTGTTATCCCCGCGTTTGGAGAGGAAGGGGCGCTGCGGGGCGGGCGCTGCAGTTTCCCTCCCCTCCACCCTCCCCTCCACCGCACCCCGGCCACGGGTCGCCTAGCAACCGCAGCGCACTGGCGCACCCTCCCTAACTGACCCTGCGCTTCCATCTGGGTGCTGCCGCTAAGTGGGATAAACAAACACGTAAATGCGACCACCCTGCCTGACGGACAGCATCTGTAGCCGGCAGGATGGAAAATGGAACACACAAATGAGCGAAGCCTTTCTCTTTGGGGGAACATTTTTGCTTTAAAAATATGAAAAAGAAGGGTAGGCTTGTCAGAAAATTAATAAAATGGTTGTACAAAGGCAAGAATGGGAAGTCGAATTTGACACGATGAACCGTAAAATCCAATAATAACACAAAGAATAACATGTGAAGGTTTATTGTAGCTTAATTGGAGTCGCGTTTCAAAAATAAACAGCAGCCGTGGCGCGTTCGAGGCCGGGCGGCACAGAGCCGGCATCGCCCTGCCTTCTGCCTTAGAGACAAGCACCCCGCGCAGGTGGGGGCCAGGGCGGCGGTCCCCAGCTCTCGCTCGTGCAGGAGCTGCTTGGCGTTCTTGAACAGCACAGTTGGAGTGGAACACGTCAGAGGTAATCCCTGCTGTCCTTTCGGCCAGCTTTTACAAATGCGGCCTCCTCATTTAAGCCTTAACTCACCCGGGCTACCAGGGACCGCGTTTTGATCGTTTCTTAAAAGCATCCCTCTAGTCCGCCCTGCCAGCGAGAGGAGAACACAGAAAACCTCTTTTCATTTCAGTACGTGGTGGGATTTTTGTGCCTGGAAACTAAAATTCTTATCGGGAAACACTTGCTTAGGTGCTTACCAAAACAAGGGCTTAGGATTCAAACCCTGCTTGCCCCGTGGGATCCATGTCGCATCCGGTTTAGTTCCTCGCTGGTGAAAGGGGTACTATGATAACCATCTCACCGCGGAGCTGCAGGAGCTGAGCCGCAGCGCAGGGCTGTGCGTGGTCACCAGCTTCGTGGTCACTGGCCATCCCGAGCTGTGCATATGACAGGTCCAGTAGAGCTGGGGTGTGCTGCCCGGACCCCCTTGGGAGTGAGGGGGTTATTCTCCCTGCTGCTGGGATTGTCGCCCCATGAACACTCAGCCGGGCACATCCTTGGGGGCTGTCTCGGCCGATATCACGCATACTTCCAGAGAAGCCAATGGGCTCCACCCAGATGTCCACTGTGCCCCGGCCTGGGACAGACAGGAGGGCCGCTCCATCTCCAGAGCTCCATGGCATGGCTGAGGCCGACACCACAGCTCGACCCCTCCCGCCCTCAGTGCCCTTCCTGGGACCCCCATATGGACCCCAGGCGTGCCCTCATAACCACCCACATGCCAACCTGCCCCTCGGAGTCTGCTCCTGGAGAACCCACCTGCAACAATGAGCAGCTGCAAACACACCTGCGAGGCGTCTCAGTGGGAGTGCTGTAACCGTCCGTGAAGGGGGACGCCCAACGCAGGGAGCTGACCGCGCCCATCTGTTTACAGGAGGGTGTAGGACCCCAAGGCGACGGAGGGCGGGCCAAAGCACGGGCGAGAAGTGGGCACTGCGTGGCTTTGCTACAGTAACAGCACGTCTCTCCCACACCAGACCCAAGGGTGCGCTTGGAGACGAGAGAAAGGTGGAACTGGCCTGGCGGATGGGGTCTCTGCGGGAGACCGAGCAGCGGAGTCCAGGATTTCTGTTCAGGCGAAAGGGGCTCCCTGAGAGCTCCGGACAGCCCGAGGGTGGCCTATGAAGTCGGTTTGGCCACCACGAACAGCTGAGGCACTGGAGGGCAAACCAGGCAGACGCTCCGTGCCAGGGCCCGGCCTGGGTTGGCCCCGGTAGCAGTGGCTTTGCAGAGCAGGGGACATGCTGGACCTGCCCGCAGTGACGCTGGTGTTCCGATGCTGCTGGAAACCAGTCACGTCACGTACCGAGGCCGGGCCTTCCTCCTAGAGATGCTGCCCCTTGCCTCCGACGGCTCACTGACGATGTCCCGCTCCTAAAGCGTGACAGGGGAAGAAGAGGCCAGGCCGAGGCCAGTGTGCGGCTACCTCTGAGCTCGGCCCCTCCTCGCCTCTGCCTCGCTGGGCAATGCCTGAGGAGCCCGCCTGCAGGGGTCCGGGGTCACTCCAGAACCGCCCTCATATCTCGGCCCCCAAGGACTGTGGGAGTGAGGAGACAGTGAGCGCCATGATAGCTCACTGCCCCAGACTCACACCCACTGCCGTTTCCCGCCGCTCGCCGCGTGCTAGGTCCTTTGTGTACATCTCATTCAGTCCTCAGCCATCTTTGGGGTGTCGGCAACTGGCATTTTCAGGCAACTGACACTTCGTAGCCATCTGTCTCTCTTCACCAAAACAATGGAACATTTTCTTATGATTTTTATTTTTATTTTTTATTTATTGTTTTAGATAGGATCTTTTTTTTCTTTTCTTTTTGATAAGGTTTTTGCCATAGGACACGCCCTCTCACCAGAGAGAGGATAGAGAGACAGTGAGAGGGAAAGTGAGAAATCACCCCACTTCCCAGAAGGGATGGCCACGTTACAATCCTTTCTCCTCTATTCTCCTCCTGAGATGTTGAGTACACATGCACATGCGCCCAGCATGATTTTCAAGCTGCTGGGTCCAGGACGCAAACCATGATTGGCCGTGTGGAAGCCCAGGGCCATAGCCCCTTGGCCACCTGCTGGCCCCTCGCTGGGGCCTTTCTGTCATAATCCTCCGGCAGGTGCACGCCACCAGAGCACCGCAGGTACCTCCTCCTCTCTGCCTCAGTAAACATAAAGGGTAGTGGGGCAGCGGGACTTGACCTTACAGCTCATCTTAGAATAGCTGATCAATGACTGGGCACTTCTCTCAGGCACACCACTGAACTAGGGCCTCTCGGGTAGAGCAAAGCCCTGCAGACAGTCGCAGGGCAGAGCCCACGTCATCCTAGCTTCCCTGAGACGAGGAAGGTACCAAATGCAATGGGGGTCAGACTCAGTGAAGCCCCAGCAAGGAGCTGAATTCCCCTCCTGAACTCCGAACACCAGGCCCTTCCTTAACCTCAGCTCTCCAGACCAGGTAAGTGCCTGCCCCGTCCACATCAGGCATCACCTCCTTTTCCAGACTCGGTCTGGCCCTGTGGCATCTCCCATGACTTCTTCACAGCTCTCTCCTGGGACTCCGATGCAATGTTTCCCTGTCAACTTACACTCTCAACTCGCCAGCAAGCAATGTGGGATGGACCAGTAACTGCATGGAGCTGGCTTTGTCCTCTCCTCCAAAGCCCTTCATCTGGGGCTTTACGCAAAGTAAATGCCTGGTTATGAGCAAATGTCGGGCACACAACCACACAGCCAGACTTTATTACTAAAAGTCACACGGACTTGCCCTTTATATTTCCTAATTTTTGTATTAATTTTGCAATATCCTCATTGCATGAGTTCAGGATTTTGCCACCCTGGGTATCTCAACTACAATCTGCAACTCTTAACATCGAAAACTAACACTTTAAGGCAGTAATGTACAAGGAAATGTTCGATATTTATATCTGTTCTATATATTCATTTGCCTGTATCTATATTTATATCTGTGCTGTCCAATTTGGTAACACTGAATTATACGTGGTCATTGAGAACTTGAACTATGTCTAATGCAACTCAATTTTTATTTTTATTTAATTTTTATTCATTTAAATAACCACATATAGCCCATGGCAATTGTGTTGAACAGCAGAGTTCAAAGTCTTCCTGGACAAGAGAAAATATAGATGCATTAGCCCCCGAGCTCTTCAATAACCACACGAGCTCTTCTCACCCACATGACACAGTTTCAAGGAGGCCTACGCCCACCGGCTGTCCGCTGCCCAGACATTGCTGTCTTTATGGTCCCATCTAGAACCCCAAAAGCCCAGCGCGGGTGGTTTCGCTGGGGGAGAGGTGGTCTAACACCTCGAGGTGACCTCATGAAACCAGCTCAGACCTGAGGCCCCCCACTTGAAGTATCTTACCAAGACCACTGTTTCTGTCCTCGTGTGCGTGTGCTCTCCCAGTTTCAATTCAAGGGAACATTTTCCCCAGCTTTTGCTATAGGGCCCATGCACTCGCCAGATAGAGACAGGGAGAGAGAGAGAGAAAGAGAGAGAGAGAGACATCGCTCCCCAGAGGGGAGGACCATGCTGCAATCTCTTCCTCATTCTCCTCTAGGATTTTGGGCATACGCACACACGCGCCCAGCATGATTTTCAAGCTGCTGGGCCCAGGACTCAGACCGCACAGCTGGCCATGTGGGATCCAGAGCCTTAGCCTCCACCCCACCGACTGGCCCTCAAGGAAACATTCCATGAAAGACAATACAGTTACTGTCGTGTTTGGTGACGGAGGACGGGCACAGCGAAGATAAGCCCGGCCTTAGACAAACATCCTCACCCCCCAAACTGCACGTCAGTAAAGGAGCCAGTTGGTCAATGTCAGCTCCAGCCCTGAACAAAAACCAGGACCCGTGACTGAGAATGCACCTGCTAGGAGCAGTCAGTATGTACCTTCCGCCTGTGTGAGAGTGCCAGGCGACCCCGCTCTGTGGGCTAATGTCATCCTGGGCCCCCCCGTCCCCACCCATGCTCTAAGCTTTGCTAGCCCTGAGCAAGAGCGTTTCTGTTTACGATAAAGACGTATTTCCCTCCCCGATGGAGCCGGCCAGAGTTAGAAAAAACCGATGCTTTGGAAGCCCAAGTGGGGTCAGGGCTCCAAGCCGGGTACAGCCCCTTTGCTTCCCTTTCACATCAGGGACTTGGAGACGGTGTGGGTGACCCTGCTGCACACGGAGCAGAACGCAGGCTCACTGTCCCCAGCCCTAACCGCCTGCAGTCACCTCCAGCGAGCTCCTGCTAACATGTTCCGTGGGCTGCTGGCTTTGTCCCCATCTCCAAGCTCCTCCTCGGCGTGGGGCCCTGCGCCCTGCCCCGTCCTCTGACGGTTACGTTGTACAAGGCAGCGCTGTGCTCACCCCCACTCTGCAGATGAGCCGATGGCCACCCAGAGGGGCTGAGGATGTGCCCAGGGAAGACGCCTGCTCTGGGATTTGCTCCCCGCCTCTGACTCACCCGCTCTGCCACGCTCCCGCAGAGCCCGCTCTCTCGTTCATTCCGAGTCTGCGTGTCGTGAGCGCTCGCTGCTCAAGGGCACAGGCCCCCTGGGCTGGTGTGGGGAGAAGGCCAGGGCCACACCACGGACGGCAGCCGAGGCCAGGTGGAACTCAGTCGCACTGACGGGTCATCCACCTTGGGGCCTGCTCCGAGGGCCTCGCAGCTGCACGACTGGGAAGGGCTCCCAGGAACGAGGCCCTTCAGCACCGTGAACGGTCCGGCAGGGGAGCCTTAGCGACGTGACTCCCAGAATACCCCATTTGGGGCTGAGCCTTGGGAAAATGAACTAGATACCTAACTGAAAAACCGACAACCACCCAGGACAATTCTAAGGCCACTCAGCCAAACTCCAGTTTCCCTCAGAGTCAACCATCTGCTGTCCCAGTGAACAGTGACCCACCAGCATGTGACCTGTTTTAGAGACCTCCCTTCTCACTCTCCCCGGCTGGCTTCCCTTTGACATGACGCAGGCCTTTCTACCCCGGGGCGTGGTCAGAGCGGAGACTGGGACCAGCAGCGCCAGCGTCACCTGGGAGCTTGCTTACTCTGCAGGCTGTCGGGCTCCACCCCAGCCCCGTTAAATTAGAACCTGCATTGGAACAAAGTCCTTGTGACCCTTATGTCCATGATAGTCTGAGAAACACCAGGTAAACGGGCTGGGGCTAGGATTAGGGTCAAGGAAAAGTACATAGAGAGAGAAACAAAAACATCAGAAAGCCCCCCAGCGGGGACGTGGTCACCTCCTTGCACCCCGGCCTGGGTGACAACTCCAGGGCATGCCCAGGCCCCCGGTCTGCAGCTGGTACAGCACTCTGCATTCTGTGTCCCTGAGGGAAGCCCCAGAGGTGGGGACAGTGTCTTGCCCCCTCTATAACTACTCTGAGCCAGCGTCAGGTGAGGGAGCAAGTGTGTGGCTCCGAGGAGGCCGAAGCCCCTTGAAGTCTGCCCATGCTGCTGAAAGCCCAAAGCACCCATACTTGGCATTTCGACTTCTTGGCCGCCCTGCCATGGGAGAGGGGCTCCTCTAAACACACCTAACTTCAGTTTTCAGGCCCAAGCCAGGGCTGGAGTTTTCTGCTCTTAGTCACCTGGTCCCAGGACCCAGCAGGAAGGCCCCACAAACAAGGGTGGGCCCTCTGCTGAGCGCAGTCACCTCGCCACGGCCCAGGGCTTCCTGTGGGGCCTGCCCACAGCACCCCGCCCAGAGGGGTTTCCCCAGACACCTCCACACGTGGCTGGGTTTCTGCAGGAGCTGGGGCACACCGCCCTGGGTGGCTTCAGAACCTCAGAGGCCACAGATGCTGGGCAGCCTCAAACCCAGCTCCCGGTGGTCTCAGGGACCCGGTCAACGGCAGGAGGAGGGGCTGAGTCCACTGCTAGGTTCCCGCCTGAGTGCCTGCACCCTGATTAGTCTGGCTCGGGGGCCACCTCTGTTCTTCGGGAAAGTAGAGGAGGGACTTGAGCCCTCGACAATTGTAGACCATTTATTTTTAAAGCATTTTCAGTAGCTGCACGACGTTGGGTAATGCCCAAGGCTTTGCCAACCCCATTGTGATAGTCTTTCACTTGTAACACATGCGACCACAGCCCTGCCGCAGTGTCACGGGCCTCTCCGGGCTTGAGGGAGGTACACCTCTCACTTCCCCGTGACTCCGGGGCTCGCCCGTCCCTCTCCTGCCCGAACCGTGTAGGTCGGCAGGTCTACGGGACTATAAAGGACGAAGAGAGAATCGCCTCCTTACGAGAAGTCATGAGCAAAGCAAGCTGCTCTTTAATGTTTGAACGTGTAGAAGCAGTTTGTATTTTATGCAATACTTCTGTTTACTGTGGAAATGTTCGCAGATGCAGAAAACCATAAATGACTCGAATGCCACAATGCAGACACAACCCCTGTTAACGTTTGGTTTTTCACTGATCACACATAGATCTCCCGCTTAGAATGACGGCAGTGTGGACAGGCACAACCTCGGGTTGGGGGCCATCCACCTTCTGGCCACCGCTTCTTCTGCAGGAACTTCGTGGCTACGTTTTATGCACTGTAGAGTTGTGATCCGTGCTATAACATGGTGAGTGGGCTTACTGTACTTATAGAGTCGAGCTAAACCTACATAAAATTTATACACTAATCCTTTTTGTTGTTAAAATACTATTGAGAGTATACTCATACTTTTTTTTTTCAACTTGCTAATCTGTCAAATAGCTTTGAAAGAGATGCTAAATTAAATTTTGGAAGTTAGGAGGTTATTACTCTGCCCTTTAAGGTTTAAATGGGATAACATGTATTCAAAGCCCTTAGCTTTGGGGCTGGCATGTAGTAAACTCTTCGTAAATGGGGGTAATGCCACCGTTAGCACTAACGTCTCATTTTAATGCCAGCGTCTTACATTCTAAGCAGATATTTAACTACCCTTTCATTGTCTAAGCTAGTCTCTAATTCTCCCCACTTGGCATCGTAACACTACAATGGCCACCTCTGAATAAAACTTTTCATGTGTTTTTAAGTGTTATTTCCATAAAATGGATCACGACATTACAGGATATGAGCATTTTAAAGGCATTTGGGCGTCTGTTGACAAATAACTTCCCAATGACTGCACACATCTTCCGCCAATGGGATCTGCCATCTTTCCACATCCTTACCAGAGGTAAATTTCCTTGTTTTTAAATCTGAAAACTTGGGGCCAGCGGACGCCATAGTGGTTAAGGGGCTGGACTCCCACATGGCTGATGGCAGTTCTAGTCCCAGACCTGGTGACTTGGAACTCATGCTGGGCGTGCACGCATGTGTGCCCAAGATCCCAGGAAGAGAGTGGACAAGAAGGGACTGTGGAGTGGCCATCCCCCTGGGAGGTGATTGTTCACTTTCCCTCTCACTGTCTCTCTCTCTCTCTAGTGAGCATACACACACCCTAAGGAAATAAGCAGAAAAAAAATTTTAATAAAAAAAATCTGAAAACTAGACAAGCAAAAATTCTTTGAATTTTCATATTTTTAAATTAATAACAATATCTTCATATTTGTAAGCATTTGGATTGCCTCTTCATGATCCTTACAGTAAGGATCATTAACAACCATATATTCCAAGGTTGCGTTTCGTTTCTGTGTGTGATGTTTCCCATCTCAGACGGCATCAGAAACATCACTTCCCACACGCCCTGGAAAGACGAACAGTGAGACTGTGGGGCATTCCATTACATGTCTTCAAATTTAGTCCTGCGGCAGATCAAGAGTTGGCGGAGGCCCATTACAGACACCCCTGCGGTGGTTCTGACCCACAGACTGAGGAGGGTGGGTGGGAGAGAAGGGTTTGGTAACAACCAGAGCCAGGGCAGTGGATGGTGCCCACAGCCCTTATCTGCCCTCAGCCCGCAGCCTCTGGGCCCAAGCCAAGCAAAGAGGAACTCGGAGCCCCGGGGAGACACACCCCGCTCTCCCAGCTGGCATCCTGTCACGGTGAATTCGGCGGAGGATGATTCAACCTCGGCCTCAGGGGCCCCAGTGTGGATGCGTTCAGCCACCCAACCACACAGCTTCCCTTATAAACAGGGTCTCTGAACATGAGAATATCCAAAGGGTGTATTCTGAGTGCCTCAAATCAAACTTTCATGAGCCAGTTGCCTGACTAGTTTTTATCTTCAGAGTCAAATAGTTACCTCCAGGCAAGGAGCACTGCTCGCTGTGAGCTCCCAAGGGGAGGGTGGCTCATCCAGCACCTCGGTCCTGTACTTCCAAGAGGGACCGAGCGGGGGCTCTCCTGGCTCTCAGGGAGGCTTTATTCTCTCTGTGACTCAATCTCCTCTCCTAAAAACGTGGCAAGTACTCCGACCTACCTCTGGAGGACGGTGCCGATGCTGGGTTTCGTTGGTCCTTGGATGGGAAGTGACTATGGGATATCAGATCTTGAAGACCGTGTGAGGACCGTTTTGTACAGACTATGTAGCATCTGTCACTTACACAAAGCTCGCTGATGAATGAGGACCGAAATTATTGTGAACGTAATTTGCAAGCACAAAGCAGGAGCTGCATAAATCTCACCCAGTCCTGAATATCAGCCCCAGTGAAGTTTAGCCACAGAGCCCCTCAAGCCCTGCAAGTTCCGGGACATTCCATCACCCTACCTATAACCACCGTTTAAAAACAAGGACTTGAAGTCTATGTCCCCCGAATCATATATTTAACTTATTCATAGTCTGATTTCTTTTAGGGCTGACCTACTTTCTGAGAGGTACTGATCCATGATGCCATGTTAATTCATATGATTAATTTAATCTCTCTCTCTCTTCCAGTACTTGGAGAGCTATGAATACATCCCTCTGAGCTACAGAAATCGGTCTTCTCGTTTATGCTCTATAAAAGTCCTCAATGCTATTTGTCAAAAAGGGATTGAGATGCATGCTTCTCTGTCTCTGAATCCTAAACAGGGAGGGAGGCAGAATGCGTCACAGACCCAGGTGAGCTGTGACAGCGCTGTGTCTAACTTCCAGGTTGCATCTGAGCTGAGAAGCCAATCGGACTGGCTGTGGTGTCCAGAGCAGCTGGTCAGGTCTGCCTCTGCAGAGCAGGGTGAAGTTAACCGCCGTTGCTTGAATTAGACAAACACTGGTGGTGTTATCAGGGCCCTGGCATGGCCAGATGGCAGTCGCCACACCTTGCCAGTTACCAATCAGCATGCAACAGCTGGGCCTGGCCAAACAACAACTGCTCCTGACCCTAGTGTCTCATCATCGGTTGGCTAAAAATAGAAGTTGGGTGTCACGAAAACAGAGCAGAGTACTTGACGCTAGTAATTCAGAAAATCCATCCGAAAGCCACATAACCAGCTTAATGTATTGAGCTAGTTTCAGGATTATTTGAGAGAACATAAAGTCGAAGAAGGAGCTCGTTCCAACATCCAGGCGCCTGCAGCAAGAAGCGATGGGTTTGTTTAAGAAGCGAAGCTAGAATGTTCCCAGTTACCGATGTAGCCACGCAGGCATTTAAAGTCCCCTAGGTTAGACAGATAATGAATGTTACCAGTTTTTTTTTTTCTTTTTTTTTTTCCCCAGAGGACAGGAAGGCCATCTCCAAAAATTCAGTGTCATTCTTTTCCTGTACCAGAAAGTACCACAGACAAAAAATTGCAATAGCCTATTCAGCTTCACTTCATGAATCTTCAGTGAAACTTTACCAGATTGCATATGAAAGCCCAAAACTGATGGATGTGTATTTGTAAACTTTTTTTTTTCTTGGAGAAATTTTTGCTATAGGGCACATGTGTTTGCCAGAAAGACAGAGAGACAGAAAGAGAGAGATCACCCCCCAGGAGGGATGGCCATGCTGCAATCCCTTCTCCTCCATTCTCCTCTTGGGATCTTGGGCACGCACGCACACACGCCCGGTGTGAGTTTAAGCCGCCAGGTCTGGGACTCGAACGGTGGTCAAGTACATGGGAGTCCAGCAACATAGCCACTACGCCATCTGCTGGTCCCTTTAGACTTGTTTCTGATCTGGGTAATCCTAAAATAAAGCATTGGGAAGATAATGTGCATGTATTACGGATTACATAACCATTGTCCAAAGACAAAAGACAGAGGTGGGAAGAAGCAGGAAAGGACATTAGGGTGTTTTCAGAAACAGAACCTGAGATGACCTTAGATCTGTTGGAGGAGACGAACCACACATTCTGAAAAAAATGCAAACATAACCCAGCGGAAAAAGGGAATAAAAGCACCAAGGTGGAATAAAAACAAGCAAACAAACAAAAAAGACAAGGCAAAAAAAGAAAGAAGGAACTGAGTTTGGGTTCCCGAGAGATTTAAATTAAAGAGCCCTGTCACGACTCAGGCTGTGTTTTACAGGGTAAGGCGCAAACACAGGCCCCTCCTCTCAGCCCCTGTCTCTGGCGACAGCCGGGGATGCCTGTCACTGCTGATCACTGGGTGGAGTGTGCAGACAGAACAGCAACTGCGGGCTTGGCAGGACTCCATGGGCCAGGCAGGCCCGCCTGCTGCTGCAGAACTGCCCCCGCCAGTGGTGGGTCTGACCCTGTGCTCAGAGGACCCTCTCTCAAAGCCAAAGCTGGCTCTTGGTGCTCAGGTAGTTAAACTCCAAGTGGTCAAAAAGCTGAAAGCCACTAAGAAGTCATAGGCTTTTTATTTATTTATTTATTTTATTTTTTATTGGCTGGAGAGAGACAGTGAGAGGGAAAGTGAGAAATCACCCCCCAGGGGGTGGCCACGCGCAATTCCTGCTCTTCCATTTTCCTCCTGGGGTTTTGCGCACACACATGCGCTTGGCATGACTTTCAAGCCAATGGGTCCAGACTCATTCTGCACTGGGCCATGTGGGAGTGCAGCGCCTTAGTGACCACGCCGCCTGCTGGCCCCAACGTCATAAGACTTTTAAGTGAACTTTTTACTTGGTTCCTCAGCGTACCATCCACTTAGATCTGGGACTGAGTCACACATCTGGGAGTTCTGTCAAATCACTGTAACTGGTTGTTTTTGTCAGAACACAGGAGGTCGCCTGGTCATTCTCTCTCTCTCTCTCTCTTTCACACACACACAAATACACACACACACAGACCATTTAGCCATGTGATCAAGTTTCAGCACTGACCACTTAATTGGAAACTGCATTATGCTTCTCTGGGATTTTGGAGGCAGAAGTGGTTTGAAGCCACGTTCTGTGGTGGCTCTTTCCCCGACTTTAGCGACACTGGTCTCCTTTGTCAATACGTGCTTCCATGGTGAGGTTTGCGAAGAGTTCTTCTGTTTTCCTGGTTGTTTTTCATTACTCAGTCTAACTAATCTCAACCTGAATGTAGAGGACCCCCTTTTCCTTTCCCTCACAAAAGCCTTCCTTTTCTGGGAGGTTCTGTACGTGTTGGTCCGAGGGCTCAGGTGGGTACCACTCACTGAGAACCTGCGAAAGTCAGTACTAGCTCAGCACTGAAGGTATTGCTTTCACACTCTGCTACTCGAAAGGCAAACCGAGAGACTGTGATAAACAGTAACTGGCAGCGTCTCAGCTTCAAAAGAATTCTTATAAATGTGCAAACGCCTTCAGAAGGCAGGTGTGTAAAGTTCTAGGGGTCGCAGCCCCCACACACTAGGGTCATCCTCCTGATAAGGCAATTCAGATTCTCTGAGAAGACCCCACCCAAATATATGACCAAACATTTTACACTTTGAAGATTATTCTAATTAATAATAGAAACTGATAGGTTTAGCAAAGAGAATCCTAAGAATGCTGGAATTGGAAAGAAATTTGGGGAAATCCACTCTCCAAATTTTACACACCAGAAAATGGAAACCCAGTTTTTAAGAGTCCAGGGCAGATACTAGCAATTCCATTCCTCAGTTGTTTTCATAGAAGGCATTCATAGTCTATGAACCAGGCACCACCTGACGTCCCAAATGGAGAAACACTGGTTACTCAGAAGTGACTAAGACGGGTCTCCATTTTTAAAAAATTATTTCCTTTTTATTTATTACTATTATTTTTTTTAGTTTGCTACAGCATCGTTGCACTCACCAGAGACAGATAGATGTGTACATATATAGAGAGAAAGTGAGAAAGAAAACCACTGGGTCCAGGATTCAAACCACGGTTGGCCATGTGGGAGTCCAGTGCCTTAAACACCATGCCACCTGCCAGCCCTAAGATGGATCTGCTTAGGTAATTTATGCTTTGTGCCACACATTTTGCTTTGTTGATAGGGGTATAATAACTTCCCTGGGACTGTTGTTCAAGGTCCCATGGCCTCTTTTTATTTCTTTTAACTCCCAGAGGGTATATGCAATCACTAGAGAGAGAGAAAGAGAAACCGAGAGGCAAAGAGAAAGCACCCCCACCATAGGGTATATTCATGCTGCAATCCTTTCTCCTTCACTTGTCTACCTGTGGGATTGGGCATGCATACATACATCAGGCCTGCTTTCTGAGCTACCAGGGTGGGGATGAAACCACAGTTGGCTGTTTGGGATCCAACTCCCTTAACCACTAGGCTATGGGGCTAGCACCTCTTCCCCCTTTTTATACTGAGAAGGCAGAGAGAAAAAGCATTCCCGACAGGGCTGGCCACACTGCGATCCTTTTCCCTCCATTTCTCCTTCCTGTTAGAATTTAGGACATGCACATACAAGTGCCAGGTATGTTCTTCAAACTGCAGGTGCCAGAACTTGAACCGTGGTAGGCCATGTGAGAGCCAACTCTCTATGGAGAGCACTTAATTTCGGTGCTATGGGACCAACCCTCCCCCACTGCACACACACACACACACACACACACACACACACACGTACATACATCCCTCCATGGTGTCTGGATAGCCTCTCAGTTGGAACCAGCCCTGGCGTGGTGAGATGGTTTTGGGTTTCCCATTCTGACCCATCCTCTTTTTATGCCCTTTCCTAGACACACTGAAGTCTCCTATTAGGTTGTCAGGAAAGTCATGATGTGCTTTTCTATGCAAAAATGCTTGACAACCCAATAAAATACTGACCTCTGCTTCAGATTTTATTGTGGGGGATGACAAGGGTCAACCAAGTGGCCTTGCTCACCTGGACAGTTTCTTTAGTTTTCTCTGCAAGCCAAAAGCTGACGAAGATGAGTGAAACTGAGATGGGTAACTGCATAGCTACCAGGGGAGGAGTGTCAGTCAGGGCTAACCAGAAGAACAACCGATGGAAGATACAGCCTAAGAGTCTCATTGTAAAGAGCTGGTCTGTGGATCTAAGGGTGGAGAGGCAAAGTCTAAAACCCAGAACAGGGTGCTGGGAAGGGCGGACTGCACTGGAGGGACTGGCGCTGCAGCCAACAGGCGGAGCATTTCTCCACAGAGAAGCCGTGGCTCTGCTCTAGGCTGCTCGACAAATCGGACCGGGCCGGACCATGGATGGCCACCTCTTCACTAACACGAACTGCTTTCAGACTTTAGCCACTTCTCCAGAATACCCTCAGGGCAGTGCCTACTGGATCGGTGGAAAAGGCAGGATGCACTTTTCTGGTTTGATGACTTTTCTGCTGACCCAGTAGAGTCCTCTTTGATAGAATAATTGGAGACTAGCCTGGCCAAGTTAACACGTAAAACTGACCACTGCAGGGAGGCACCGTTTTGTGTCCTGCATGGAATATTCTCTGTAGAAGCCTCACTGTGTGACTAGCCGATCTTACAGTGTCAAGCACGAGGCTGACAACAAATACGTATTCGTTGGATGAATGAACGAATGGCGAATGAAGACCGTGATAGGAGAGTAAGGTGGACTACGGACCGAAGGGGGCAGCAGGCCAAATCATACCGGTGAAGGGATCCAGGCAGAGCTCCGGACTGCAGGTGACTGTTGGGTTTGGGACTGCCAATTTTACATGAGAAAAGAAAGCAAACTTTTATGAACAAACGGTAGACACTGTTCAGTCGATGGGAAGTCAGGGCAAGAGGAAGTTGTGAGAAGGAACTGCCAAGGCTTCTCTGCTCTGCTGGCTGGGAAGCCCAAAGCAAGGAACCCAGTGGCTGTGGAGGACAGAGCTGGTGGGAACTCAACTTTCCCACGCCGTGGCTTCTGCAGGACTTGGGCAGTGGCACTTCCCTCCACGACCCTTAGTTTCCGGGCCGGTAAAGGGCTGCGATGATACCTAATCCTTTGGACGTGCATGGATCGTACTATGTGCTAAGAGCTGTCATGGATTTACCCAGAAGCTAATGGAGCTTGAGCTCAGGACTCTCCACTATCCAAGGCCCCTTCCATGGTTCAGAGTGAGCGGAAGCAACAGCCCAGTGGAGCCGGAGGCAGGGAATGCCAGGGCACAGAGTGCCATGCAGCCTGGGGTTACCCTCTGTGCCTTGGGGGCAGTTCTGGGGCTACCAGTACTGCCTCCATGTTCACCTTACCCCTTAGGAACTAACTGAGGGAGCAGTTTTGGAGGGAGCCGGGAGAAAATGTTGACTGTCATTATTATTAAAAAGTCTTACGCAGGACCTGGACCAGTACAGACTGAAGAGTGCACACCAAGGGCCAGCCCCATAGCCTAGTGGTTAGGGACGCCAGCTCCCACATGGGCAACTGCAGCTCGAATCCTGCCCTGGCAGCTTGGAAAATATGCCGGCACACGTGCATGCATGCCCCAATCCTAGCTGGATGGAGAATGGAGGAGAAGAGATGGCAGCATGGCCATACCCTACCGGGCAGTGCTCCCTGGCTTTTCCTGTCTCCTCCAGTGAGCACACGTGCCCTCTGGTCATGAATAAAACAACAGACGCAGAGATTAACACGGAGCTCTATAGATGCTGTCAGGGACAGATTCTCTTCTGTCTTGGTGTTCATTTTCTTACTAAAACGAGCTATTTTTATTAACAAGTTTGTTATTAAAACTGTGTTCTTTTAATCAGGATACAATGAGTAAAAATAGTGGAGTTTCTGGCTTAATATAAAAAATAAAACATGGTCTTGATTTTTCTAATCATCCTTCTCCCCATTTTATTCCTAGATTCCACAGACTCGTTTCTGGCTAGCAAGAAAGTGAGAATGGAGTTGAGCGGGCAGGATAAAGAGACAAAATGAACAAGCCACGCCAGGAGCACTGACGGCGAAGCTCTGAGTGCTCCTCCCTCCCAAACAGCTGCCAATCCTTTCGCAGCTGAATGAGCAGCTCACACTTTTGCCTTCCATGACCGGAAACATTGTGGGAGAATGTCCAGCCACTTACTAGAACTTGACTAGACTGCCTCCATTATTATCGGAGGGCCTTGGGTCCAACGAAACTGAGTGCCTTCCAGAAGTTACGAAACGTGCCACTCTGCTAACTCCCGTGGTCCCGACTGCGGTGAGGATGTGAAAAGCGTAAACTTTCCGGCCTGCGAGGAGGTGGCCACAGGGAAATTTAAGCAGGTGGGCAACCATCAGTTTCCAGCAGTCGGCGTCCAGACAGTCTAACACTGGCGTGCAGGGTGGAGGTCTGCACTTGTGAAACAAGGGGAAAAAAAGCTACGTATTGGGGGGAAGAAAAGCATATGTATTAGAGTAATGCTATTTGGTACCACAAAAAAGAAAATCTCATTGCCTCGACCCATCGAAGGCTCGTCTCTTCCTCTCATTTCTTCCTCCCTCAGATCAGGCGTCTATTCCATCTGCAGCTCTGCCATCCGGAAGCCACAGCCCCCAGAGCGCCTCGGCAAGGGACAATGGCAGAGGACAACTCCAGCCATCAGCTGCCACGGTGCTTATTCCTGCTTACTTTTCGCTGGCCGGCAGGAGCCCCACGGCCAAGGGTAATCACGAGGGAGGCTGGAGTTACAGAGGAGGGCCACTGTTTGGCAGCTTGTGCACACATGCCCGAGCAATTCTGCTTTTCAATGATCTGGGCACTTTTCAGACCATGTTTCTGCCCCTGATTGATGAGAGAGAAACTAGCGCAGCCGCAGAAGTGAAGGCACCTCAGCGAAGCCTCTGCACTTACCCCTAAGTCTGCCCCCACACGGCGGCCGGGATGGTCTTCCAGGGGAGTCAGAGCTTGTCATTGGCACAAAACCCGGCCTAGGCCTCCCCTCGCTCAGCAGAAATCCGTGGTCTGCACCAGGGCGTGCACACAGCCCTGCGTGCTCAGGCCCTGCTGGCCCCTTAGACTCCTTGCTCAGACCTCACTCCCTCTGCCTCTGCCACCCAGGCCTCCATCTGCTCTTCAGATATGCCAAGCACGCCCCTGCCGGAGGGTCTTTTTACTTCCTCGTTCCTCTGCCTGGACCCCTTCTCTGGACATCCATCTGGTTCAGCCCCTCTCTTCAAGAAGGTCAAAGCTGAAATAAATGCACCTTATGATGATAGGGCTTTCGGGATGTACACACCATCTTTGCAAGAGATCCTCTGTGCAACTTTCTCCAACTTTGTCACCCTTCTTTTCCTTCTTCTAAGCTGCTGAGAGTTTCACGCATTTTTAAGAGAGATTTTTGCTATAGGGCATGTGCACTCATCGGAGAGACAAAGACAGAGAGACAAAAAGTAAGAAATCGCCCCCCCCAGCGGAGATGGCCACACCACAATCCCTTCTCCTCATCCTCCTCTTGGGATCTTGGGCATGCACACCTGGCATGAGTTTTAAGCCTCTGGTTCAGGACTTGAACTATGGTTGGCCACATGGGAGTCTAGCGATATAACCATTTCGCCATCTGGTGGCCCATACGCAAAGTTTGATCCTGGCACATTTTCTCCCTCCCTTTTCTTTTCCTTTTCTCTCACACGACAGTTTTATTATTATATAATTCACATACCGTACAATTCACTTACTAAAATACACAATTCCGTATATTAGTATATTTACAGAGTTGTGCAACTGTCACAATTATAGTCTTTTTCCCACCTCAGAAGCCCCTGTCTCCTGTAGCTCTCACTCTCAAATCCACTCTTCTCCTAAGCAACTACTAGTTTACTTTGTGTCTCTATATATTTGCTTATTCTGGATATTTTGTGCACATAAAATAGTATAGTGTGTGTGTGTGTGTGTGTTAGAGGTTTTTGTCTTAGGGCATGTGTGCTCATGGGAGAGCAAGACACAGACAGTGAGAGGGAAAGTGAGAAATCACCCCCCGAGAAGATGGCTTCACCACAAACCCGTCTCCTCTATCCTGTCCCAGGATCTTGGGCACACCCACACACACATGCCTAGTGTGAGTTTCAAGCCACCAGGTTCAGGACTCAAACCACGGTCAGCCATGTGGGAGTCCAATGACGTAACCACTTTGCCATCTGCTGACCCCAGTATGTGGTCTTTTATGACTGGATTCTCTCACTTAGTGTAACGCTTTCAAGGTCCATCAGCATTGTAGTATGTATCTGTATTTCATTCCTCTTAATACCTGAATAATAGTCCATTGTATAGATACACCACATTCATCTACTGGTGGGCATTCTTTTGCTTTTTGTCTTGTTTTGTTTTGTTTAGGTTTTGCCATAGGGTGCATGCACTCACGGGAGAGACAGTAAGAGGAAAAGGGAGAGCTCACATCCTGGGGGACTACAGTCAGCCGTGTGGGAGCGCAGCACCTTAACCATCACTACCTTCTGGCCCCCATTTGGGTTGCTTTTATCTTTTGGCTATTATGAATAATACTGCTATAAATATTCATGTGCAGATTTTCACGTGGACATGTTTTCATTCCCCCTAGATCTATGTCTCAGAATAAAATTACTGATCAAATGAGAACTCTATATTTAATTGTTTGGGGAACTGTCAAATTATTTTCCAAAGTGGCTAGACCACTTTAGTTCTCACCAGTAATGGATGATGTTTCTGGTTTTTCATACCTTTTAAGGCCTGTTGCTGGCTTTTTGATTGTGGACGTCCTGGTGCGTGTGAAGTAGCGTCACCGTAGTTCTCACTCGCATTTCTCTGCTGGTAAATAACACTGCGCCTCCATTTGTGCTTATTTGTGCATCCATTTGGGAGAAGTCCCTATTGAGATCCTTTGCTCATCTTTTAACTGGGCTATTTGTCTTCTTCTTCCGTTGTAAGAGTTTCTTAGCTGTTCTGATGTAATCTTTTACCAGGTATATATGCTTTATAAATTTTTAAAAAGTTTCCGACAGAGGCACAGACAGAAAGGAAGCACACTTAATAAAGTCTCACTCCACAGTTCCCTCCCTCTTCTCCCATCCCCACTCTAGCCTTTCCGGCCAGCCAGAATCATGTTCAGGTCCACCTGGGAACCGAACCCCAATCTTCCATATGGCTTCTAGCATTGCAGTCTTGTGCCAGCTCGATCTCACCATGCTGGGTCATAATTTATAAATATTTTCTTCCATTCTGGGGGTTTCTTTTCATTTTCTTGATGGTGTTCCTCAAAGAAGGTTTTATTTTAATGAAGTATAATTTCCGTATTTTTTATTTTGTGGCCTGTGCTTTTGGTGTCATATCTAAGAATCCACTGGCAAATCCAAGTCAAGATTTAACCCTTGGGATTTCTTTTAAAGTTTTATAATTTTGGCTCCTACATCTAAGCCTTTGATCCATTCTAGGTTAACTTTTGTGTATGGTAAGAGGCAAAGATCCAAATTCATGCTCCTGCACATGTTGTTCAGTTGACCTGTAAGTTCCTCTATGATTACTGCTGCTTTGGGTGAGTTTTGAAATCAAGAAGTATGAGTCCTTCAACATTGTTCTTTCTCAAGATTATTTAATCTATTCAAGGTCCCTTATAATGCCATAGGATTTTAAGCTCACTGTGCAAATGTCTGTGAGTTTCTGATAGGGACTGCCTTGAGTCTGTAGCTCAGTCTAGGAGTGAAGTCTTGTTGTGTTGCCCAGGCCAGCCTTGAGCTCACAATCTTCCTGCAACAGCATCCTTTGTCACTGGGATTCCAGGCACTCACTTCCGCATCTGGCTTTTTAGCTTGTACCAGGAATTAAACCCGGTCTTCCATGTGGCCCCAGCCTGCAGAGCACACAAGCGTAGTGCACATCAGCACAGCTAAGCCTGGTATTTTAGCAATTAACTGACTGAGGTGCATGCACTTGCTAGAGAGTCAGAGAAAATGGAGAGAAACACCCTCCAGTGGAGTGTCATTATGATCTAATCCTGTCTCCTCATTTCTCCATCCTGTCAGGATTTGGGGCATGCATGCATATGCACCAGGTGCTGGTGCCGGGATTCAAACTGCAGTCAGCCACTAGGCTACAGAGAAGCCCAGAATGCTTTTCTTTTTCTTTTTCATATTGTTTATTGCACGTGACTATAACTAAGCAAGTAAAACTGAGTTTGTAAATCGGTCTTGTACTCTGAAAGCTTGGTGAGCTGGTTTGTTCGTTTATACCGTGTTACGGTAGATTCTCTAGCATTTTCCAAACATAAGGTCAGTCTTCTGGAAATAGAGACAGCATTATCTCTTCCTTTCCAGCATCATGCCTTTTGTTTTCCTGTTTCTGACACTCTTGGCCATCTACCGTACTATACTGGTCTTTGCCTTTACCACTATCAGCAGTATCGGTTGTTTGTATTTATAACTGCCCTCACTGGTATGGAAGCTTTCGGAAGGAGGCATTTTCTCTATTCTGTTCACTAGCTTCCCAGGTTTTAGGATAGAGTCTAGCACATAGTAGGTACTCAATAAATATTTCAGTTCTCTGTTAGCTTTCAGGGTAAATCCAAAGGAACATCTTCCTGACCTCGGCACACCTGCGGCACTCAGTCCTGCCTGTAGGAAGGTAAGAGCTGAGTGGAGGCAGTGCGGAGGATCCAGGGTCACCGCCCGGGTTGTCCACCTTTTCAGGAGTCAGTACAGGCAATTAAAAAACAAGCAAGTTAGACACACGGCCTTTCCATCGCTGGCAACTCGCAGCTCAGTGTGCACCTCAGGCTCTAAAGGTTCTGCAAGATCCTGTACCGTTCCCCTGACCTTCCTGACAGCGGCTCTTCCCACCGCCTGCCAACCTAGGGCAGAGGGACCCCTTGTGGCCACACGCAATAGCAGGAGCTCCGGCCCCTTTTGAATGTTATGCTGTGGAAACAGAGGGCTCATTAAGGAGTTGCTATGGCCTCTGCTTTAGACAGATTCCACCTACAGGAAGGTATGTCCACCTGCCACCCCCTCTCCTGCCAACAACCTCTCTTCGCCAGTGTTTCTGTTGCTTCACCTGAATCACTGTCCCTATTGAAAGAAAAAAGCTAACCAGAGCCATGGAGAGTGATGGGAAGTGGCTACTGTACAGTGAAAGAACCGAGGAACAGTCCCTCTGGAACAGGGAGTAGTTTGGGCTACGTGACACCAAGACAGGGACTCTCACTTACTAAAGTAAATGAGTCATTTCAGGTGCGCAGGAAAGCAAAGTCGAGATGATGAGGCAGAGCATGGGAGAGTGCCGGCAGGCGGTGTGAGGCTCAAGACTGCATCCCATGTGGCCGGCTACGTGCTTCCAGTACCAACTGTGGTTGGAACCAGCAGATGGTGCAATGGGTACATCCCTGGACTCTCACGTAGTCAATGCGGTTCGAGTCCCAAATCTTGCAGCTTTAAAACTCACGCCAGGCACATGTGTGAGTGCATGCCCACCCAAGATCCTGAGAGAATGGAAGAGAAAGGAGAAGAGATTTTGTGGTGTGCACCCCCCTCCCCCAGGAGAGTGGTCTCTTCCTCTCTATCTCTCTGTCTCTCTGGCAAGCACACACACCCTATAGCAAAAAATCTCTCTCTAAAAAAAAGCATGGGAGAGATTTTTCAGACATTTAGGGTGTGGTAAAAAACCAACCAAACAAACAAACAAACAAAAAACCTGTTTTCTCCAAAGTCCATGCCTGAGCTCTGACTTCATTGGCCTAGAATAAGTTCAGAAAAATTAAACACAATTTCCATGTCAAATATGAGGAAAAGAAAAAAAAAGGGAAGATCTGGGTGGTGATATAGTGGTTAAGGTGTCTGGATCCCACAGGGCTAATTGCACAGTTCAAGTCCTGGGCCCAGGAGCTTGAACAACATGCCAGGAACATATGTATGTGTGCCCAAAATTCCAGAAGAAATGAGGAGAAGGGATTATGGGGTGTCTACGCCATGAGGGGGTGTGCTTTCCCATCTTCTCTCTCTCTCTCTCTCTCTCTCTTTCTATTTATCTTTTTCTGGAAGAGCACATGTGACCTCTAGCAATTCTTTCTTTAAAATGTGAAGTCCCCAAGTGTCTTTTAAAAAATGAATAAAAACAAAATTTGACTGATCATAGGCAAGACCATTCATAGAGTGGTTTTTGCATGTTGATAGGATTTATCTATCTTACAGATAACATAAAAAATCCTGGAAATAGAATTATAGGATATAATGTTAGGATCTTAAACTTTTAAAAAGATATTTCTTTATGGTGATTTTCAAGCCTCTGGGTCTGGGACTTGGCCCACAGTTGGGAATCTAGCTGACCATGGTGTAAGTTTCAGACCCAGTGGTTTGAAACTCTGCCGGGTGCATGTGCATGTGTGCCCAAGATCCTGGGAAGAGAATAGACAAGGGACCGTGGTATGGCCATACTTCCCTCTCACTGTGTGTCTGCCTTTCTCTCTCTCCACAGCAAGTGTACACACCCTAAGGCAAGAGCCTCTACCAAAACGAACATTTATCATCTGGGCCAGCAGGTGGTGTAGTGGTTAAGGCGCTGGACTCTCACATGGTTGACCCGCATGTGTGCATGCGTGCCCAAAATCCCAAGAGGAGAACGGAGAAGGCTTTGTGGCGTGGCCATCCCCCTCCCTCCTGCTCCCCTGCCCAGGATAATTTGTCATAATCCCTCTCTCTCTCTTCCGTGAGTGCATGCTCCCATGGCAAAAATCCATAAAAAACTAATTACTGGCTGTATTTCTATTAGTGTCTCATCTGAAGAACTGTAAGAGTCAACAGTACTTAAATTTATGTGCAGTTTTAAGTGACTGTGTGGTCATCCGTAAGTTCCTAGTAATTGCACTCCCTGAAAACTTCACCTTCCATCGGAGAGTTTTACTGACTCAGCACCCACCCGACATATTCTCCTGGACTTTATTTCAGATTACCTTGCTTTGAAGAACAGGTGGCTCTGTCGTTTCTGGCTGTCCTTCTGAGAGCACGCTGTCCTGGTGTCCTCGCTCTTCCTGTCAAGCGATTTCTTCATACACTCCTGTGGCTTTGGTTCTGTTTATGCCTTCAGAAAGTGGACCAGAAAAACGTGCGTGAAACGCATAGCAAGGGTGCCGGTCGTCGTGAGTGATCCGTGTCGAGGTCCGAGACGAAGCGTGAGCAGGAGCCGGCCAGAGCACATGGTCATCTCTTCTTGTACTTTGACCGTCCTTGTCGTTAGTGCTAACAGTAACTGGGTCTCAGTCTCCAAGGCTCCATTTTTGTCTCACAGGCTTTAAGATCCATGAATAAAGGAATCACAGCTTCTGGAAGAGACTTTGGAGATCATCTGACGGCCCGTCCCTGCAGGGGCCAGACAGGGACCAAACAGTGACACTGGCCAGGGGCGGAAGGGCGCCATGGAGTCCACGCGATCTGAAGAGACCGAGTGCCTCGACTGTAGCCCACAGTTCCCTGTAGGGCCCAGGGTGGTGAGACAGCTCTTCAATTTTTCAAAGAGAAGCTAGAAATCTAGATATGTATGAAAATGATTCCAATTTTTAAATGTTAGCAATTAATTTTGAAAATTCGAAAGCACTGGAGGGGCCAAACAAAACATGTCTTTTGGCTGAACTGAGATGTGACCTCAAATGGAATCCAGCGCTCTTGGTTTTGCGGAAGAGGTGGCCCCGGCTCACAGAGAAGTGAGGCTGCCTGCCGAGGGCCCCAGGGCCGTTTAGGGAGGGTCGGCCTGACCCCTAGTCCCACCTTCTTTTTCCGGCCGTCTGGTCCACCTAACAGAGCAGCGGGGTAATTCTGGACGAGCACGTGCCATGTCTTCCATCCCTACGCTCGCACTGTGCGTTTTCACCCGTGGGCTGGACCTGACCCACCAACAGGAGCCTCACAAAGTGCACCCACGCCACTTCGTTCCTGCTGGGTGGATATGGGAAAGAAAAAGAAGGGCTGGAGATTTTACCCTCGGACGGTCTGTGGGAGGAGCAGGAAAGGCTGCACTTTCTGGGAGAAATTTTTTAAGCCACTAATTATAAATGTGGCATTGCTTGGGAAGATCTTTCACTCAGCTTCCCAGAAAGCAGACACAGGACCTCCGTCCCCTGCTCCATGGCAACTTTACAGTGCGGAGCTTTGCCAAGAATGTGTGTTCCTCATGTTGTGAGGGGAAATGCATCTATTGGCTAAAAATATGGACTCTGAAGCCAGATGGCCTGGGTTCAAATCCACATCCTGGAATTGACCAACCATGTGATCTTCGACAAAGCATGGGACTTGGACTCTGTCTCATCTGTAAAATGGGAAAATGTCGGCATCTCCCGGCGTTGACTGTTGTGAGGATTAAATGCACTCATGCATAAGCGCGTAGAAAGAAGCACGTGAGTCAGCACCCCTCGGAACCACCTGGGGGACCTCGGAAGAACACTGATGCTTGGGGCCACACGCATGATTCTGGTGGGACTGGTCTGAGATGTGTCCTGGACATCGGATGGTTGACATCACTCCAGGGGATTCCAACGTGTAACCACGCCTCTCATATCAGGGCTTGTTAAATAAGCGATGGTCCTCCCAGTGACTGATTTCTAAAACGCTCTCTCTTCCCCTAAGCTCACATTTTGTCCCCTCTTGATGAAGTTTCCTACGTGGCCATCTTTCAGTAGCATTCAGTGCAGCAGACCGCAAGATCTGGACACATTTACAAAAATGGTGAAATGCTTCTGTGACCCTCCCATTCCCCCCGCTCTCTTCTTGTGCCTCTGCCCTGGCTTCAAGAGACTCATGGAGCCCCCAGCAGGTTCCAGCGCAGCTGGGTAGTGGGATGACACGGATTCTCGTAGGGCACTCGGGTGTCTGTAAACCCAGACCTCTCCTCCGTGAAGAGGCCTGAGGCGGTGTGGCCGTGTCTGCTGGAGAGCTGAGGGTCACACTGTCTCCACTTCCCTAACCTCGACCACGCCGATGACGCAGGCCAGTGGGGCCTCTAATGTGCCTTCTCAGCATCGGAGACAGCACCTCTGAAATCCGTCCCATCAGAATGGGCCTGAAACACTGCCGACACAGCGAGCTGCTATTACCTGAGTGTGTTACGTCTACAGCTACAGTGAAGTGCGTTCTCCAGTTGATCGGAGCCATTCCGTGCCGCTGGGGTTAGGGTGAGGGGCAGTGGGTAAGACTGCCACGTGATGAAAGGTCTGTCTGAAATTGGGGGCAGATTTTAAACCACCGAAACCTAGGCAGTGGCAGCATCTGTGCTTTGAAACGTAGACTACCCACGTGCCTCCGCTAGCGTGTCTGGTAGCTCTCACTAGCCAGTTTCCCCGGGCTGGCGATGCTATTAGGACGCTCCACACTGAACACATCTGTTCTCGTGATAGCAGCGTGAATCCGAAGGCTTCCTTGGTGACTCTGAAATTAGTCCCTAGACAAAGTAGGAAGTTCACTGACCACAAGTAGATTCGTTTTACGCCCTCCTCCAGTCTGGTGTGCAAGCACGTGGCTGCAGTCCACCACGGAGCTGTGGGCTTTCCCGAGAGGCCTGGGCCCTTCGCCATTCCCTCTCTCTGTCCTGGCCTGGCAAGATTTCTGGCAGCAGTCCACTTGTGTGCGGTGTCTAACAGTCACACTCACAGAGGCAGAGTACAGTAGTGACCATCTGGGCCTCAGGGTGGAAGAGATGGGGAGCTGCCGTTCGGTGGGAACAAAGTCTCAGCTACGCTGGAGCAGTCAGTTCTGGAGATCGTCACTGCATCAGTGCCTCTAGCTAACCGGACAGCCCTGCGCACTTTGAAGCTGGTTAGGAAGGTCGATCTCATGCTAAGTGTTTGTACCACACGGAACAGCAAACACACACAGGGAACCTTTGGGAGCTGCTGAATATGTCATGATGTCCAGAGTGGTGGCGATCACTGGCGTCTGCACATGTCCAAACTCGATAAACTGTGCACATGACGGGCCAGCAGGTGGCAACGTGGCTAGGTGCTGGACTCCCACAGAGTCGCCCTTGGCTTCAGTCCTAGACCCAGGGGCTAGAAACTCATGCTGGGCATGTGAGTGCACATACCCAACATCCTGAGAGGAGAATGGAGAAGGGACTGCGGCGTGCTCATCATCCCCTGGGGGGTGATTTCTTGCTCTCTGTCTCTCTGTCCCTCTCGCAAGTACACATGCATGTGTACTCAAAAGCCCCCACTGCTTACATGAAATATGTGGAGTTCTTTGCAGAGCTGGCCCTTGGACACCAGAGGCCTGGACTGCACAGGTCTGCTTGTAGGCAGGTACTCTCCAATACTATAGATATATGCGCTCTTCCTTTTGGCTTTCTTAACACCATTTCTTTTCTCTACCTTACACTGCTGTAGAAACAGAGCACACAGCACATATAACATACAAAATATGTGCTAATCCACTGTTCATGTTATCAGTCAGGCTCCCAGTCAATAGGCAGCTATTAGTAATTAAGTTTTAAAGGAGTCTAAAGTTAAATGCAGAGTTTTTACTGCATGGAGAAGGGTCAGCATTCCGACCTTCAAGTTGTTCAAGGGTCAACTGTATTTCAGTTATATGTCAGTGAAGCTGTTAAAAGTATTTCTGGCATGCAGAAAAAAATGACAGCATGGGGCCTCAAAGCCCAGTAGTTAAGGAAACCAGATCTCACATGGTTAGTAGTTAAGGAAACCGGATCTCACATGGTCAGTAGTTAAGGAAACCGGATCTCACATGGTCAGTAGTTAAGGAAACCAGATCTCACATGGTTAGTAGTTAAGGAAACCAGATCTCACATGGTTAGTAGTTAAGGAAACCAGATCTCACATGGTCAGTAGTTAAGGAAACCGGATCTCACATGGTCAGTAGTTAAGGAAACCGGATCTCACATGGTCAGTAGTTAAGGAAACCAGATCTCACATGGTTAGTAGTTAAGGAAACCGGATCTCACATGGTCAGTAGTTAAGGAAACCAGATCTCACATGGTCAGTAGTTAAGGAAACCGGATCTCACATGGTCAGTAGTTAAGGAAACCAGATCTCACATGGTCAGTAGTTAAGGAAACCAGATCTCACATGGTCAGTAGTTAAGGAAACCAGATCTCACATGGTCAGTAGTTAAGGAAACCAGATCTCACATGGTCAGTAGTTAAGGAAACCAGATCTCACATGGTCAGTAGTTAAGGAAACCAGATCTCACATGGTCAGTAGTTAAGGAAACCAGATCTCACATGGTCAGTAGTTAAGGAAACCAGATCTCACATGGTCAGTAGTTAAGGAAACCAGATCTCACATGGTCAGTAGTTAAGGAAACCAGATCTCACATGGTCAGTAGTTAAGGAAACCAGATCTCACATGGTCAGTAGTTAAGGAAACCAGATCTCACATGGTCAGTAGTTAAGGAAACCAGATCTCACATGGTCAGTAGTTAAGGAAACCAGATCTCACATGGTCAGTAGTTAAGGAAACCAGATCTCACATGGTCAGTAGTTAAGGAAACCAGATCTCACATGGTCAGTAGTTAAGGAAACCAGATCTCACATGGTCAGTAGTTAAGGAAACCAGATCTCACATGGTCAGTAGTTAAGGAAACCAGATCTCACATGGTCAGTAGTTAAGGAAACCAGATCTCACATGGTCAGTAGTTAAGGAAACCAGATCTCACATGGTCAGTAGTTAAGGAAACCAGATCTCACATGGTCAGTAGTTAAGGAAACCAGATCTCACATGGTCAGTAGTTAAGGAAACCAGATCTCACATGGTCAGTAGTTAAGGAAACCAGATCTCACATGGTCAGTAGTTAAGGAAACCAGATCTCACATGGTCAGTAGTTAAGGAAACCAGATCTCACATGGTCAGTAGTTAAGGAAACCAGATCTCACATGGTCAGTAGTTAAGGAAACCAGATCTCACATGGTCAGTAGTTAAGGAAACCAGATCTCACATGGTCAGTAGTTAAGGAAACCAGATCTCACATGGTCAGTAGTTAAGGAAACCAGATCTCACATGGTCAGTAGTTAAGGAAACCAGATCTCACATGGTCAGTAGTTAAGGAAACCAGATCTCACATGGTCAGTAGTTAAGGAAACCAGATCTCACATGGTCAGTAGTTAAGGAAACCAGATCTCACATGGTCAGTAGTTAAGGAAACCAGATCTCACATGGTCAGTAGTTAAGGAAACCAGATCTCACATGGTCAGTAGTTAAGGAAACCAGATCTCACATGGTCAGTAGTTAAGGAAACCAGATCTCACATGGTCAGTAGTTAAGGAAACCAGATCTCACATGGTCAGTAGTTAAGGAAACCAGATCTCACATGGTCAGTAGTTAAGGAAACCAGATCTCACATGGTCAGTAGTTAAGGAAACCAGATCTCACATGGTCAGTAGTTAAGGAAACCAGATCTCACATGGTCAGTAGTTAAGGAAACCAGATCTCACATGGTCAGTAGTTAAGGAAACCAGATCTCACATGGTCAGTAGTTAAGGAAACCAGATCTCACATGGTCAGTAGTTAAGGAAACCAGATCTCACATGGTCAGTAGTTAAGGAAACCAGATCTCACATGGTCAGTAGTTAAGGAAACCAGATCTCACATGGTCAGTAGTTAAGGAAACCAGATCTCACATGGTCAGTAGTTAAGGAAACCAGATCTCACATGGTCAGTAGTTAAGGAAACCAGATCTCACATGGTCAGTAGTTAAGGAAACCAGATCTCACATGGTCAGTAGTTAAGGAAACCAGATCTCACATGGTCAGTAGTTAAGGAAACCAGATCTCACATGGTCAGTAGTTAAGGAAACCAGATCTCACATGGTCAGTAGTTAAGGAAACCAGATCTCACATGGTCAGTAGTTAAGGAAACCAGATCTCACATGGTCAGTAGTTAAGGAAACCAGATCTCACATGGTCAGTAGTTAAGGAAACCAGATCTCACATGGTCAGTAGTTAAGGAAACCAGATCTCACATGGTCAGTAGTTAAGGAAACCAGATCTCACATGGTCAGTAGTTAAGGAAACCAGATCTCACATGGTCAGTAGTTAAGGAAACCAGATCTCACATGGTCAGTAGTTAAGGAAACCAGATCTCACATGGTCAGTAGTTAAGGAAACCAGATCTCACATGGTCAGTAGTTAAGGAAACCAGATCTCACATGGTCAGTAGTTAAGGAAACCAGATCTCACATGGTCAGTAGTTAAGGAAACCAGATCTCACATGGTCAGTAGTTAAGGAAACCAGATCTCACATGGTCAGTAGTTAAGGAAACCAGATCTCACATGGTCAGTAGTTAAGGAAACCAGATCTCACATGGTCAGTAGTTAAGGAAACCAGATCTCACATGGTCAGTAGTTAAGGAAACCAGATCTCACATGGTCAGTAGTTAAGGAAACCAGATCTCACATGGTCAGTAGTTAAGGAAACCAGATCTCACATGGTCAGTAGTTAAGGAAACCAGATCTCACATGGTCAGTAGTTAAGGAAACCAGATCTCACATGGTCAGTAGTTAAGGAAACCAGATCTCACATGGTCAGTAGTTAAGGAAACCAGATCTCACATGGTCAGTAGTTAAGGAAACCAGATCTCACATGGTCAGTAGTTAAGGAAACCAGATCTCACATGGTCAGTAGTTAAGGAAACCAGATCTCACATGGTCAGTAGTTAAGGAAACCAGATCTCACATGGTCAGTAGTTAAGGAAACCAGATCTCACATGGTCAGTAGTTAAGGAAACCAGATCTCACATGGTCAGTAGTTAAGGAAACCAGATCTCACATGGTCAGTAGTTAAGGAAACCAGATCTCACATGGTCAGTAGTTAAGGAAACCAGATCTCACATGGTCAGTAGTTAAGGAAACCAGATCTCACATGGTCAGTAGTTAAGGAAACCAGATCTCACATGGTCAGTAGTTAAGGAAACCAGATCTCACATGGTCAGTAGTTAAGGAAACCAGATCTCACATGGTCAGTAGTTAAGGAAACCAGATCTCACATGGTCAGTAGTTAAGGAAACCAGATCTCACATGGTCAGTAGTTAAGGAAACCAGATCTCACATGGTCAGTAGTTAAGGAAACCAGATCTCACATGGTCAGTAGTTAAGGAAACCAGATCTCACATGGTCAGTAGTTAAGGAAACCAGATCTCACATGGTCAGTAGTTAAGGAAACCAGATCTCACATGGTCAGTAGTTAAGGAAACCAGATCTCACATGGTCAGTAGTTAAGGAAACCAGATCTCACATGGTCAGTAGTTAAGGAAACCAGATCTCACATGGTCAGTAGTTAAGGAAACCAGATCTCACATGGTCAGTAGTTAAGGAAACCAGATCTCACATGGTCAGTAGTTAAGGAAACCAGATCTCACATGGTCAGTAGTTAAGGAAACCAGATCTCACATGGTCAGTAGTTAAGGAAACCAGATCTCACATGGTCAGTAGTTAAGGAAACCAGATCTCACATGGTCAGTAGTTAAGGAAACCAGATCTCACATGGTCAGTAGTTAAGGAAACCAGATCTCACATGGTCAGTAGTTAAGGAAACCAGATCTCACATGGTCAGTAGTTAAGGAAACCAGATCTCACATGGTCAGTAGTTAAGGAAACCAGATCTCACATGGTCAGTAGTTAAGGAAACCAGATCTCACATGGTCAGTAGTTAAGGAAACCAGATCTCACATGGTCAGTAGTTAAGGAAACCAGATCTCACATGGTCAGTAGTTAAGGAAACCAGATCTCACATGGTCAGTAGTTAAGGAAACCAGATCTCACATGGTCAGTAGTTAAGGAAACCAGATCTCACATGGTCAGTAGTTAAGGAAACCAGATCTCACATGGTCAGTAGTTAAGGAAACCAGATCTCACATGGTCAGTAGTTAAGGAAACCAGATCTCACATGGTCAGTAGTTAAGGAAACCAGATCTCACATGGTCAGTAGTTAAGGAAACCAGATCTCACATGGTCAGTAGTTAAGGAAACCAGATCTCACATGGTCAGTAGTTAAGGAAACCAGATCTCACATGGTCAGTAGTTAAGGAAACCAGATCTCACATGGTCAGTAGTTAAGGAAACCAGATCTCACATGGTCAGTAGTTAAGGAAACCAGATCTCACATGGTCAGTAGTTAAGGAAACCAGATCTCACATGGTCAGTAGTTAAGGAAACCAGATCTCACATGGTCAGTAGTTAAGGAAACCAGATCTCACATGGTCAGTAGTTAAGGAAACCAGATCTCACATGGTCAGTAGTTAAGGAAACCAGATCTCACATGGTCAGTAGTTAAGGAAACCAGATCTCACATGGTCAGTAGTTAAGGAAACCAGATCTCACATGGTCAGTAGTTAAGGAAACCAGATCTCACATGGTCAGTAGTTAAGGAAACCAGATCTCACATGGTCAGTAGTTAAGGAAACCAGATCTCACATGGTCAGTAGTTAAGGAAACCAGATCTCACATGGTCAGTAGTTAAGGAAACCAGATCTCACATGGTCAGTAGTTAAGGAAACCAGATCTCACATGGTCAGTAGTTAAGGAAACCAGATCTCACATGGTCAGTAGTTAAGGAAACCAGATCTCACATGGTCAGTAGTTAAGGAAACCAGATCTCACATGGTCAGTAGTTAAGGAAACCAGATCTCACATGGTCAGTAGTTAAGGAAACCAGATCTCACATGGTCAGTAGTTAAGGAAACCAGATCTCACATGGTCAGTAGTTAAGGAAACCAGATCTCACATGGTCAGTAGTTAAGGAAACCAGATCTCACATGGTCAGTAGTTAAGGAAACCAGATCTCACATGGTCAGTAGTTAAGGAAACCAGATCTCACATGGTCAGTAGTTAAGGAAACCAGATCTCACATGGTCAGTAGTTAAGGAAACCAGATCTCACATGGTCAGTAGTTAAGGAAACCAGATCTCACATGGTCAGTAGTTAAGGAAACCAGATCTCACATGGTCAGTAGTTAAGGAAACCAGATCTCACATGGTCAGTAGTTAAGGAAACCAGATCTCACATGGTCAGTAGTTAAGGAAACCAGATCTCACATGGTCAGTAGTTAAGGAAACCAGATCTCACATGGTCAGTAGTTAAGGAAACCAGATCTCACATGGTCAGTAGTTAAGGAAACCAGATCTCACATGGTCAGTAGTTAAGGAAACCAGATCTCACATGGTCAGTAGTTAAGGAAACCAGATCTCACATGGTCAGTAGTTAAGGAAACCAGATCTCACATGGTCAGTAGTTAAGGAAACCAGATCTCACATGGTCAGTAGTTAAGGAAACCAGATCTCACATGGTCAGTAGTTAAGGAAACCAGATCTCACATGGTCAGTAGTTAAGGAAACCAGATCTCACATGGTCAGTAGTTAAGGAAACCAGATCTCACATGGTCAGTAGTTAAGGAAACCAGATCTCACATGGTCAGTAGTTAAGGAAACCAGATCTCACATGGTCAGTAGTTAAGGAAACCAGATCTCACATGGTCAGTAGTTAAGGAAACCAGATCTCACATGGTCAGTAGTTAAGGAAACCAGATCTCACATGGTCAGTAGTTAAGGAAACCAGATCTCACATGGTCAGTAGTTAAGGAAACCAGATCTCACATGGTCAGTAGTTAAGGAAACCAGATCTCACATGGTCAGTAGTTAAGGAAACCAGATCTCACATGGTCAGTAGTTAAGGAAACCAGATCTCACATGGTCAGTAGTTAAGGAAACCAGATCTCACATGGTCAGTAGTTAAGGAAACCAGATCTCACATGGTCAGTAGTTAAGGAAACCAGATCTCACATGGTCAGTAGTTAAGGAAACCAGATCTCACATGGTCAGTAGTTAAGGAAACCAGATCTCACATGGTCAGTAGTTAAGGAAACCAGATCTCACATGGTCAGTAGTTAAGGAAACCAGATCTCACATGGTCAGTAGTTAAGGAAACCAGATCTCACATGGTCAGTAGTTAAGGAAACCAGATCTCACATGGTCAGTAGTTAAGGAAACCAGATCTCACATGGTCAGTAGTTAAGGAAACCAGATCTCACATGGTCAGTAGTTAAGGAAACCAGATCTCACATGGTCAGTAGTTAAGGAAACCAGATCTCACATGGTCAGTAGTTAAGGAAACCAGATCTCACATGGTCAGTAGTTAAGGAAACCAGATCTCACATGGTCAGTAGTTAAGGAAACCAGATCTCACATGGTCAGTAGTTAAGGAAACCAGATCTCACATGGTCAGTAGTTAAGGAAACCAGATCTCACATGGTCAGTAGTTAAGGAAACCAGATCTCACATGGTCAGTAGTTAAGGAAACCAGATCTCACATGGTCAGTAGTTAAGGAAACCAGATCTCACATGGTCAGTAGTTAAGGAAACCAGATCTCACATGGTCAGTAGTTAAGGAAACCGGATCTCACATGGCTAGTAGTTAAGGAAACTGGATCTCACATGGTCAGTAGTTAAGGAAACTGGATCTCACATGGTCAGTAGTTAAGGAAACTGGATCTCACATGGTCAGTAGTTAAGGAAACTGGATCTCACATGGTCAGTAGTTAAGGAAACTGGATCTCACATGGTCAGTAGTTAAGGAAACTGGATCTCACATGGTTAGTAGTTAAGGAAACCGGATCTCACATGGTTAGTAGTTAAGGAAACCGGATCTCACATGGTCAGTAGTTAAGGAAACTGGATCTCACATGGTTAGTAGTTAAGGAAACCGGATCTCACATGGTCAGTAGTTAAGGAAACCGGATCTCACATGGTCAGTAGTTAAGGAAACTGGATCTCACATGGTTAGTAGTTAAGGAAACTGGATCTCACATGGCCAGCTGTTGTTTGAATCCTGGCATGTGTGAGCGTGCCCTACAGGATGGGGAAGTAGAGGAGAAACGATTCTGGCTTGATGACGCTTCATTGTGGGTACTTTCTCCTTTACCCCATCTCTCTCTCAGTCTGTCTGTCTCTCTCTCTCTCTCTCTCTCTCTCTCTCTCTCTCTCTGGTGAGTGCTTGCACCTTCTGGTAATTAAAAATGTCAGTGCCAGTAATGATAGTTAACAATGCCTAATACCAACTACCCTAAGCCCTTCCCCATAATTATTCAATAGAGGGTCCAGTCCTCACAACAACCCCAAGAGGTAGATAGCCCCAATTTTCAAATGAAAAACTGAGACACAGAGAGGTTACGTAATGTGCCAAAGTTACACAGAAAGAAACTAGCAGACTTAGAACTGGACACCTGTGTGGTTTCGTCTATACTGCCTTCCCAGAAAAACGCCTAGCCTGGTACAACAAATCTTTAGTTAGGTTATATGGTCAGGAACTCTGTTTCAAGAGGACATTTCCCTTTTATAAACTCTTTTTCTTTTATTTCCTCCTCCTCCTCCTTTTTCTCACATTCAATCATTGTATACCTTTATAGCATACAAAATGAATTTTCCCAGCATAAAAACGCCATATATTAGTCCATTCAAAGATATTACTATATACATTATCATCAACAGATAATCTTCTATTTCTGTGTTCATTAAGTGTTCTTCCCCTTGATTCCCTCCCTCCTACCTCTCCCCATTTCCCACTCTTCTCCCACACTGTCTCTAGTATGCACAGTTTCTCTCCATACTTTTGTGCCTTGTGATTTTTCAGTTTCTGCCATAGAGTACAGACATTTAGTATATACTAAGTGGGGACAAACAATGCCTCTCTTTCATAGTCTGGCTAGCTTCACTTAGCATTAAGTCTTCCATATTCATCCACTTTCTACCAAATGCCAGGGTCTCATTGTTTTTCTATGGCTGAGTAGTATTCCACAGTATGTATGTACCATACTTTTTCAATTCATTCATCTATTCTTAGACATCTGGGTTGATTGTGTGTCTTAGTAAATATGAATAATGCTGCAATAAACATAGATGTACAAGTGTTTTTCCAACTCAGTGTATCCCTATTTTTTCTGTAGATACCCAAACTCTTAAAACAATACCTTCCTTATGCCTCCTCCCTCTTAGCTCTTCCTCCAGTTAGAACATTTAAGCTGCCAGAAGGCCAGGGAGTCAGCAGGCCTTTCTGAATTCCCCCCGAGGAGGAAAGCAAATCTCTCCTCAACTCACTAACCTTGACTTTAAAGGAGAACAATCTGCGATGAGAAGGCAGGCAGGCAGAAATGGCTTGCTCTGTGGAAGAGCACTGAGTAGAAAAGCTTCCATGAACATAGTTATCACCCAATTCATATATGCCATTTCAAGGTCATGACATCCTGTTGCTGCCATTGATATAAAGATATATTCTTGTGAAAGGAAACTATCCATTATTGAAGGCCCACTGTGGCCAGTCTCTGTAGTAGGATTCATGTATGGAATCTCACTTAATCCTGAGACAGGGATTATTGGAACCATTTTTGTAGATGAGGAAAACTGAGACCCAGAAACCATAAGGAAGTTGGAGGAAGACTAGAAGTAAAGAGTTGTTCTTATTACATTAAAGTTGCTTACCATCAACACGACTTATCACTATTGATACTGACTTTGATTACATGGCCGAGGTAGTGTTAGTCACGTTTCTTTACTAGAAAGTTTCTTTCCTTTCCATAATGCACTATTTATAAGCAAGTCAACTTTGTGCAGCCCACACCTAAGAAATGAAGTCTTATCCTCCAGCTCCTTGATGGGGAAGCATTAATTTTTGTAAAATACAACCACATAGGCAATTCCTGCTAAGAAACAGATTTCAGCTCTAAAGTTTACTGCCTCAGAAAGCTGAGCCAAGATGTTGGTGAAATGTAATCACAGTGTCCAGTCTCTGAAAGGGGAATTTCCTAGCGACAAGGGCAAACTACTCTGTACAAGTAATGTACATAAACCATCTTGCACAAAAGACAGTGCTTAGCAGGAGATGTTTTCCTGTCCCTACCTGCACAAAACACATTTATTGCTCACAACATTCAGTCTCACTCTTACCTAGAAACCTAACGCAGTTCAATATTACATATAAAAAGCTCTTGGAAATCAATAAGGAAAAAAGGAAAATTCATCTTTTGAATGAGTAAAGGAAATGAAAAATAAATTCACATAAGAAACATAAATAGATAATAAATATATGTATACATGCATCTGCGCCCCAGGGCTAGGGTAATGAGCTCTGTGGTAGGACTGGACATGTAAGGAGACTGCAGATTACTCTTTCTCTCTCCTTGAAACATCTCTAAACACTAAGCAAAACTTTTTTGCAATCATTTTTAAAAGTCATGAAATATCGACTTAATAAAATTACATCCATTAAAATATACACAGTATAGTTTCTATTCTGATACTGGCTAAAAACTCTAAAATCTCTCATTTAACTGTTTCTTGCAGGTTTGGGGAACAGATGGCTGGTATTGTGAAACATAATGTGACTATTTATTTGCATCTTTTAATTGGAAATTTAGCATTCAAGATCACCCCACCTTATAGGTTTATAATTAGAAATTACAAATACCATTTTTCTGTGCTAAGTTTTTGAGATTTGGCAATTAAGACAATGACACAGGAAAACCATTGTTCACTAGACAATCTTAGCTCTACTAAGCACGGACTGGAAAAAAATTAGTCATCTTTCATTTCGGAGGAAGTATTGTTATTATTATGCATACTCTTGGTTTTGTTACTAGATAAATATATCTGGAGGCAACTTCTAGATTTAAAAAAAAAATCATTAAATTTAAGACCTTTTTGACCAGTGCAAGCAAATTACAATAAAAGCTGTCACCACTATATGACCTATATGAAGGATAAGAAAAAATCAAGAATAACTGGCTTCATCAAATAAATTAATGTTCCTAAAAAGACGATCCTTAAACAAAGATACTGGTATTTGGGGGTGTTCAAGTAGAAGAAAAATACTGCAGTATTAAGATTCACTGTCATTGGTGGATAACAAGCGTGTACTAGAAAGTGTGATCCTGACGTGTTACTGAAGTGCGCTGGACAGAGAAGTGGGAGAGATGTCGGTCTGGCCAGGCAGAGCAACGCTTTCCTGCATTATCTCCAGAGAAAGAAACCAAGACAAACACCGATGGAGCAGGACGAATCAATGCCCCCTTATTTCAAGGTGTGCTTTTACATGCAGAGAAGATGCTCGCAGAAGGGCTATGCATTTGTCTGTCTGACAAAGCTAGAGCTGCGGTCACAGCCTTGACCTGCAAGGGATTGAATTAGCTTTGACTTTATTGTTCCGGGCCTCTGAATAACTTCTAGTCTGCCGCTCCCAGAGTAGCTGAAGAAAATACATTCACACACATAATGACACCTCTCCTATCATCAAGTTTTCATTTAACTGTCAGGACGAAGCAGCCAAAATAACTAGAAAAGCTATTGAGAATATAAAGCCAGTACATTATTGAAGTCCAAGAGAGGCATGTGAGTTAAGCTGTCTTAGATCTATCTAGAACTTCTGAAGTGTTTCTTCAGGGTGTCTTGTTGGAAAAAAATGGAGATTCTTTCTTTTTTCCTTCCTTTCTTTTTTCTTTTGGACTTGGCACTGACTCCATTTGGAACATTTAGATGTTTTGGATGCTATTTTTGAACAAAAATGTTCTACAAATTTCACTGTGAAAGAGTTGAGATGAAAGAAAGGAGCCCTAAAATTATTTTACCAATTCCAAACCTTCAAACAACATTGAGATATTTTTATTAAAGATCCATAGCACAACATTACCCAATTTGGTTACGATCTTTCTTCCACGATAGTGAACGACCATGCTGAAAAACAACTCAGGTGGTGACGGGAGTGGGCAGATTTCTTTTTAATCTGGTAGAGACCAAACACAACGTAAAATTCTGTACAGTGTCTAAATTAGACCCTCACAATCTCTGAAGTTCTCCCAGCCTAAGAGTCTCTTCAACTGTTGGGCAGTCAGTTTTGGAGAAAGAGCTCCTCAGATGCACACTCCTTACAACCAAATGTTCAAATGACTCATTTCCTAACTTCCTGTGCCAACTTCTGCCAGAATATGGTTTTACTGTCCCACCAAGCGGGTGGCACTTCTGATATTGCATCTGACAGTGTAGGAAACACTTTGCCCCTGGGGATAAAAAAGAAAGAGCAAGGACGTTTTCCCCAGGGAGACGGAAGGCCCTGCCGGCTGTCGCAGGTGTCCGGTTTGCCGCCAATCTGGGCAGTCTGTGGTCTCTCCAGCCGGGGACGTTTTCATGACTGCGTATGTCCAGTAGGCACCTGATATGTCGTAACTCATATCAAGCCTTTTCCAAAACACCAGCACCAACAACAAAACACACTTTCCAAATAGTCAAAGACACATGAGACAATGAAAATCACTCCACCTCTTGATGAGGAAAGTGCCATAAATGGACAGGGAGGGAAGGAATTGATGGTGGCCATATTTGTCCAGCTTCAATGATTTGCTTAGCTTTATTGAGACCTTCGCCATATCCTACGGCTACTGCACCATGGGATTGAACCATTTAAAGTTACTAATATTTGGGCCTGATCTACAAAATCAGAGATTTCGTGTGGCTCAATTTCATATTATCAAAATACTGAATGTTTTCTTCAGCTTAGCTAACTTTAAAACGTTAAATTTAATCTGGCAATCATGTTCTTTGGTGTTTACCCAAAGGAATTGAAAACTATGTCCATGCGAAAATCTGCAAGCAAATGTTCATAACACTTTTATTCATAATTGACAAAACTTGGAAACAATCAACATGTCCTTCAGTAGGTGAATAAATAAATAAATTGTGAAAACAAATGACTATTATTCAGGTGCTGAGCCAATCCTGTAGTTAAGGGAGCCAGGTCCCTCATGGCTGACTATGGTTCAAATCCCAGCCCTGGCAGCTTGGAAGATACAACAGGTACATGTATGTGTATGCCCCAAATCCCAACTGGATGGAAAACTGGGGGAGGGTTAGCAGCATGACCACATCCTGTTGGGGTGGGCTTCCTCCCTCTCCCTCTGTCTTTCTAGTGAGTGTATGTGCCCTCTAGGTTATTAAAATAGAATCATTTAAAAAGAATATAATTCGGTGCTAGAAAAAGTCATCAAACCATGAAAAGACATGAAGGAAATTTACGTGCATATTACTAAGTGAAAGAAGCCATTATGAAAAAACCACATACCATATGATTGTAACTATACTACAAACTACAAAAGGCAAAACTATGAAGATAGTACAAAAATCAACAATTTCCAAGGGTTAGGGGGTGAGGGATAAGAAGTGAGAGCACAGAAGGTTTTCAGGGCAGCGAAACTATTGTGCATGATACAGCGATGCCATTACAATTGTCCAGACCCGTAAAATGCACACCACCAACAGTGCTCTTACGGAATCTGGTCTTCAAGTGACGTGTCAATCGTTTCATCAGTGGTAATAAAAGTGCACTCTGAGGAGGAACATTGGTAACAGGGGAGGGCATGCCTATGTGGGGCCAGGGGGTATATGGGAAATCTCTGTACTTTCTTTATTTTGCTGTGAACCTAAATCTGCTTTAAAAAATAAAGTCTACTACAAAACAAACAAACAAACAAACAAAACCTCAGATTAGCACTAAATATGTCAGCCCTTAAGTTTCTACTGTGACAGAAACTGTCCAGTTGGAAGTTTTCAGTCTCCAAATATGGCCGCCATCAATTCCTTTCCTCCCTGCGCATTGATGGCACTTCTCTCACCAAGAGGTGGAGTCTATTGCTGACTCCAGGTTTGACCACATGATTTGCTCCAGCCCACGGGATGTTAGCAAGCAGAGACTTGATTAGCACTCACACAATGGGACACATCTTGGAATGCTTGCTTTGGGAGCCTTGAGCCACCATGCGAAGACATCTAGCTTGGGCCAGCGGGTGGCACAGTGGTTGAGACGCTGGACTTCCACATGGCTGACTGTGGTGTGAGTCCCAGACCAGGCAGCTTGAAACTCACTCTCGGCGTGTGTGCATGTGTGCCTGTCTCTTTCTATCTAGCAAGTGCATGCAACCTATAGCAAAAATCTCTCTCGTTAAAAAAAAAAAAAAAAAGTCTAGCTACATTGCTAAAGAGAGCACATAAAAGGGAGAGAAATTCCTAGCGCACCCCCGCTGTTCCAGCCATCCATGTTCAGGTGCCAGACACGTCAGTGAGAAAGAACACAACTACCTTGCTGAGCACAACCCAAATCATAAATGAAAAATAATAAATTGTTGCTTAAAGCCACAAAGTTTAGTCATAGCGTGCTGTACACCAATAAATAAATAAAGTAGAAATATATCCAGGAAATCAGAAATTGATAAAATCATATTCTTCCTAGCACACATTAAAACTTTTAAAATGAAATACCGTGCCTCCTAAAATGATCTCGTATGTCCCTTATCAGGCTTTGGGAAATACTGGCGTAATGGGACAACAAGAATAATCACAGCAATCAACGCCCGAGTACCAGTTCTCTTCTGGAGGCCTGTCGGACCTGTGCACCGTCCTTGTCAGAGCTATTTTAACTCTGGCGTCCATCAGTCGTTGCCGACATCTCTTACGTGCTGAGATTGTTCAAGTGCCAGAGTGGAAATGGGAGGTTGAAAAGATTCAGACTCATTGCAAAATACGGCTCCAACCCTTGTAGAATGATGTATTTTTTAGGGAGAATAGACTAGTTCACACACCCAAAATAGTCACTAGGCAAAGTAAGGCCACTAAAAACTATGTGCTCAATGACCTGAACAGATATGCTCCAGAGGTCAGGAGGGAAGGGAAAAGCAGGGAAGGCTGAAAGGAAAAGAGAACTGCATGCCTCAGAAGTGAGCGTAGGTTCTGCAAAATTGGAGCTGAGAGGAGAGGGCATTCTAGGTAAAGAAAACAGCCTAGAGAAAGATATGGTGGTGAGAACAATCAGAAACAGAGAGCGAGATTGGGGCGGAAAGCAAGTTTGGACCCATAGACCAGAAGCACTGACTAGATAGAGACCATGTTGAGGTAGGGAACAGAGACCCTAAAAATAGAATCAGGGTATGGGGCCCAAAATGGAGTCACAGATGGCTACGTTCTGAGAGGAGGCAGAGCAGCTCTGCTGCTTACTCCGAGAGCCCTCTTCCCACGGTGGCTCAGCGGCTGACCGCAGCAGCATGACCTAGACCTCAAACAAAGGCTTTCCCAGGTCCCACCACTTCCCAGGAGGAGGGTAAGATAATGGTGTTCATGGCCCGACACTTCTGGACGAAGACTCTCCTGGCCTTCATACCCACTCCCGAACTAGGAACAACTGCATCCACCCAGATGCCCCTCCCCGCCAGGAGGGGACTGCACGCACAGGCCCCACCTAGAACAAGTCCAGACGAAGCCCTTCCTGACCCAAATAAGCCCCCTCCCCACAGTTTTTCCTTGGCGACCCATTTTCCGGGCCCTCTCCTTTCTTGGGAGGTCTGTTCTTCCTTCCCTCTCCTTCAGTAAACTCCCTGCTTCGCTATACCTGCTTTCTGTGTTCACGACTCTAATTCTTCCTGCGCGTGGGACAAGAACCCGTGTCTCACCGTGAGTGTGGGCCCAATCACCCCTGCGCCCCTGCACTTCTGTCAATGTTGGATTCACCTGATGTCCCCAGCCCAACAAAGAGCCTGGAACATCACAAGTGCTCGCTGAATAGACATGAATCAGGCGTGGAGACAGCGCCACACAGGGAAAATGGGCAGCGGAGTATTTGGGTGGAAGGCTGGGCTGGAAAGAGGAAACTTGGGAGGCGAGACAGCATACGTCCAGGGACCACACAGGGATGGAGTCAGAGGCCTGTCAGGAGAGGTCTGAGAGCAGTGCAAGGAGCCAAGGCCCTTTAAAGGCCTAGAAAAGATCATCTCCCCAGAGTGGGACCCCGCCCTGCCCCAGCAGGTGTCTGAGACATAGTTCACCCCACCTATGGAGAGACAGAGGAAGCTCACAGCAGTGCCCTTCATTGACCTTGGACAGAGCTGGTGGCTGTCCTCTCCCTTCAGAAACTGCCCTTGGCTTCCCAGTGACCCAGTCTTCCCTTCAGCTATGACCCTTCTATCCCACAGCTCCATCCTGGGCCAGACCAGCCATCACTGCTCCTGAATCCAGCCTGAAGAGGGAAGGAGGTCCTGCAGCTACCCCAGAGGACCAGACACTCACTGTGCATTGGACATCTCTACAGTCTCATCAGCCCACAGAGTCTATGTGTCGGTTTCCTGGCCTGGTGGAGCTGCAGGCCACACCCAGTGGCCATCATGGTGCCATCCCAAGGTGCGCAGAATCAGCAAAGCCCAAACAGGCCTCCTGCCTTCCTGACAGCCTACGCCTCCCGAGTCCCGGCACTACTTTCTCACTCTCTTTGTTCTTCAGGAACAGTAGGCTCTGGTTTGAGGTTACCTCAGAGGAAAAACAGCCTGATGTCTGATAAGCTTCTTTGGCGGCTGGCAGAACGAGGAGGGCCTATCAGACCTGGGCTCCAATTCAACAAAGGCTGGATTTTCTTTGTGGGTGAGGCTAATCGGTAGCCCTAGTTTTTAGTGAAAAGAAACCAGATGAAACTCAAGCCCAAGGCTGACGCCTGAGAAACCTTCTAGGAGAATGATAATTAAGCGAAGGAAGTCATTCTTGGGGATCTGCAGAACCAGAAAAGCAATTTCATAAGCGTATACATTTTCAACGGCACCTCGGCAAAAACAGCTCAATTTGAGAGATTCATTTGCATCAGAATAGTCATGAATATTCAAAAGTCAGCCAGTGTTTCAGGACCATTGTCTATTTCTGGCTCTTTCATCTTCCCCTTGAAAAGCAGATCATGGGTTTTCAAGAAAGGTGGGCTTGGCTGGTCCTTGCGCTGCCTACTTGGCAGGAAAGGGGTGATTATTATTTTCTGTTTCTTAACACTAAAAAAAGAGAGCGAGGCTCAGCTGGTGTTTGGTCTTTGCTCTTTGTTCTGGTCAGGGTAAGGCTCACGCCAAAGACCGTGAATCTGGCCTGGGGATACACCTTTCAAACCGCCGGCCAGGACATTTTGTCCAGAACCGTGGACGTATTTTCTGACATGCAGGTTTTATAAAGAGAAAATCCTGCCAAGTCCATGGTGCGGACATGTGGACCGTATTCAGAGCTAAGATGTGGGGACTCCTGCCGGAGGATGCAAATACTCTGAGTTACTTCGGCCAAGACACTTACCTTGTGCCCCTTAATGTTTTATTAATATTAAAATATTTTGTACCTTAATTGGCCAAATAAAGATGCATATGTATTTATGCTCTCTGATATCTTTGCCTCCGTTTTACAAAGTGAATAAGATGACCCTGCGTAAGTGAAAGCGCTTTGAACCCCTGGGAGTAAAGGCAAGAAGGACGGCCAAGTCGGCGGTGATGGATCGAAGCTTCACTGCCAAAAAGCAACACAGTCATGATTCACAAGGGGTCTTCTTAAACAGTTTTCAGGTTAAGAAACCAAATGTCATTTAAAAAGAGACAGAGAGCCTCGCCAGCCTACCCTGGCTGAGATGAGGCGCAACCACCCCTACCGTCCCAGGGTGGGCTATGAGCCAAGGAGCTGCGGGGAGTTCACGCTGGTGCACAGTTTATGAGGGGCGCGTTCCTCTGCCCCCACCACATTCCAAGCAACGCTCATCCTACTGTCACCTGAGCTCTGTCTAAATTGTTCAATTTATGTGACAAAGTCTTGATGGTATCTCTTTAAGGCTGTCAGAGGAGCCAATGCAATGTCAATTCAGAACTGACGCCGTGGCTATGAAAGTGCCTTCAGTGAAAACTGACAAGGCAGGAAGGAATCTTACCTTCTCTCTCTCTCTCTCTCTCTCTCGCTCGCTCGCTCGCAATTATTTCCGTATTCAATTTGCAAGATAAAGGATGAGTGCTTCCCCACCCACCCGGTACCTCTGGAGCAAGCTGTGTTCTTTCTATTTATTCCTCAGCATCCTCTCGGGGTTGACCTCAAATCACTGCAGAGATCCCTTGAGCTCCCTTGAATGTCGGAGGTGGGAGAACGTGAGAGATTTTCGAGCCTGGTTACAGCAGATGATCTGAGTATCCAAAAGAGAACTGTTCAGAATGAATATTTTTATTAATGAAGCATTTTATAAAAAACAAAGCCAAATATGCATCACAAGGTAAAACTAAAAAGGATGTGAATCAAAGGAAAAAAGTCTACAGGCCAGGGGAGGCAGCAGGGGGGTGGCACGTGGACCGATGGAGGGTAAGCGTCTCATCTTCCACCATCTGCAGTGGGACAGGCCTCCCCCGCCCCATCCACTGCAGAGGAGCAGAAGTGCGTAAACATAAAAATCATTTTGAGATGAATTGTGCTATTTTAAACTGAATTTATCTAAACGCCTTAAATAGTGTTAAATGCACCTAAGTAGGTCCTAGATATTCTCGATAAACATAAACTTCTACCCTCTGAGGATCAAGAAAATGAGGCTCAGGGTAAGAAGGTACTTCATCATCCCACAACTAGCGGGGAACTGAATCAAGATGGAAGCACAGGGACCAGCAGATGGCATAATGGTTACCACGGTTCAAGTCCCAGGGCCAGCGGCTTAAAACTCTGTGGGCGCGTGTGCATGCATGTCCAAAATCCCAAGAGGAGATTGGAGGAGAAGGGATTGTGGTGTGGCCACCTCCCTTGGGAGGTGATTTCTCACTTGCTGTCTCTGTCTCTTACTTGTCTCCCTGGCAAGCATGTACGGCCTATAGCAAAAATCTCTCTCAAAATAAAAGAGTTACAAAGCTTCAGTGTCCGTTCCGTAAGTCTATTCATTATTATTTGACCGATTCATGGTTAAGTGCTGGTGGCAGTGTAGAAATGTGACCAGGAGTGGGGACTGTGCAATCAGGCAGGCACAAAGTCTAGTTCCAGACCTGCCACTTTGGCGCCATGTGGCCTTGGACGAGTTATTTCATCTCTGCTCCGACTTCCGCACCCGAATAGTAGCACCGATCGCAAACGGCAGTTAGGGAGACTGAAGGAGAATAAGCTCCTGGCCTGCCCTAGGCGCCGCGGAACGCTGGAAAGCTGAACTAGCTCCTCGCAGCTTCCCTTCTGTCAGTGATGTGACAGGTGAGAGCGGGACTGTCTCTTTCAGCTGTCGATCGTGGCATTAAAAACTCAAAGCTAGGTGCCTCCAAGCAATAAGAGCGTGCTCCTGCTCGCTAGGTGCCTCCAAGCAATAAGAGCGTGCTCCTGCTCGCTAGGTGCCTCCAAGCAATAAGAGCGTGCTCCTGCTCGCGGTCAGGGTCAGCAGCGCACAAGTCCTGCTGGCCGTACATGGGCCAGCAGTGGAGGCAGCTGGAGGCTAGAGTGGGAAGGACAGCAACGCTCCTGGGCCTCCCTCTGGTCTTTCATCCGGGCTTCTTCACAGCATAGTGGCCACAGGGCAGTGTTCCGAATGAGCAAAGGCCTACCTCTTAAATCTAGGCTCTGGAGTCTATGTAAGAGTACTCCCACCATACCCCACTGCTTAAAGCAGTCACGGGGTCGGCCGGCTTTAAGAAGGTATCAACTCTCCCCCTGGATGGAGAAGTGGCAGTCATACTGCAAAGACCCACGCATACTGACGAGATAACCATGTGCTCATGACACAATCTACCACGAGGATCCCTGCAACCTACCTCATGTACACCCCCTGGGCTGTCCTCTCCCAATCCTCCACTCATTGCAAGAAGTAAAATCATCGGCAGAGAGAGCCAGGGGCTGCTGGGGAATCATGGAGTAACTCAGTGAGCCAAGAGCTTGTACCTGAACTAAGATACACACTCAAATCTAGGGGTAAATGCAGAGAGCCATTTTCCAAGAAAGATGCTAACAAGAACCTGTATGCTACGGTGGAGGCCTTCCTTTTCCCCAGAAATACTTCATTCAAACATGGGACCTCTGAGCTATTTTACTTATGGTTACCCTAATCCTGAAACCATGTCATCTCAGTCTTGGCATGGGGCAGCCAGGGGCTGTGCCTCTCAGATGTCCTTCAGAAAGAACCTACTGGGATGAGAGCACTTGGCAAACAGCCTCCACCTGCCCCGTGGTGGGGTTCACTAGCATTCCAAGGCCATGTACCCAGGCAATGCCTGAGCATAGTAGAAGTACCAGAGCCAAGACGTTTCTGTTCTGAGGTTCCCGAGAGGCCTGGCTAAGATGTTCTCTGAGCTGCACTTTTCATGTCTTATTTACGAAATCCTTTCCTCAGGCTCAGAAAGCTATGAATCTAAAATTTAAAAAAAAAAAAAAAAACCTATGAATCTGAACTTTATTTCTATTCATGATAGAGCACATGCATATACACAACAGAGAGAGACAGAGAGACAGAGAGAGAAGTAGTGTTTTCAGACCAACTGGACCAGGAACCCAAACCATGGTCAGCACATGGTCTCCAGCTATGCAGTTTCGTATTCTGTTGAGGAGGCTGAACCGAATCTGTATTTTCTGCTAGTAATTTTAAAGTCTTGCTTTCATAATTAAAGACTTTTACCTGGAGTTATTTTGGGGTATGGTGTGAGGTAGGAGTCCAGCTTCATTTTTCCACGTGGAGAAGCGTATTTTTGGCTCCACTTATCATGAAGTCCCTCCTCTCCCTACTGCGGAGCCATGTCTACTGTAGATCAAAGTGCTAGCCTACACAGGTCTGCTTTGGGGTCTCTAGTACAGTTCACTGTCAGCTTACTTACTGTCGGTGCCACACTGTCTTCACTACGAACGCTTCATTATCAGTCGGGTTATCTATAAGCTAAGTCTCCTATTTCTACTCTTCCTCAGAAACGGGTCACTATCCCTGTCCTTTACCCTCCAGACAAATCTTAGAATCCGCCTATAGTTCTGTGAAAGGCCCGTTGCTGTTTTCTTCGGAATCACATGGAATCAACAGAACAATTCTAGGAGATTTAACTTCTTCCTTTTTCTTTTTATCTTGAGACTAAATGCCTGGCTGCTGTTTGTTCTGCATCTAGAGGTGAGGGAATCGATGACTCCTTACACAGACCCCCAATTAATTTTTATCTGCAGCTTCTTTTCTGAATCCGAGGTCTTCGGATTCAGATGTTTGAGACTCTGACTCAGTTCCAAAGATTGATTATGTTCTCTGCTGTATCTTTGAAGTAATTTTTATTTTCTCATTTATATCATTAAAATTTCTCTGCAATGAATATGCATTATTATTGTAATAAAATGAACAAAATGCTTATTGCATGCCCTTGGTGCCAACTCCAAGCCCAGCAGTCAACCTCAGTGGAACCTGTGTCAACAGGATCAGCACTCGCAGGGCCGACGTGCTCTCCCCGCGCGCGGCCAGCACTCACCAGGCACGTGAATTTACCTGCTGCCCCTGGCACCAGAGTCTTCCTGAGCACAGCCCCAGGCGGCCACTGCTCACCACTGTTCACCACCAGGACGTGAACATTCACCCTTCCTTCTACTTCTCCACTCTGTGCGTAAGTCCGAGGGTGGCAGCCATCCACGACGGGGTGACAGGCTTCAGGATGAGCTAACTGTGAGTGAAACGACCCTGAGATCCCACATTTGAATAAATCATTTCAGGGTAAAAGAGGATGGCCTCCATCAAGGCATATGTGTTCCTGTTAGCATCTCTTAGAAAGTGGCTCTTTCTGAATGTGTCTAGGTCTGTGTCTGCCTTAGTTTGGGTCAAGCTCTTGGCTCACTGAGTTACTCCAACTCCCCAGCCATCCCGGCTCTTCCTGCCAGTGACTTTACTTCCTGCAATGAGTGGAAGATTGGGAAGTAAAGCCCGGGGCAAGCGCTCTGCACACGAGGCCAGATGCCCACTGATGGGCCTGGCTCTCTGCCCCCCAGTGAAAGGTGTCTGCTGGGGACAGCCACTTCCCTCCTGCACAGTCGTCTGTAAGACCAAGAGGTTGTCCTGAGTGCTAGCTCAGGCCCCTACCTGCTGTGGCATCTGGTGTAATTCTAAATTGCTTTCTTCTCCCCAGGCGCCTGACATGGGCAAGGAAAATAACAATAATGCTAATAATTCCAAGTACAAAGCCCTCCTCCGCATTAAGCGCTGTGCTAAGCCCTTTATATGTGTTATTATCCCATTTACTGCTCATAATATATTATGATAGTACTGGTCTCCTCATTTTTTAGGTGAGGGAACTAAGGATTAGAAAGGAAGAGTGCGGCCCGCAGGTGGAGCAGCAGTTGAGGCACTGGACTCCCACCTGGCCAACAGGGGTATGAGTCCCGGACCTGGTGGCTTGC
>NW_006208670.1:966332-1041637 GCF_000334495.1 Tupaia belangeri chinensis | reverse complement strand
CCCTCTCTGTCTCTCTCTGGCCAAATTAAATAATAATAATAATAATAAATAAAATGTAAAAATGAAATAAGTTTTAAAAATCTTTAAAGGGACAGTAGCTTGTCTGAGGGCTACCCGGCATGTCAGTGGGTGCAGACCTGCCCCGCAAACGCTGCCCGTGCTCTGTCCACACCCCCACAGTGCGCTCTGTTCTAACAAGCAGGGTTACAGGCACCGCCACGCAGTACTGGGGGGCTCTCTCTCGCCCCTGTGGGGCCAGCTAGCAGTCACACAAGAAACTGCCCCAAAAACTCAACTTCCCTCCAAAACTCATGGTACTCAGTTTCTTGTTTAGGGTATTTTTTTCTGGAACTTAAAACAGGATAATCTTGAACCACACTATGCTACCATAAACACTGGACAAGAGTGTTCTAGAAAAACACTTTTGAAACTTGTTTTTCAGCCCTTCTGTCCCCCTGAGTTTTAAGCGCGGAAGCCAGTTATCTTACAGTGTACCCCCTTGAAAGAAGACGTCGGGTCTTGCAGGGTTTGCAGAGTGGTAAGCCACGTGACTTCAGAAGAAGACCCCTGGGCTCTTGTCTACCTTCCACCACTTCCCCACCCCCACAGACAAGTGCGGAAATTTCTAGAAGTCTGCTGCTTCATTGTAAGGATGTGAGGCCCTGTGTTTCCGACTCTGAGATTTCAGACCTTGGTCTCGGGTCGTCCGGCCGGGACTGGCTGACACAGTTAAGGCTGGAACGCCTCGCTGAAGTAGCTGACGCCTTTGCGTGAGGATGAACGAAGACCTGGAAACTAGCCGGCCAGCAGAGGCGAAAGCGCAGTGCTCGACAAGGAAGGAAGATGGCTGGAGATGAAAGGTCGCGCCGTCGGTCCCAGGTGAAACCTAATTATGGTGCAGCCTCTTGGAGGAAGATGGATCCCCACAAACTGCAAGGTGCCCAAGGCTGAGTATGCAGCCAGTATGACGCTTTCCGAGGGACCGTCGTACTCAGTTACAGCACCGGGTGCTTGTTTCCATCTACGCAATCCTTCCACACATTTCATAACTTCTTGGAATCAATCGCACGTTTTAGTGGCAGAGGCATCACCGAGTGCCATGTCTTCCAGCCCTGTCTTGGTGGTGACTTTGGGGCAGGCTATAATGGTTCTTGCTATTTTATTCCAGGAATTTGTGCAGAGGAAAAGCGTCTTCGCAGACCATGAAAACCACGCCAAGAAAGTGCCCAGCGTGACTTTTCTCCCGGGCAGTTCTCTGTGACTCCCTGCCTGCCATCCAGCTCGGGCTTCGATGTTCATTTCCCATCTGCTCTGGCTGCAGGTACTCTGGAGCCGCTGACGTCACCGGACCATCTGCTCAGCTCGACCACAGCAAGGCTTGCTCCTGAGTTGTTTACGCCTTGACAGCCACTCTGGGCTATTTTCAATACTCCAGGCAAAACCGAACTGGCTCCCGACAGTCTCTTCGCATTGCGTCAAAGCAGAAGGAACGGAGTTACTGTTTGTAATTTTTTAAACCAGGTGTAAACAGACTTACTAAAGCTCGTGGTTAATCCCGAGGTAAGGGAAAGCGGATAGTCTGTGTATCAGTAGTCTCCTTGTGATTTTTCTTCCTTTCTGTTATTTTTTTTTTTTTAAGAAATTTTTGCCATAGGGTGAGCACACTCACCAGAGAGACAGAGAAAGACCGAGAGAGACCGAGAAAGCAAGAAATCACAGCCCCTTCCAGGGAGATGGCCACACTGCAATTCCTTCTCCATTCTCTCTCAGGATTTTGGGTACACACGCACATGTGCCTGGTGTAAGTTTTGAGCCACCTGTTCCAGGACTCGAACTGCAGTTGACTGCGTGGGATCCAGCGACATAACCACTATACCATCTACTGGCCCTATCTGTATTTCCTTTAAGATGAGGAAAGTTAAGCATTTTCCCAAGTTTAAGCCATTGGTAAATGTTTTTCTGTACATGCCATTTACCTATTTTTCTATTGGATTTCTACTTTATTTTTCCTTTGTTTTTAAGTGTTCTTATATATATGCGTGTGTGTGTGTGCGTGTGTGTGGAGAATAATGCTCTTTAATATATATAGTGACTACTTTTTCTCAGTTTTCCCTTCTCTTTTGAATTTATTGCTGCCATTTTTATTTGGAAAACATTCTAAACTTACAGAAAAAACGCCTAGAGTAGTATAAAGAATTATTAAAAAAAAAAGAACTCAAAAAAAAGAACTGTTTTATACCTTTTAGCTAGATTCACCAATTGAGAAGATTTTGTCATTCCTTTATTTTTCTTTCTCTCACTGACCATTTGAAAATAAATAGCAAATACTGAATCCTTTTTCCCCTCAAATACTTCAATGTTAAATTCTTATAGTAAAAACAAAAAGTTTTTTGAGAGATTTTTGCTATAGGGTGCATACACTTGCCAGAAGACAGAAAGCAAGAAATCACCCCCTAGGGGGCATGGCCATGCAGCAATCCCTTCTTCTCCATTCTCTTCTCTTTCTCTGGAGAGATTTTTTTGCTATAGGGCACATGTGCTTGCCAGAGAGACAGAGAGAGACAGAGAGACAGAAAGTGAGAAATCCCCCACCCCCAGGGGGGATGACCACTCCCCAATCCCTTCTCCTCCATTCTCCTCTTGGGATCTTGGGCACACATGCACATGCGCCAGGTGTGAGTTTAAGCCACCGGGTCCGGGACTCGAACCACGGTTGGCTACATGGGAGTTCAGTGACATAGCCATTACACTAACTGCTGATCCCTCCATTCTCTTCTTGAGATCTTGGGCACACACACATGCGCCCGGTGTGAGTGTTATGCCACCAGGTCCGGGACGAAACCGCAGTGGACTATGTGGGAGTCCAGCGACGTAACCATTACACCATCTGCTGGTTCCAAGAAGTCTTAAATTGATATATTCTGTTTAACTTCCAGACTTATTCAAGTTTTGCCAACTACTGCAATTGCACCCTTTGTAGATCCTTTTTCTGGCCTAGAGTTGGAGCCAGGATCAGTCTCCTTCCACTTCCGGTCTCCCATGAGTCTTTGCTCTAGTCCGGTCCCTCGGCCTTTCTTTGCCTTTCCTGACTGCTATGGTTCGAACGTGTCCCGGCAAGTTCAGGCGTTGGACATGAAGTCCCAGTGCAGCTGTACGGGGAGGACGGGCCCCTGAAGAGGTAGCAGATCCATGCTTTCATCATGGAAGCAGGGTTCTGATGAAAGGAGAGTCTGGCCCCTTCATCTTGCCTGCCGTGTGCCCTCTCTGCTGTTCTTTCCGCCATGCCATGAGGCAGCAAGACGGCTCTCACCGGTGAGTGGCCCCTTGATCTTGGCCTTCCTAGCCTCAAGAACTGTGAGCCAAATAAATGTCGATCATTTATAAATGACCCAGCACACAGAAGGACAAGGCTGATTGGCACTGGGAAGTAGGGCTACTGACAGAATAAACACCAGGAAATGTGGAAGCGACTTTGGAACCGAGTACTGGGGAAAGGCTGGAAGAGTTCCATGGAGCTACAGAGTGCTGTGCAGGAAGCACTGAGGCCAATTCTGGCAAGGGCGCAGGAGAAGAGAAGAGCTATAGGGAAAGTCTAGAACTTCAAAGAGATGATTTAAGTGTGGGAGATCGGAATGGGGGTAGAACTATGGACGTTAGAGATTATTTTTTAGCTGGAAATGAGAAACAAGACCGTGGAAATTGGAGTAAAAGCCATCCTTGTCATACAATTGCAAAGAATTCGGCAGAAGTGAATCCATTTCCCAGGACTTCGTGGAAGGCAAAATTTAAGAGCAATGAACTAGGTTACTGGGAGACATTCTAAGCCCAATACTGAAGGGGCATTGTGGCTACTGTGAACCACATACAGTAATACATCAGAGGAAAGAAATTCTTCAAAGATGGAATTCATCACTTAAAAAGGAAAAGGGAATGAAAATATTTGCAAAGCTCTTGGAATTTGGAAGGCCAGACCATGTCTAAGGTGAAAATGTAAGTTTAAGAGAGCAGAACTGGGGCCAGCAGACGGCTTAGTGGTTACATCGCTGGACTCCCACACAGCTGGCCGCAGCGGCTTCAAAATCACACCAGGTGCGTATGAGCATGTGCCCAAGATCCCAGGAGGAGAGAGGAAGAAAAGAGACTGTGGTGTGGCCACCTCCGCCCAGGGTGATCTCTCACTTCCTCCCACTGTCTCTGTCTCTCTCCTGTAAGCGTCTGCACCCTATGGCAAAAATATCTTTACAAAAAGAGGGCAAAACTAAGGATGTGGCCAAGAGGCTTTTTGCTTAGAGATTAGCATGGCTAGAAGGAAGCAAGTGATGTGCTGGTTAAGATGCTGGACTCCCACATGGCCAACTGTGGTTCAAGTCCCAGATCTAGCGGCTTGCTTTCTCACCCTCCCCCAACCCCATCTCTCTGGTGTGCTCATGTGCCCTGTAGCAAATTTTAAAAATTGTAATAATAATGATAAAGAAAATAATAAATCATTCTTTTAAAAAAGAAGAAGAAAGCAGTCAGGTGCTATCCATGACGATGGTGGGAGAAAGACTGAAGGCATTTCAGAAATGATCTTGGGCCAGAGCCCAGCCCGCACGGTGTAGGTCCCCGCAGAGCCAGCGACCCAGCCAGACAGGTCAGCTCCCTTCCTGCTGCTCCGACGCGCAGCAGTCCATCACTCCCGAAAGGGAACTGTGCCCCTGAACCCTTGTAGCTTCCAGACCAAGGTTGAAGCAATGGTTGACCTCAACCCGCTAATGGAGAATGAACTATTCATGGCTTCTGCCTCCTATACAACAATTATTCTTTCAAGAATGATGTTGATGAGCACTGCAACTGCATGCTAGAATCGCGACAAAGGTTTTGGCCAACCCAGAAGACTGTGCAGGCTTCGGCAAAGGAGAAAATGCCAAGAAGTATCTTCGAACAGATGGCAGTGTGGAACGTGTTCGAAGAGCCCACCTGAATGACCTTGAAAATATTGTTGCATTCCTTGGTATCGGCCTTCTGTATTCCTTGAGTGGTCCAGACCCCTCTACAGCCACCCTGCACTTCAGACTCTTTGTGGAGGACGGATCTACCACACAATGGCATATTTGGTACCCCTTCCCCAGCCAAATAGACTTCTGGGGTTTTTCTATTGGGTACGGAGTTACTTTTTCAATGGCTTCCATGTTGCTGAAGAATAGATTATACCTATGAGGAGAATCATCCAATTGGCTTATAAAAGTTCAGAGCTTCACGTTGATAATGAATATATCCATAGATGTTAGGTGGGAAGGAAGCAGAGATACGAAGACCTGAGGAAAACCCATTTTGAATGTAAGTGTCACTAGTGCATATTCTTTATTCTAGTTTTGGATTTGCACTAAAAATTTGACATACTGATTCACAAGTCTCTAGTCTTATTCCTTAAGTACTTTTATAAATTTTGACTTGCTATACTTTGGAACATTCCTTTAATCTATAGAAAGAGTGATTCTATGTGGGAGAAACTTGTTTATCAGTACTGCTGAAATGAGCAAATGAAATAAAGAAGTAAAAGAAAAAAGAAAGGATCTTGGCTGCTCGCCCTTCCCAGCCCCAGAGCAGGTCCTTGAGAGAAGTTTCCAGAGAGGTACATTCACGTCAGCATTCACTTCCCAAAGCCCATCAGGACTCTGCTTCCCAGCTGCCACACGGCACTCCTCGGCCACCCAGCCCCTGCTCAACAGGCACCGTACCGACTGGCTGTCCCCGTGGCGCTGACTCCGTGGTCACACGGCACACAGCAGCTGTGTGGTAGGCAGCTTCCACCTGATTTCCAAGGGTGTCACAGGTACCCTGCAGGCCCCAGGGACTTGTCTTGGGCAGTCACTGCAGACAGTCCCCCTAGCGCCGTGCTCAACAGCACTGTGGGATTAGAGCTGCCTCAGATCCCCGGAGCTGTAGAGCCACCAGGGTGCAGCCCCAGCCTGAGAGAGCTGCAGGTGAGGCTCGGCCTATGGGAGCTGCCGCGCGGCCTGGCCCACCGTGCTATGTGCCATAGGGTGGGGCTGCCCTAGACTCTGGGGGCCCAACGCGTACCTCGGGGTGCCCAAAAGTGCGATGTGAAATCACGGAAGATTATTCTGGGGCACATGTGCGCGCGTGCCCAAAATTCTGAGCGGAGAATGGAGGAGAAGGGATTGTGGCATGGCCATCCCCCTGGGGCTAATTTCTCACTTTCTGTTTCTGTCTCTGTCTCTCTCTGTCAAGTGCACATGGGGAGCTGCGGCGCGGCCTGGCCCACCGTGCTATGTGCCATAGGGTGGGGCTGCCCTAGACTCTGGGGGCCCAACGCGTACCTCGGGGTGCCCAAAAGTGCGATGTGAAATCACGGAAGATTATTCTGGGGCACATGTGCGCGCGTGCCCAAAATTCTGAGCGGAGAATGGAGGAGAAGGGATTGTGGCATGGCCATCCCCCTGGGGCTAATTTCTCACTTTCTGTTTCTGTCTCTGTCTCTCTCTGTCAAGTGCACATGCTCTATAGCAAACATCTCTCTGAACAAAAGTCTGAGAATCGTTAAGTCATTTATTTTGCCCAGGGTCCTTTACTGTGGGTTTGCCTATGCTCCCTCAAGGCTGGATTCAGACTGTACATCTGAAGCAGAAACTGCACAGCGAGGGGCACGGGCTGCCGATCCATTATTAGGGAGGAGACTTCGATCACTTGGTTCAAGTGGTGACTTCCAGATTTCTCTACTGTCAGATTACTCGCATCCCTTTCTGATTGAAGTAATTTGTGGGGTGATACCTTGAGGCTGAAAATATCCTATTCCTCATCAAACATTTACATGCCAATTTTAGCATCGATAAATTACTCTGCCTGAATTAATGAACACTGAGATGTATGCAGAATGCCGTTGTCCAATTCCATCGCTTTCTCGTTATTAGTTATCATCCTACTGTCACAGAGGACCTTTCCTTACTGCTCTCTGTGTCTGTCACCTGTCCCTCTGCTCAAAGTTCACAGGGGTCCAGCCACAGTGGCACAGGTACAGAGTGTTGCCCTGCAGTGCTGGAGTCATGGAGACCCTGGTGAGGTCACGGGTCAACCTGAACCACGCCGGGTGCACACGCGTGTGTACCCATGAGGCTGACAGGCTGCAGTCTGTGGGAGGAGGTGAGAACCATGGTGTGATGAGACCCTGCTGAAGGTGCTTACTTCCTGTTCTCTCTCCCGTGCTCTCATGGACGAAATAAAGAAACAAAATAGCAACTTTGTCTAGGCTCACGGTTTTTACTTTATTCAAAGGGTTCTCCTTCGCTACTATCATTATTTATTTTGACCTATAGCACACGTTTTTGATTTCCGAGAAGTCCCGATTGCTTTTTCTTTCCGTAGATGTCCTCACTGGTTGAAGCGGGGCTTGCTTTTCAGTGTTCCCTCTGCCCCGGTCAGTTCTCCTGTCCTTCCCTTGTGGCCCCTCTTCCTTGTGCAAATGATTTCTTGCAAATGGCTGAGCATTCCTGATTGGCCATTCATCCTAGGAATGGAAGACCGTGGAGACTAATGCAGACGGCTGGTGACGTGTCCCTTCAGGTGCAAGGCCTTGTCCTCGGAGGCGTCTCCCTGGATGCAGGGCACACTGCTGTGCCCGGTTCTGGCCGTGTGTGCTGATGGCTGCTTCTGTGCAGGACATGGAGCTGGGGACTGGCTACTGCTGACAGTGCCCTGTGAACCAGTGTGGCTTCCCAGTGCAGCCCCAGCCCTGCACTCGGGGAGTCCTGCTCGCTTTGGGGGTCCCTGCGGCCTCTGCAGGCTGACATGCTCTTGGGTTTGGCCTGGAGATGAACCACGGTGCCAGTTCTCTCGCAGTTCCCTGGTGGACAGGGGAGCATTTCTGATGTTCATGGTGGAGAGGGAGTTGGCACAACCTTGCCACGGGCAGTCTTCCAGGGAGCACTTCCTCCACCGTTTGCCATCCCACTTCCCACGCTCGCTCGCTCTACCTGGCAACTCCGGGCTCCCAGCACTCCTGGGTTTCGGGGAGATAGGCCGTGCTGAGCAGGGGCGGGTTCCTCCATCTGTTTACCTCGCCACCTGCTAGCCAGACATTCCTTAATAGCGCCCAGTGGCGATAAGCCCACTCACACTCCCTGCACTCTGGAAGGTTTACTTCCTCTGGGACGTCTGTGTCGTCACTGTCACAGACTCTGCACTCTCGAAGGTTTACTTCCTCTGGAACGTCTGTGTCGTCACTGTCACAGACTGCACTCTGGAAGGCTTACTTCCCCAGGAACGTCTGTGTCGTCACTGTCACAGACTCTGAAGCACGAAGGAGGAGAGAGGTCCATGCGGTCCCTGCACCCGGACCTGGCAACTCTCATCTTCTAACGTGGCAGTGTCGAGGGCTCAGAGTAGGACCCTGGAGAACAGAGTCTCTTCTAACTCTGTGACCATCTGCCTCGCTGGTTCTCACACTGCTTTTCATAATCCGTCCCGTGCAGTTCTAAGGTTTTCTGTTTTGTTTTGTTATAGGGTGCATGTGCTCCCCAGAGAGAGACAGAGAGTTGGAAGGGTGAGAAATCTCCCCACAGGGAGATAGCCACAGCGCAATCCCTTCTCCTTTGGTGTCTTCTCGAGACTTTGGGCACACATGCACACGTGCCCAGCGTGATTCTCAAGCCACGTGGTCAGGCCATGTGGGGTACAACACCTTAACCTCATGCCACCGCTGACCCAGCTCGAAGATTTTTTTTTAAGCAACATTTTCCTAAGTGGTTGACACCCTTCAACTGACTCTAAGACCCTTTCCCCGATAGCTCCTCCTACCACCCGATGCAGTACAGATACAATCTTCCCCACAGTCCAAGAGTTTTGGAAGGTTTTGAGTGCAGAAAGAATCAGAAGCAAATTATTCCGTGAGAACTAAATGATGCAAAATCCTTTCACCTCTTCCTACTTTAAAATCCCCTGAAACAAAGATGGTCTCTGCTGCATTCTTCTAGAACCAGGTGGCACCAAAGGCTCAGGTGGAAACGTGAAGCAGAGCAGGGACAGAGCAAGGCCGGCCCTGCCACAGCAGGGAGTATGTCTGCGGAGGAGCTCCTAGGCCCAAGGGCACTGAAGACACACGCCTCACCCTGCGGGAACCCAGTTTCTTCCCTCCGATTTTCAGCCATGGAGCCCGATTGGAGAGGAGCAGTCGAGCGCTCACCGCTCTAACTAAATCGAGGACACATGAGATTTCACTCCGTGGAGCCTGTAGCCTGGAGGGCTGCCGTCTGTTACTGCCAAAAAACTGCCAAAGACTGGAATGAGCGATGTGACTCTCATCACGAAAACGTCCTTGAAGCGCACGGCAGAGGAGCCAGCTCGCAGGGCAGAGGCGTGTGTGATAGTGCACCGAGGTGTGAGGAGGTGCGGTGAGGGGTGGGAGCCAGCATCTCGGCTTGCCTGGTGCCGCTTCCCTGCCTGGACAGGCCACTGACGTGAGGCAAAGACGCCACAACTCTAACAGAACATTTACGCGGAGAGTGCTAACACTAAGTACGACTTGTTTGGGCCAGATTTGGGGTTTTGCTTGTTTTTGTCAAAGGGTGCATGCACTTCTTGGAGAGGCAGGGAGAGAGAAGGCACCGCTGTGGGGAATGGCCACACGACAACCCCTTCTCCCCTTTTGGGGTTTCGGGCATTCATGCATATGTGCCCGATATGTTTCTCAAATCACCAATCCAGGACTCGAAGTACTGCAGCCCGCCATGTACGGTCCAGCCACCTTAACCATGCCACAGGCTGGCCTTTGTTTTGGTCAGTTTCAGCATTTTCTCCACATACCTTTTGTTGCATAATCAATCATCCCAAAACCCGGTGACTTAAAAATTTATTACATATGATGATTCTGTGGGTCAGAAATCTGACCAGTGCCCGGCTGGGCAATTCTCTTCTGCACAAGGCCTCCCCTGAAATCACACCCACGTGGATGCGTTTGGCTCATGGACTGCCCTGGGGTGTCCAGTATCCGCGCCATGGTGATGGGCTGGAGGGGTGCCCAGCGGGTCTGTTAGCAGGAGCGCCCACGGCGACTGCTCCAGTGTGGCAGTCTCTGAGTGATGGCACTTCCTACGTGGTGGCTCAGGGTGCTGCAGGGCGCCAAGAGAAAGCGTTCCAAGAGACGGGCTGGGGGAGCCACCAGTGCCTGCAGCCCCAACCCAGGAAGCTGCCCAGTATGGCTTCCTTTTGTGTGTGCGGTCACAGAGCTGCACACCCCAGGGAGCTGTTAAAGGCCTGCTTCTCCTGAGGCCAGCAGGTGGTGTGGTGGTTAAGGCTCTGGACTCCCACCTGACTGACCACAGTTCAAGTCCCAGACCTGGCAGCTTGCTTTCTCACTATCTGTCTTTCTCTGTCTCTCTCTGGTGAGTGTGTGTGTGCCCTGTAACAAGTTTTTAAAAACGGATAATAAGTAACATAAATAAAAAATTCTTAAAAAAAAAAAAAAAAAACTGCTTCTCAATAAAAGGAGTACCAACACATTTGTGGTCATCTTAGATTCTACGCCATTCAAGTGGGGCTCCCCCGGACAGTGCCGTGGTTCCCTGTGGAGAGAGGGACCTGCCCTCTGGGTTTCCCAGGACTTGCAGGGATAAAACCAAAACCACACCAGGCAAGCTGGGTCAGAGGTGGGTAATTATTTATTTAATTTTGGGACCAGCAGATGGCATAATGGTTACGTCACTGGACTCCCACTTAGTCCACCATGATGCAAGTCCCGAACCCAGTGGCTTAAAACACACTGGGCACATGTGCGTGCGTGCCCAAAATCCCAAGAAGAGACTGAAAAGGGGCTGTGGCATGGCCATCCCCCTGGGGGGGATTTCTCACTTTCTATCTCTCTGTCTCTCTGGTGAGTGCACCCTATATCAAAAATCTCTCTCAAAAAATAAAAATAAATAAAATTTATTATTTATTTATTTAAATTTGACCAGAGAGAGAGAAGGGAAAAGCAAGAAAGCAAGCCACCAGGTCCAGGACTCGAACCACAGTCAGTCATGTGGGAATCCAGCACCTTTAGCCATCATACACCTGCCACTCTCAATTAATATTTAATTTTATTTAACATTTTTTTAAATTTGCTATAGAGCATGAGACAGAGAAAGTAAGCCACCAGGTCCAGGACTCGAACCGTTGTCTACCACGTGGGAGTCCCGCACCTTAACCACCACGCCACCTGTTAGCCCCATCATAAAAGAATTCTTAGGCCATGTGCAGCTTTGGAAGGAATGTTAGTGCAGTAGGTGATGCTCAGTACTCATGAAGATTTAACAGGCATACACGATCGGACAAATTGAATGAGACGAACTTTAAGAGAGAACATAAAAATTTTGAACTTTAGTCTGAAACAAAAACCCCCTTCAAATACTGAATGGGGGACATGGGTTGGTAACACATGTGAAAGGGTCAGGGCGTGTGGGCGGACAGCTGGCTGGCTGCGAGTCCACATGGGAAGAGCAGCCAGCGCCACCCTGGGCTGAGTAAAGGGCCCAGAACTAGATCAAAGGGTGCTCTTCGTCCTCCACCCGCTACGCTGGAGGAGCCTCATCGGGAGTGTGTTTTTATCTGTTGATCTCAGAACTTGAAAAGGATTAAAAAACAAGTAAAGCCTGTTTAGAAAAGAATGTGCAAAATGAAATGAGAACCCAGAACTTGGAGGTCGGCTTAAAGGACCGGAAGTCCTTTCTCTACACTGGAACTGACAGGCTGACCCTGCACGAGCCCAAGCACGGGGAATGGAGGCCACATACAGGAGACCGGGGAGACGGATGTTACTCCTTACAAGGACGCCTGACTCCGGCCTCGTGCCCACAGCGTAGTCTGGGCCGTGGGCAGCCCCTGGGGCAGGTCTTTGAATGAGAGCCCTTGGGCACCAGGGCACTAGGAGGATGTGGCAAACCCTATTTTCTAAAAACAGACATGGGAACCAGCAGTTAGAGTAATGGCTATGTCGCTGGACTCCCACGTAGTCAACCGCGGATCACGTCCCGGACCCGGTGGCTTAAAACTCACGTCAGGCACGTGTGCGTGTGTGCCCAAGATCCCAAGAGGAGAATGGAGGAGAAGGGATTGCAGCGTGACCATCCCCCCTGGGGGGTGATTTCTCGCTTTCGGTCTCTATGTCTCTCTCTGTCTGTCTGGCGAGCGCACGCGCCCTATAGCGAAAAACCTCTCCAATAAATAAATAAATAAATAAAATAAAGACAGACATACTAATATCTTTCTCATCCCACGTGTTCTTACACATGGCGCTGGCATGTCTCCATCCAAGGCGGGGTCTATTTTCTCTCCCTGTATGTGGACAGACGTTTGTAACTGCCTAGGAAGAGAGAAAACCACCCTCCGTAGTCTGAAGAACATCCATCCTCCCCCGCTCTCCCTGGGCACGTTCACCCTTGGGACCCAGCTGGCATGTTGCAAGTCCGCAGAGCAGCACATGTGAAGGCCACGTGTGTATGTCCTACCCACAGGCCCAAGTTTAGGTCTTCCCAGCAGCAACTGCAAAACCCTTGTGCTCAGATAAACTTACCTCCCACCCTTTTAGACTTGGTAGCCAAGGCCCCAGGCACTGTGGAGCAGAAACAAGCCAGTCTTGCTAGGCTTTGTCTGAATTTTTGACTCACAGGAGCCAGGAGCATGTAAATAGTTGTTTTTACAATACTGTATTTTGCTCGTCCGCTCTTTGTTTTTATTTGGTTAGTTGGTTTTGCTGTCGGGCCTATATACTCACCAGAGAGGGATGGAGAGAGAGGGAAAATGAGAGCTCAGCCCAGCAGGGGCAGCCACACGACAGTACTCTCTCCTCCAGTCTCCTCAGGACCTGGGGCACTCACACACGTGTGCCGGCATGGCTTCCCAGCTGCCTGATCTGGGACCCGAACAGCACAGCCCACCTGTGGGACCACAGCCAGAACCTCCACTCCACCCACCGGCCCAGCCTGTCCACTTCTGACGGCCAACACGCACATCACAGGAAGAATTACACACTTATTTACCATTTTAACCAACGACTTGGATGGGAACCATGTCGTCAGTAGAAGTTTTAGTACCCAAAGTAACCGGAAAAGAGAGGCCCTACCCAAAGACCACTGTGGCTCCTTTTCCAGGAGGAAGAGGGTAGGAGTCTGAGAGACGAGGGGGACAGGAAGGTGGGGTCGGAGCCACCAGGTGGGCACGGTGATCAGGAGAGTGAGGTGAGGGTGTGGTAGAGTTGAGGACCTGAATGTGTGACAGCACAGCGGGCAATGAGTAGGCGCTCGCCTTACAGTTAGTCCTCCTTGCCAAAAGGAGGAGCTCTAGCTTGGTCAGGTAGGGGAGGCCATCTGGGAACGCAGTGGGAACGCTTGATCATATGCTGTCGGTAAAAGCTGGACATCAGATGGTGGCTGGACTAGATAGTGGCCTTTAATAGTCCTTCCTTTAAAAAAATTATTAACTTTATTTATCCATTTCTTTATTCATTTTCATTTAACCAGAGAAGGATAGACTGAGTGAGAGAGAGAGAGAGAGAGAGAGCAAGCAAGCTGCCAGGTCTGGGACTCGAACCGTGGTCGGCCATGTGGGAGTCCAGTGCCTTTAAGCACAACGCCACCTGGTGATCCCCAATTCCTTCCTTTTTTAAAAAAGAATTATTTTATTTAGTTTGTATTCCTTGTCATTATTTTATTTTTGAAGCTGACCAGAGAGAGACAGAGAAGGAGGAGGAGAGTGAGAAAGGAAGCTGCCAGGCCGGGCCTTCCTCCCTGCCGGTCCCCCCTGGCGCTCAGCCTGCACCGCGTTAACTCCCACACGCCCCCTGCCTGGCTAGACGCGCGGCTCTCTGTCCGGCTGAGTAGGTGGCTGCCTCTCACGTTCTCCGTTTGCCTTCAAGTCAAATAGCTCTAGCACGCAGTAAAGTCGGGATCCGGGACTGCGCTTGGATGCTGCGGCAATGCCAAATCCCTCTCCTCGTCTCCACACGCGCTCTCTACAGTTCCGTCTTTCTCCCGTTGCAGACGAGTAGCCAGCAGCTGGAGCCCAGCACGGTGCACTCTGCCGGGCACTGGAGGAGAGCAGGGTCTGAGCGATGCCCGGGCAGTGCCCGAACCTGTGCGCATGCTCCAGTCGCTCTGCTCTCCCACCCCCACAGCACTGGCCCCAACTGCTGCCTTTTTTTTTTTTTTTTTAAGAGAGAGGGTTTTGTTTTGGTTTTGGTTTTGCTATGGAGTACGTGCATTTGCCGGAAAGACAGAGAGAGGCAGAGAGACAGAAAGCGAGAAATCACCCCCCAGGGGGGATGGCCACGCCGCAATCCCTTCTCCTCCATTCTCCTCTCGGGATCTTGGGCACGCACGCACACGCGCCTGGCGAGAGTTTACGCCACCGGGTCCGGGACTCAGACTGCGGGCAACTACGTGGGAGTCCAGTAATGTAGCCATTACGCCATCTGCTGGTCCCCCATGGCTTCCTTGCTCCATGTGTGAATCAGAATTGCACCACCTTCTCAGCACTGCTGAGGATGCCTGGTGAGTCTGGCTCTCTACCTTTCTCCAGGAAGGGCTGCACCTGCCTGGGCTCCCTGCCGCTGCTCTGAGCACTTCGCCCGGGACCTACTCCCCCACTTCCCTCCTGCCCCAGGTGTGCCACCGTGTCTGACTGCCTGCCCTACTTGGGGATAAACTGAATACAGGTGGCCAGAACGTGTGCGGGGAAACCTCGCCGCCCCACAGACCTCACCTTCCCTAACGCCGCCGGCAAAGGTGTACAGACATGCACCGAGTTAGAAGAGACAGGTGCACCTTTCAACTGCAGTCTCTTCTGAAGTGTTCGTTGCTGAAACGCACTGCGAGGAGTGTTTAGAAACAGGTTACATGTGAGCTTTACTCGTGCTTCGTGTTCAGACTTGGGTAACTACATTTCGGGAGAAGACAGCTTATTCTGAGAGTGGTCTGGGAATAGAACTGGCTTCAGTTCCAATTCCAGTTTGTCACCACCAGACACAGTGCCTCCACACTCTGTCGCCCCCTGCATTTAGCACCACGATTTGTTATTTCTCCCATATTTCAAAGGGAAGAGGCGGCGACACTGACGGAAGCAGGGAGGCACTGAGGGGGCGGGGGGAGCTCCTGACCTTCAGAAAATACCGAACAGGCAAGTTCTAGTTTAAATACCTGGAAAGAAAAACGTCCACTTACAGTTCTAGGAAATTTTTACAAATACTGAGTTTTTTAAGATTTTTCTTTTTGTGCCATAGGGTGCAGATGCTCATTGGAAAGAGACAGAGAAAGAGAAAGTGAGAAATCACCCCGGGGTAGGGGGGGGCATGGTGCAGTCTCTTCTAGTCCATGGTCCTTTTCTAGTCCATGGTCCTATTGCTGCCTTTTTTTTTTTTTTTTTAAGAGAGAGGGTTTTGTTTTGGTTTTGGTTTTGCTATGGAGTACGTGCATTTGCCGGAAAGACAGAGAGAGGCAGAGAGACAGAAAGCGAGAAATCACCCCCCAGGGGGGATGGCCACGCCGCAATCCCTTCTCCTCCATTCTCCTCTCGGGATCTTGGGCACGCACGCACACGCGCCTGGCGAGAGTTTACGCCACCGGGTCCGGGACTCAGACTGCGGGCAACTACGTGGGAGTCCAGTAATGTAGCCATTACGCCATCTGCTGGTCCCCCATGGCTTCCTTGCTCCATGTGTGAATCAGAATTGCACCACCTTCTCAGCACTGCTGAGGATGCCTGGTGAGTCTGGCTCTCTACCTTTCTCCAGGAAGGGCTGCACCTGCCTGGGCTCCCTGCCGCTGCTCTGAGCACTTCGCCCGGGACCTACTCCCCCACTTCCCTCCTGCCCCAGGTGTGCCACCGTGTCTGACTGCCTGCCCTACTTGGGGATAAACTGAATACAGGTGGCCAGAACGTGTGCGGGGAAACCTCGCCGCCCCACAGACCTCACCTTCCCTAACGCCGCCGGCAAAGGTGTACAGACATGCACCGAGTTAGAAGAGACAGGTGCACCTTTCAACTGCAGTCTCTTCTGAAGTGTTCGTTGCTGAAACGCACTGCGAGGAGTGTTTAGAAACAGGTTACATGTGAGCTTTACTCGTGCTTCGTGTTCAGACTTGGGTAACTACATTTCGGGAGAAGACAGCTTATTCTGAGAGTGGTCTGGGAATAGAACTGGCTTCAGTTCCAATTCCAGTTTGTCACCACCAGACACAGTGCCTCCACACTCTGTCGCCCCCTGCATTTAGCACCACGATTTGTTATTTCTCCCATATTTCAAAGGGAAGAGGCGGCGACACTGACGGAAGCAGGGAGGCACTGAGGGGGCGGGGGGAGCTCCTGACCTTCAGAAAATACCGAACAGGCAAGTTCTAGTTTAAATACCTGGAAAGAAAAACGTCCACTTACAGTTCTAGGAAATTTTTACAAATACTGAGTTTTTTAAGATTTTTCTTTTTGTGCCATAGGGTGCAGATGCTCATTGGAAAGAGACAGAGAAAGAGAAAGTGAGAAATCACCCCGGGGTAGGGGGGGGCATGGTGCAGTCTCTTCTAGTCCATGGTCCTTTTCTAGTCCATGGTCCTATTGGGACTTTGGGCACACACACACACACACACACCTGGCATGATTTTTCAACCGGGTTCGGGACTTGAACCACAGTCGACATGTGGAAGTCCAGTGCCTTAACCCCCACACCACCTGCTGGTCCCCAAATACTAAACTTTTAAAAGATACAAGACACGGCTTATTCAAGTCCTGGGAAATGCCCTAAAATTCTTTCCATTTGAGAAGCCCCTGAGAAATGTAAAGACCCTGTCTCCTCTAGACTGAAGCCTCATGTCCCAGGAAAAAACAAGACTCGCAGATTTTAGAGCGACTTAAATTTCTAAATCACAACATCCTGCAAGCCTCTGGGCCATCGCCGAGTTCCGGGATTCCAAGAGCTCCTTCTTCCTTCCTGGCCTAACTCCTCCGTGGGGCTTCGAGCAGCTGATAGCTACAGATCAGCACAAGGAGAAATAGCGCTGTTTTCTTCTGCTTTAAGAAAAAAAGATTCGACGTCAGACAGGACTGTCACTCACAGTCCCAACGTGTGACTGACACTTTTTAAAAAGTTATTTTTTCTTTCCAAACAAGGGTGACAATTCCTGCATAAGAAAATCCTCTGTCAACAAGAAGACGCAAACATTCAATATTTTTGGCACACTCCACTTTGAGGGAGAAAAAGGCAATTAAAAAGGAAACCGACTAATATTTTGCGCTTCGTTTAGAGCAACTTTCCAGGCTGTGTCTCTGAGTCACGCAGATCCGCGTGACTTCTTTCTCATTCTCCATCTGTGGTTTTGGTCAGTGCTGATCCAGTTACAGTGCTGGCCCTCAGGCATGTCGAGATCTGGCCAGCAAGGGAACAGTAAATATTATTTAATGCGCTGTTCTTACGAAAGCAAGAAACAAGACCGGAACATTTCAGAAAGGGTTTTCAAAATGAGCTGAAACTCTCATTTGAATCAGCTGATTAAAGAACCTAGAACCAAACTTAACAAAACAGACCCTTCGAGTACTCTGGACAAACCACTGCCTCGGCTGTGAGATGAGGGGGCCCCATTAGAAAGCAGGTTCGTCTCTCCAGCCGAGACTCCAGTACCCAGATTTCTGCTGACGACGGCGTTCGGAAAAGGCAATGTCCCTGCACTGGCACTGCCTAGAGGCCAGTGGGAGCGATGGCTACAAAGTAAACTGTCACCAAAAATTCACAGTTGCAATTCGGTAGGTAGGTAGGACTAGCAGGTGGCATGGTCGTTAAGGCACTGGAGTCCCACATGACTGAGTGTGGTTCGAGTCCCAGACTGGGCAGCTTGAAACATGCCAGGCACATGTGCATGAGTGCCCAGAATCCCAGGAGGAGAGTGGAGGAGGGACTGTGGCATGGCCGTCTCCCTAGGAGGGTGGTCTCCTCACCCTCCCTCTCAGTGTCACTCTCATTCGAGGCATCTTGCCAGTCTCTGCTAGACTAACCCCTAATGGTACGAAGCTCATTTTTCCAGCTTATTTATTTCTTCCTTCCCCGAGAGAATGAGAGCGATAAGGGGGCACCCCCAGCCAGCTCTGTGCCGCATCTACCCCAGTATCCGCTAGTCTGGGTCAGGGACACACGTGCGCCCCTCTGGCAGTTTAAAGGGGCCTCACGACACAAACCCAGGACCGTGTGGGCCGGCGCACAACCCATCGTGTTCCCCCCGTGCCCCTGCTAGCACCATACTGCATTCCTCTTCTAAGACAGAATTCAGGGGCCAGCAGATGGCGTGATGGTTATGTTGCTGGATTCCCATGTAGTCAACTGCAGTTCGAGTCCTGGATCCAGCAGCTCCAAACTCACAGCAGGCCTGAGTGCATGTGTGCCCAAGATCCCGAGAAGAGAATGGAGAAGGGATTGTGGCATGGCCACTCCCACTGGGGGGTGATTTCTCGCTTTCTGCCTCTCTGTCTCTCTGGTGAGCACAAATGCCTTATAGCAAAAAATCTCTCTTAAAAAAAAAAAGAAGTAGAATTTGAAGGAAGGTCTTTTATAATGGAATTATGATTGCTACATCTCACAAATTGCTATTGCTTCTGTAACATGCCTGAATTTTTAAAAAGAATTATTTAACTTTTATTTCTTTATTTCTTCATTTTAATTTGACCAGAGGGACAGCGAGAAAGCAAAAGAAAGAAAAAGTGAAAAAGCAAGCCGCCAGGTACAGGACTTGAACCGCAGTCAGCCATGTGGGAGTCCAGCACCCTTAAGCACCTGCCAACTCCCATGCCTGAATTTTTAATGTAAGAAGCAAAACAGGGGCAAAACCTGGCTTTTTGTTCACTTTTTTACCATTGACTTGGTCCATTTGACATCTGCGATGTGCAAAGTACTTGTTTTAGGTGTCGTAAAGGGTAAAATTCATGAATAAGTTGATACCGTCCCTCAAAGGGCTTAGAGAAACGCAGGAAGTAATCGCTAGTGAGCGGCAGTTAAGGAAAAGCTGATGCGGGGAGATAATAAAAGCAAAAATATACTGAGTCTAAGGGAGTTTATCAAGCTGTCACCTCGCCTACACACACACTACCTCCGTTCCAATTCCAAAACGATCGAAACTAGCACTCTAAGACAGATTCCAGCACAGCAAGCGCACCGAAGGAAAACCACTGTTTGTCCAATTCAATAATTAACAGGGCTGCCAGCCTGCGCTGACCACTCAGGCAGAGCATTTCCGCCTTGGAGACCAGGGAGTAAGAAAACTCGGCCAGACGCCGGGCTTCAGACACCTGCTGATGACAGCTGCTTTACCACTTCTTCCCAAGGTAGTCCCCGATCACGAGTTTATCAGACCGAGATCTTACTTAAGGACTAACTAACAGGGCAGATCAACAGGGCAGAAGCCTGATCGTTTCTTCAGGAGCACAGCTCAAGAGCCAAAGGCCTCTGCAAACGACAGCCCTTCCAGGCCACTTCTGAGCACCGCAGCTGGAGAGGGAACGCACGGAAGGCACCACGCTCCCCGACCCCACGGGCGTGGCAGGGAGTTGGGCTCGTTCTGAGAACGCTGTGCCAGCATCGTGTGAGGACACAGCAGTGCTCATTCAACGGCCGGACAGCTCTGGGAGACTAACGTTCTCTCCTCGCACAGGTAAACAGACTGAAGGAGAAATGGCGGGCCCAGGTGTGGAGTAAAGGCAGGAAGACCCTCATCCAGACGGATCCTGCCCCCGATGTCCAGCTACTGGCCCAGTCACGCTGGCGCAGGCGATCGCTCTAGAGCCGTGAGGGAAGCTGGATTCCGATCCAGGGTTGGCCTGGACGCTCAGATGTGCACCCTGGGACCCCAGCCGGTCAGCAGGCTGCGGGGAGATGGAGGCATGGCAAGACCGTGTCCAGGGGGTCACTTTCTCGTTCTCTCATTCTCAGTAAATAAACTTTTTAAAAGGCAGTCTTTAAAAAAAGTCAGGCTCCCAGTGTCTTCATCTGCACATTGGAGGCGAAGGGTGTTAGCAGATGTTTCCAGCGGCCTCTTCCTTGTGAAGTCCAATCTATATTTCTCTACCTAACAGCCAACAAATCTGTTTCCAAGTTCTGGGGGTGTTTTCCAGTCCAAAATAGTACACTCTTCTCCTTGCGCTCAACTTACATTCAGCACATAAACTGGCCATCTGTAGCTATTCTTGACATGATATGGAAACACCTTAACGGGCATAGAAATGCACTCTCAAACATGCTGGTGAAAACCTTTCTGAAAAAAAGATTACAGAAAGAAATTGACACTATCAAAACCAAAACTTGGATGCAGTAACACTGCTTGATGGCAGGCTATTTGTCCCTCAAATTTGGAGGTGGGTGAGGGCAGTGGCTCTGCTCCGTGAAGGCTTCTAGGCCTAGGACTCCCCAGGTCGGGACTCCATCCTGCCTATGGTGTGGTCCTTGTCTTCACGGTCCAAGATGGGAGACGGACTCCAGAAACAACAAATGCACCCCAGGAATTAGGAGGAAGGACAAAGAGGGAGAAAGAACGCATACCAGCTGTCTTTTAAGAGGGAACACCAGAAATGCCACCTTGGACTACTCTTACCTGATTGGCCAGAGTTTACTCAGCCAAGGGTCCCTTTGCTGTGACGGCAGATGCGGAGAACAGACGTTGGTAGTAGCCGGCATTCCCCACCAGTGGGTAAAAGGCGTGGGGACTGCACCTTCCGGTACACGTGTGAAGAGAAGGACGACGTGCACGTGAAATGTCCTCAGAACACTCAGAAACGGACGGCAGCTACAGAGTCCTGGAGACTGGGATTAAGACTTAGAATTCCTATAGGCCCTCACATTCAAATTATAACCACGAATATGTATTGGTTGTATGATTTGAAAATTAAAAATTGGACACTAATGAATGAGTGGATAAAAAAATTAGAGGGGCCAGCAGACAGTGTGCTGTTAAGATGCTGGACTCCCACACGGTCAACTGAGGTTTGAGTCCTGGACCTGGAGGCTTGCTTTCTGACTTTCCCTCGCTCACTCTCTGGTGAGCACGTGTGCCCTGTAGCAAATTTAATAATAATAATAATAATAATAATAGCAATAATATAAATAACAGATAAAACAACTTGTAAAAATTAACTAGAAATAGAGACGAACATAAGAAAACAGTTCTCAAGCTGTACAGCCACGAGTTACTAATTGTCCTCTTGTCTCTTCTGTAATGATTTCTGTTTTTAAACATAAACGCTGCTTCAGAAGTCAAGAAGAGTCAGAGGGAAGTGCAATTAAGGGTAAGACAAGCTAAGCGAAAGAGCCAAGCTCAGAAGGCTGTGTGCGATGTGATTTAAATTAGACGGCATCCTGGAAAATGACAGTGAGGTACAGCCCAGCAAGGAAGACCAGGAGTTAGAGGTGCAACTGACTACAGAAGACAGCCCGAGGCCCTTCTTTACAGTGATCAAAAGTATTCTTGACTGGAGCCAGTAGGTGGTATGGTGGTTAAGGTGTTGGTCTGCCACATGGCCAACCATGAATCGAGGCCCAGACCTGGTAGCTTGATAATCACACCGGGCGTATGTGCATGTATGCCCAAAATCCCAAAAAGAGAATGGAGGAGAAGGGACTGTGGCAGGGCCATCCCCTTTGGAGGGTGATTTCTTACTTTCCCTCTCTGTCTGTCTCTCTCTCTGGCAAACATATGCACCCTATGACAAAGAATAAAAGAAGACTTTAAAAATATAGTCTCAGTTGGAGCAGTACTTAAGTAACTTTATGTGCTGGTCAAGATAGAGTAAAAAATGTAATCAAGATAATCTGCAAGAACAACCAGCTAGACTGATCAAGGAAGAAGAGAAGTTACCAACAAACATAAGGAATGAGTTACCATATGACCCTAGTTATTTCATGCCTAGGTACTGAAACATTCCAAGGGAACTGAAAAATATACGAGCACACAAAACTTGTACGCAAATTTTCATAACAGCATTATTCATAATAGTCAAAAGTGGAAGCAACCTAAATGTCTGTCAATAGGCAATTAATAAATAAAATGTAGTATATGGATACAATGGTATATTATTCAGCAATAAAAATGAATGAAATACTGATCCAGGCCACAACATGGATGAGCCTTGAAAACATTATGCTAAAGAAGGAGCCAGACACAGAGGACCACATATCGTATGACTCCACTTACGGAAAATGCCCAATAGGAAACCTAAATAGATGAAGAGTTGGTCAAGGGTCACCTGGAGTGGGAGTGGAGGGTAAGGAGAGAATGGAGGAAGCTGCTGAAGGGTACAGGGTTTCTTTGCAGGATGATGCATGGGTTCTGAAATTTATTGTGGTGACTGACGGCTCCACGACACTGTAAATTTACTGAAAACCATCAACTGTATACTCTGAATGAGTTTATCCTGTGGCATGAGAATTCTATCTCAAAAAAGCTGTTATGAAACATAAAGTAAGGTCATGGGGCCACAAACACAAAATTCAGCATAATGGTTAACTTTAAGAGGGAGAGAGAGAAACTGAATCAGAAAGGGACCCTTAGAACATTTCATTGTAAGGTGCTTTTTACTGAACTAGATCTTGGAAAATATACATATGTTATATCATAATTCTTAATTCTATAAATATGTTTAACTTTTTCACGTTTATTTATTCCATGAGCAAGAGAGAGGTACAACACCCCTGACAGAGTCTTGATGCCACAATCCACCCCCAGGTTCAGCCATCCTGGTTCATAGGCACTTCTGTGCCTGGTGTACTTAGGAAACGCTCTGGTTTTTGTTTTTTGTTTTTAAGAATTACTTTCTGTAACTTTATTCATCTCTCTATCTATTTATTTATTTATTTTAATTTGACCAGAGATGGACAGATTGTGAGAGAGAGGGAAAGTGAGAGAAAGGGAAAGTGAGAAAGCAAGTTGCCAGGTCCGGTACTTGAACTGCAGTTGGCCATGTAGGAGTCCAGTGCCCTTGACCACCACGCCACCTGCTGACCCAACTCTCCGGATTTAAACTGCCAGCCTTCCCACATGGGTCTGCCTCACAGAGCTTTGCTTTTGACTGTTACACCACTGGATGCCAATATTTAAAATAATGGCCATTAAGTACATGAAAAGTCTAACCTCTCTAGTATTAAGGCAACAATTGTGTTATCATTTTCAAATCTATGAAATTACTGCATGGTAAAATAAACATACTTACACGCTGCTTGTGTGGGGACTGTATATAGGTGGAACATTTTGGGGGGACGAATTTGACAATTTGTATCACGAGCCTTAAAATATGCATATTCCGGGCTGGTCCCCTAGCCTAGTGGTGAGGGGAGCTGGATGCCACATGGGTGATGATGGTCAAGTCCTAGCCCCAATGGTTTGAAAATAGATTAGGGGTGTGTGTGTGTGTGTGTGTGTGTGTGTGTGTGTACACGCAAGTGCAGGTCCCAACATTCTGACAGGATGAAGAAATGAAGGGATTGTGGAATGACACGCCCCATTGGGGGTGCTCTCTCCTTCTCTCTCTGTCTCTTTCTGCATAAACTCTCTGACAACTTAAAAAAATATGTATATTCTTTCATTCTGTGTTTCCATTTCTAGGAGTACACTTATATCCCTCTCCACCTGAGTTTGGGCTGACTCTTGGAGTTGTTTTGACTAACAGAATGAGACAACTGTAATATGCTGGGACCAGGCATAGGCCTTAAGATGACTGTCCAGTATTCTCCATTCTCTCCCTCGTGACAGCCATTCCCCACACTATAAAGAAGCTCAGGCTACACTGTGGAATGATAAAAGCCACATGGAGAGAGGCCCAAGAAGAATAAAGACTGTTTCAGATGGTGCAGCCCTAGCCACACTCCCAGCTGAACTCAGCCACAGACGTCAACTATACCCCATGGACAGAACCCCACCAACATACAGAATAGTGAGAAATAATCATCGTTGCTTTAAGCCACTAAGTTTGGGGTGGTTTGGAATACAACAACAGAGCTATAACAATATCCTAAAGATACAACAGATGTGACACCGTCATGAAAACCTCCTCCCTCATTTTCAGTTAGTGTGGTTCCAGTGAGGTGAGGTTTTTTTCCATACACCAGGAGTGGACATATGACTCAGACTTGGCACCAGGTTTTCCTGGGATTGGTTCAAGGATGCACCATGAGTCATGCAATGTGGTTACAACCGAAGTGAATCCCCGACTGTGCAGGAGCTACAAGGGAAGTGTTCTTTCTTGCTTTTGAGACTGTTAACAGCCAGAATGATTGAAGGTAAGAGTTCCTATGAGGCTGGTAATTCAACACCTAAGAGGATGGGAATTAAGTAAATACCACAGGAAGTATAGCCGAGAGGTGGAGAGATATCCAGGCCTAGATGACATTTTTTAGTCTCTAGATCAAGCTATACCCTGGATTTTCTGTGTGTGTGTGTGTGCCAACAAAAGTAATTTTTAAAAATTTTTGCCAAAGGGCATATGCACACACCATGGTGGGGGGTGTGTGGATACTCCCCAATGGGGCATGATCATACTACAATCCTTTCTCCTCCATTCCTTCTTATCAAGATCTGGGCATGCACACACACCATGACTGGCTTTTTTTCAAGCCACCAAGCCAAGATTTGAGCTGCAGTTGGCCATATGTATCTGGTCTCCAATGTACAACATTTAACCACTGCACTACAGGGCTGGCCCAACAAAAAGTCATTTTTTGGCTTAAGCCAAAGATTCCTAACCAATATGAGGCCTCTCTTAGGGGAAGTTTGTTTGCAAAAGAACAGGAATCCTCTCAAACAAACTCTAAAAAAGAGACAAAGAAAAAGAAGCAGGGAATCTTATGAATTTCATGAGAACTACCTGTTGTTTCAGAATAACATTTTCTGTTAGTAGGGGATGTGAGGCTAATAGCAGTAGCCAGGAGCTAAGTAATCCAAAGTTGGCCCAGTGGAAGGGTCTACCCAGACATTTTCTTTTACTGTTAACCATACGTTAACCATATCCATTGTTAAGGGCCATACAGGACAACAGGGCAGCTCAAACCAGCCAGAATCAAAATCCAGTCCACCATCAGGATCCACCCCGACATTCTCCCTTATGTTCATTTTAGCTGTGACAAAAAGCAATAACCAAGGGATTGTATATTTCAATTCTTCATTATTATTAATACTCTGCATTTCCTTAAACATACAGTGAGACAACTTTTACCTTCAGTAACTGATCACAGCCCAGCTGCAGATTCATATTGTAGATGACTCTGTTGCCATTCTGAAATCAGGAGTTTTTCAACACCCACACTTTCACCCTTTTTCTTCCCAAACCACATGCTTCAATAAGTCATGTCTGAGCTAGTGAATCCCACTTCTGACATCAACTGGATAATTTAGGTTCAACTACAAGAATAGAGTACAGTACCAAGAGACAACCCCCACTTCTGACACCAGCTGCAAGTTCGCAGGAGGGGGTTCTCAAAACCACCTTCGGTTTTCAGAATTTGCTAAAAGGACTCACAAAAGTCACTAAAAATTATTATACCAAGTATTATAGTTTATTACAGGGAACGAGTAAAGATTTAAATCAGTCAAAGGAAGAGAAACAGCATAGAGTCTGAGAGAGTTTCAAACACAAAGCTTCTGTTTTCCTCTTTCTGTAGTCAGCATGCACACTCTCCCAGCCTCAATGAATGACAGCATTCACAGAATGTCAACCAAAGAAGCTCACCTAGACTTCAGTGTCCAGAATTCACACTGAAGTCTCGTTGTGTATATATGACTGACCGACTTCCCTCATGATTGGACTCAAGTGTCTCAGTTGACTGATAGATACCATGTGACTCAAAGCCCCATTCTGAATCACATGGTTGGTCTTTGTAGTGTGCCAGCTTCACCATATGCAAAGACACTCGTATCCAATATGACATAGGTCACCTCCCAGAAGCTGAGGACAAAGGTTAGCCCACTTTTTTGGGCAAGGCCAGATTCTTTACAGTACAATACAGGCACCATAGGTGCCAGGTATAGGTCTGTTGACTCAAAATAGATCATAGAGTCTAAATTGAAGAGCTAAAACTATAAAACTCTTAGATTAAAATGTAAGTGTAAGTTTGCATTAGGCAAAATTCTGTAGATATGCCACTAAAAGTGACAAAAGCCAAAATAGTAAGTGGGACATGACCAATATTTAAATGTTTGTATTTCAAAAGACACCATCAAGACAACCTATAGAATGGGAAATAATATTTGCACTTGTACATAGAATTATAAAGCACTCTTGCAACTTAACAGCAAAAGGACAAAAACATCTAATTTAAAAACAAGCAAAAGATGGGGTCCAGCAGATGATTTGGTGGTTAAGGCACTGGACACTCCCACAAGGTTGACCACAGTTTGAGTCTTAGACCTGGTGGCTTGCTTTCTCACGTTCTCTCTCTCTCTCTCTCTCTCTCTCTCTCTCTCTCTCTCTTTGTGTGTGTGTGTGTGTGTGTGTGTGTGGTTAATGAATGTGAAGGGTGCTTGACTCCCACATGGTCGAATCCCAGACCTGGTGGCTTGTTTTCTCACTCCCACCCCCCTCTTTCTCTCACTCTGTCCCTCTCTAGTCAAATTTTTTAAAATTTAAAAATAAAGACATATAAAATAATTTTTTAAAAAATTAAAAAGAATTATCCTCAGCAAAGAGAAGTCAGACACAAAAGATTATATATATTTTAAATTGCTTTATTATATGTTTATTATTATTATTTTAATCTGCCATAGGACTCAGCAGAGAGAGTGACAGAGAGAGAGAGAAAATGAGAAAACAAGCCACCAGGTCTGGCCTCGAACTGCAGTCAATCACGTGGGAGTCCGGCATCCTAACCACCATGCAACCTGCTACCCCAAGATTACCTGCTGTATGACTCTATTTATATGACATATTCAGAAGAGATACATCTATAGACACAGACAGTAGATTGGTGTTTGCCAGGGACTATGGGGAAGGGAGAATGTGGAGTGACTGCTAATGGCTATGGAGATTCTTTCTGGGGTACTAAAAATGTTCTGAAATTAGACAGATGGTCGTACAACTCTGTGAATACACTGTAACGCACAGAAGTGTAAACTTCAAAAAAGTGAGTTTTATCATTTATGATTATATTTCAGTAAGCCTATTAATTTTTAAATGTCCATAATAATTTTTAAATTCTTGATTTTTAACTAAAAATTTATATATGTTTTTTGTAAAATATCATACTGTCGAGAATTTATAACATGAAAAGAATTAACCTAATACCAGCCACCCACAATGAAACACGATTTGATGCACACGCTTTCAGGGTTATTTCTCTATTACATTTTTACTTAAAAAACGTATTTTGGACACTGCTCATTTTTACATACCATTTTTTTCCTTTAATATATACCAAGGCCACATTCTTGGGTTAGTAAATATGAATTGTATAAACTCTACCTCTATTTTAGTTGCAATTTAGAATTATATCATATGAATCTAAAATAATTAATTTTGCCACTTCTCTGTGGCTATACATTGGGAGTGTTTCTAGCTTTTCTATATGATAAACAACACTGTAGTGGGTGTTGTTCATATGGAATTTTGATAAAATTTCTAAGTAATGAAAGTCACAGCAAACTATGTGGATCTTTCCGTACTGCCGTGAATACCTGCGGTTTACTTGCCACTTAACCCCCTCATCTTAGAATGAACCCAGTTTTCTTTGGAGACTTGCTTTTCTCTGCCCCATGAGGCTGCATGTTCTGGTAGGGCTGCAAACTGGAGTACCCGGCTGCCCTGGTCACCGTAGCAGAGTCTAAGGGAAAAGCCTGTGATCCACGCAGAGTAATCAGATCCCTTCTTGGCACTTTATTGACAGATCCTGGAAAAGAGCTCTTTCTTTGTGTGAGGATGGCTCCCAGAGTCACAGGAACCTGGAGCTTTGTAGCCGAAATAGCTTTTGCCATCGCCTACCAGAAGCTCACTTACAGTCAGGAGAGTCAGGGAGAATGAGAGCAAAACAGGTGTGCTAAAGATTTGGCCAATGACATCACTGAGGACAGGGGATCCAGTCCTGCCAGAAGTAATATCCCTGGCTAGACTTCCCAGTCACAGCTCTGTCTTGGAGCTGGGTTTCAGTTTCTCGTGATAGAAGGCCTTACTAGACAGCATATTAGTCAGCATCTTTTTGCATCTGATGTCAGACCAGGTTTCCGGCTGGAGGGTTGGCTATGGCAGCTTTCTAGCTGACGCGAAAGAGAAGCCCCAGGGCTCACACATGCACTCAGCACAGCCACAGCCCCTGCACCCAGCAGCTGCCGAGCCAGACTGGTCCCCCGGTTCCCTAGCAACCGAGCTCCCTCACCATCCTCACACACTCACACCTTTTGTGACATCTCCTTTCCAAGGCTGTCCTTAATGTCTGTGTTTGGGAGGAAGAAAAAGAAAAGGCGAGGAAATACACAGGACCCGAGACTGAGGCCATATGCCAGAGATAGCTGGGCTCACAGATTCAGGAAATGCACTGGCAGATTGAAAACAGCAAGCGAGCTTGCGATGGTGTTCGAATCCTTGCTTGTTCATGCCTAATTACTTCGCAAAATACCAGTACCTATAAAAAGCACCTCAGACTACCGTAAGGAAATACCATCGACTAGGTGACCTGATCAAGTCCTGAAGGCTAGAAGGCTAGAAGGCTAGAAGTCGAAGACTAAGGTTCCGGATTTGGTCTCTTCCGGGCTTGCAGGTGGCCACCCTCTCAGTGTTATACGGCTCTCCCTGTGCATGTGGCCGAGAGACCACGCGGGAGAGTGAGCTTCTAGTCCTACCACGACCGCATCCAGCCCTAACTAGCTCCCAAAGTCCCCATCTCCAAATAACATCACACTGGATTAAGGTTTCAAGATGTCAATGTGGCGAACACATTGAGTCCACAAGATAACTGAATATTATGACAAGACTTTTCATATTTGTAACCACAGCCTGTGACGGGACAGTCCACCACATTTTACATAATCGAGAAGTTAAGTGACGTGTCCCAAGTCACACAGTCAAAAGACCAGAACTGCACTGGCCGCTGTCCACCGGGCGGCCTCCACACAGCCAGCCGTGTCTGACCCCAGACTCCCTCCCCACCTGCCACACCAGTGCATCTCTGAGCCTCTTCCACGTGGAGCTGGAGCCTGCCCATCTCTCCTCCGCGCTCACTGTCGCCCACCCCTGTGACAGCGTCTTACTAGGTTCCTCTCTTCCTTTCCCTCTAGAGTTGCCAAATAAAATACTGAACACTCGTTGAATTAAATTTCAGATGAACGATGAACATTTTTTAGCATAGGTGTGACCCATACATTATTTGGGAAATGTTTTTTTTTTTGTTCATTTGAATTTCCAATTTGACTGGGCATCCTGTATTTATTTCTGTGCAGATTCTGGCAGCTCTCTCTCACGTGCTCCAGTCCCCACAGCTGGCAGAATAAGCTTTTAGAAAGTCAAAGCCGATCTCTGACTCTTCGGTACTGTGTCATTGCTCTTAGAAAAACAAACAAACTCCATTTCCTAACATGGAATCCTGCATGATCTGGTCCCTGAAGGTAAGCAGGTTGGGCCAGACCTCCTGAAACTCATCTTGTGTCTCACCAAAGGAGCCTTCCTAACATCCAGATCCTCAGCCCCTTTCTGCTAGAATCTCTCACTGTTCCCTCCACTTTCCTGGCACAGACTTTGTTGGGGAGAGTGGATCACTTATCCCCCTTCCTCCTGTTCCCCAGGGGACGTCCACAGTATAAAACTCCCACCTCTTGTCCACTCCTTGTGGAAGACCAATCACTTTCGATTGGTAGGCAGATCTGGCTACCTTTGGCCCATCCCTTCCACCTGAAGAAGTTGTTAGTCCGGACTCTCACAGCTGCAAAGTAGCCCTAGTGGCCTGGGGTTTATCAGCAGAGGAATGAGAAATCCAGTTCAAACGCAGCCATACCCAAGCCCTATTCTTGTCAGTAATAATCTGCATCTCCTTGACTCCGGTGCCTATCTCTTAGTTGTTCCTAAGTTAAGGTAGGGGAGACATGTTAACTATTAGCCTCCCAAACCCTCAGTAGCATTCACTACAATTTGTATTTATATGATTAACGTTTGTTTAGCTGTTCATTTAATATGTAAGAACCCTGACGGTATTATCCACTGCTGCATCCCCAATGCTCGATACAGTGCCAGGCCCAAATTTCCTTTTCAGTATCAAGATAATCGAATAAATAAATAAATGCTACCTGCTGCCTACTACAGCGCTGCCCCCCATAGCACCCTGAGCACAAGGACTTGCAATAGTAAATGAGTCCTAGCCCTGATCACAGGGAGCGAGCTGCTTGGAGCTCTGTGCCGAGAAGCACGCCGAGGCCGAGCTCACGCTCCTGATCAAGTGCTCCCACGCGCGCTGGAGTGGTCAGCGAGACAGCTCGTGCAGATGCGCTCTCCTTGGCTCACAGCAGCCGGCCCCGCTCTCTCCCACCAGATGCGCCCACTGGAGCAGTGTCAGTGTGGATGGGAGGTGAGGAGCCCTTCTGGACATCAGTTTGTATATTTGGCCAATTCACCTGTAGTTCAAAGACTCTCTTTCAACCCTTGGTGTTCTGCCCAAGGGAAATCTCAGTGTGGCTCCAACGTGGAAGCCATGCACGGTCCGCTAATGTGCCCTGCCTCCATTAATTCGGATTAGGCTACTCGTTTTTGGTTTCGAGACTGTATTTGTGTGTTTATTTTCGGTCTTTATGGGAGTGTGACCTTCCCCAGCTGGGATCCTAAGGACACATGCCTATGTCACTCCCACTCTTCCACGGTGACGCTGTCGGCTGCCACCCCCCCCCCCCCCAGCCATATCTCCCCGGTCCTGCAGCTTACTCCCTCGCCACCTCCAGGGTTTAATCAGCATCCCGCTCAGGCCTCCTCTCTCTGTCTTTCTACCCCCATCCAAACTCTACTGCCCTTTGCATTTCTGACCATGGTCATCCCGTCTCCCAACCAAGCACCCTTCTTAGCCTTTTCTACCATGGCTACACATTAGAAACCACTTGGGCAGACTTAAAATGTAATGTCCAGGCAGCACCCAGACCAATTAAATTAGAGTTTCTGGGTGCAGGGGCCCCGGTGTCACTATTTTTCATAATCTCCCGGGGTGATCCCAATGTACAGGCGAAGATGAGAACAGCCCCAGCCACAGGCCCAGCACGGACATGTTCAAATCCCCTCCAGGTACTCGAACTATGTAACTATGCATTCAAAGTAACTTGCACCTACTGACCTCTATCAGACAGGGATTTCAGCGCTGGAGAGATGAGGGTTCTCGCAGGCACCGACACTGAGAGCAGTTCGACCTGCAGGACGCAGCCGTCGCCATCCCGGAGCTGTCAGGCCCGCTCCCCGCCATGCCTTCAGACAAGGCCTTCAAGCAGCGTCACACCTTCCAATGAAGAGCTGAAGATGTCCCACTTACCTGAGGGCGGCACCTCCCCAAAATACCGGTGACAATAGAAGGGTGCAGGGCGAGAAGTAGCTTCCTGTCGGGTAAAACCAATTCCTGGGGCCTGGTCACGTCAGCAGGGTACTTAGAAGGCGCTGCAGCTCAAGGCTGAGCCGGCCTCCTTCCCGCTGGGGAGTGGACTCGGCGGCGGCAGCGTGTCCACGCCCCTCTCCGAAGTACAGCAGGTGCAGAGGAGGAAGGCAGATTTCTGTGCGTGGTCTACGCCTCCCAGGAGACGTTGGGAATGAAGCCGTCAGTGTAAGACTAGAAAAACGCAGCCCTTCTCAATGTTGAGAGCCCTTGCCAAGGACGAAGCGGGCTGTGCCCCACGGCGACTGGGCAGCTCATCTCCTGCAGGTCGGCAGGTGGGCGCAGTGTTTCCACCTGGGAGCGCTCGGAAGTTGCTTTTGTATTTCAAGCGGGAAAACTGAGCTGCGAGTGAGCACGCTCAGCTTTGGAAAAGTCTCTTATTTCACCTAGACCATCTTGTTTTCGAACTTTAGAGGTTTAAAATAAAATACTTTGGATAAAAAAAAAAAAAAAAAGCCTGCAGGCCAGGACGCATCACAGTAGTGGGGGAAGGTCGTTCTGTCGCCAAGCCACGTGGAAGAATACCCATTCTGTTCCCTCTCCAAGACCCAGGAGCCAAGGGACCTGGGGAGGGCTGAGAAGGGCAGGCAGGATGGAAAGAGGCAGGTCATCCCTTTACCTCCACCGCCAGGCTTAAGCTCAACCAGTTGTCTCAGGACACCCGTTCACACAACGGCCCACTTACAGGACAATCCTAGTGCAACGCTTTCCTTTGAGGAAGGCTTGGTGGGGGGTAAATGATTTAAATCTCTGATACTTCCATAGACCACCTTGGGATGAATCTCTGCATTATTATGGACTGGATTCCATGTCCTGTTAACCCCCTACTTCTTCCCCACCTGTGGTGCATTCCTGAGGAATGATAATTAAGGTTCCAAAGAACTAAAGTGACAATGTTAGTAAACTCGGAGGATTGAATATTAATCAGACACTTAAATAAGCACTTTAAATATTATAATTTATTTATTAATTCGATGAGAACTGATTGAATGCCTCCCACTTGCGAGCAGCATCGTATGTACCCTGACCAGGAGTAACTGCACCTCCAGAAAACAGCAACATGAGCCTTCTAGAGCGTTCCTCACGGCCCAGCACACGGCCGTTACTTCCAGACCATCTCTCCCGGCTGGGCACATGGCCATTATGCGTATTAGCCCAGTCGGTTCTCACAGTAAGCTTGATTATTGTCACTGCCATTGTTATGTCCAGTGACAGACAGAAACCGGAGCCTGAGAGGTGACAGCTGTCTGAGGTCAGGCACTAACTAGCAATAGTGCAGCCTTTCAGACCAAGGCAGTCTATTTCCAGCAGATAAGACTTATTTTTAAAAAAACAATTATTTAATTTGTGATTTCTTTTCATTTGACCAGAGAGGATGGGAGGGAGAGGAAGAGGAGAAAGACACCAGCCCAGGGCTCTTAGCCCTCCACGCTCCGCACTTCCAGCCCAGGGCTCTTAGCCCTCCACGCTCCATGCTTCCAGCCCGGGGCTCTTAGCCCTCTGCTCCGCGCTTCCAGCATAAGGACATTTCTTCTATTTTTTTTTTTAATTTTTTAGTTTTTTTAGTTTTTGCCATAAGGTACGTATGCTTGCCAGAGACAAGGGTGAGGGAGGCTGAAAAATCACCCTCGAGATGGGGATGGCCACCCCTGCCTCTCCCCACTCCCCGCTTCCACATGTCCCGCCTCTTTGGGCCAGACCAATGGAAATCTCTTCACTAATTTCACCTGTCAATCTTAAAATCAAATAAAAGGAAGCCCTGTCTGTAATCACCCCGAGAAAGGTGTGTACGCCTCCTCTCCAGGCCTAGGTCACTCATATTCTGCTCGGAAATAAACTGGATTAAGTATTATTAATTTTTAGAGTTGGTTATTTTCCATCTACAGCAGTCAGAGGCATCCTTTGGAAACAAAAGTTCAAATTGTTACTCATCTGCTCAGACTCACCGAGGTGCCGCCCTCATCCCTAGGAGGGAAGCCCTCACCACAGCCTACGGAGTCCTCCACGGCCCGTCGCCCCTTCCCCGTTACCTCTCAGACCCTGCCCCTCTACCCCCTTCATTTTCGCCTTTGCCGCTTTCCCTGTCTCAGCCACACTGATCTCCTTGCTGTTTAACTTTTCCTTTTTAGAGAGAGATTTTTATTATAGGGCTCATGCGCTTGCCAGAGAGAGACAGACAGAGATAAAGAGACAGAAAGCAAGAAATTACCGCCCTCAGAAGGAATGGTCATGTCGCAGTCCCTTCTCCTCCATTCTCCTCTTGAGATCTTGGCCATGCATGCACACACGCCCGTCGTGAGTTTTAAGCCACTGGGTCCAAGATTCGAACTACGGTCAACTATGTGGGAGTCCAGCAACATAATGCTTACACCATCTGCTGGTGCCCTTGCTGTCCTTTGAACAAGCCAACAAGCCAAGAGCACTCCTGCCACCAGAGCGCGTGTGCCTGCTTTGGCCCCTGACTGAACACTCAGCACCGCTAGCTACTCAGTTACTCCCTCCCTTCCATCTGGCCTCTGCTGGAATGCCCTGCTAGTGGGGCCGGCAGGTAGCATGGAAGTTAAAGGTGCTGGACTCCCACCTGGCTGATTGTGGTTTGAGTCTCAGATCTGGCAGCTTGCTTTCTCACTTTCTCCCTCTCTCTCTCTCACTCTGTCCCTCTCTGGTCAAATTGAAATAAATAAAGTTAAATAAAATAATTACTTTTTTTAAAAAATATGCCCCATCAGCAGAGCACACTTCCTGCCCAGGTGACATGGTGGTTAAGGTGCTGGACTTCCATATGGCTGCCCGCAGTTCAAGTCCTAGACCAGGTGGCTTGCTTTCTCATGTTCTCTCTCTCTCTCTCTCTCTCTCTCTGGTGAGCACACATGCCCTATAACAAATTTTAAAATAATAACAGTAATAATAAATTCAATTAAACAAATAATTCTTAAAGAAAAGAAAAGCACCAGAGAGAGAACCCGTAATGTCTGAGAGATAAGATGGTGGCCCCCAGCATGCTGCCTAAGCTCCACTTGCTAGGAAGACATCTATCTCATAAACATCCCGGCATTCAAAACATGTCTGCATGGCTATCGGATAGGATAGTCACTGTGATAGCAGTCCAATTACATTTTATGAATAAAAGGTTATCTAAGGGACTCAAATAACTTCATATTCAAAGGGAAATAAAGTACGATCCGTGTGAATACATCAATATTCATGAAAATTGCTCTACCTTGGGCAAGCTCTGCCAGGGGATGCATTTTCTTGATTTGCACCTTTAATCTTCCAGTTAAAATTTCTATTCATCCTGACTTCTACAACCTACTTGAAGATAACACATCCATTATTCACAGAGACCTTGTGTTTCCATGTAACTACGCATCACAGGGTCAGGCTAGCACTTCAGCTACACCTGTCAATTAGATGACCGTTTAATGATCTTTGCTTTTTTCAGATAGAAAAATGATTAACTTGAAAAAGCATCCATTTTTAAAGCAAATATTCTACCTTTTTTGGTTATAGGGAGAAATCTAAAAGGTTTTTTTTTCCAAAATTATGTTTCTGAGAGTGTAAGATATTAAGACTCGTCACACAGTGTTTTCTGAGTGCTAACTGTGTACGTACCAAGACCACCTCCTCCAGTCTCGGCTCGCCCCCTGTACCAAGACCGCCTCTTCCAGTCTTGGCTCGCCCCCTGCACCAAGAGCGCCTCCTCCGGTCTCGGCTCGCCCCCTGTACCAAGAGCGCCTCCTCCAGTCTCGGCTCGCCCCTCCACCCTTGGCCCCGGCAGTTGTTTGCCACTTGCTGTTCGTTAATTACCTGCGCCTGTCTCCTCTGCCTAGACCAACGTCTAGCACGTGGTAGGGCCGCGTCCTGCCTGATTAGCCAACCCCACCGGTCCCACCTCATTGGTGCCTCCTGTCCCGAGCCCGTCAGCAGGCCAGTCAGCTTTCTATCTGCTCACATGGACATGACCACACTCCTCCCCTCACAGACCACCCGCCTCGAGTCTCAGCCGCTGAAGCCATTCTGCATGCTTCCGGTGAAGCCAGTTTGCGGAAGCCTCATGTCTACTGCCTGGTAGTCCCACGCAGAAACCTTCAATGGATCCACAGTGCTCATTAACGAGGCTCAATACAGTGGTTGAAAGTGGAAATCTTTTATTTTTTTTTTCCATAGGGCGCGTGAGCTCTGCAGACAGAGACAACGAGAGAGAGTGAGAGGGAAAGTGTGAAGGAGAGTGAGAAATCAGCCCCAGTGGGGGATAGTCACACTGAAACCCCTTCCCCATCACATTGGAGTAGCACTCAGGCTGCAGGTCTCTTGAAGAGCAGTTGGGCATGTGGGAGTCCAGTGCCTATAATCACCATGCCACCTGCTGGGCCTAAAATCAAATCCTGGCTTCTACATTAGCAAGTGTGTGACGATGGGCAAGTTACACGAACTCCCGTTGTTTTATTTTCCTTATTGGTAGAATAAGGGTAATATTACAACTTATGTTATAGAGTTTCTGGGAGAATGAAATGAAACAGAACATAGAAGGCACTTATAAAACTTTTGAACACATAGTAAGTATTCGATAAATGTCAGAAATTATTAATGTTAGAATCGAGTTCAAACTCCTTAGCCTTATCTGTGCTATTTTACCATCTGAACTGAGTATTTGTTTTACTTTTTTTTTTAATTCGCCAGAGGGTATATGCGCTCAACAAAGAGAGACAGAGAGAAAGAGAGAAGGCACCCCTCCCAATAAGGATGATCAGGCCCCCATCTCTTCTCCATTCCTCCTCCTCGTGGGATTTCGGCCCGCAGCCACATGTGCCCTGCCTGTTTTTCAAGCTGCGGGGCCCAGGACGCCAACCCTGCAGTCAGGCATGCAGGATCCAGCCGCCTTGATGACCACGGCACTGGCTGGCTCAGTATTTTCAACTTTCATCTTTTCCTGCTCTACCAGCCACCAGCGGTGCATGGCGTTTCTGTTTTTCCACATCCCCACATTGCTTTCCCAGCCCGAGTTTTCATTCTTGCCAACCTTTTGGGATAAAGCAGTGCTTCCCTATACCGTTTGCATCTCTCCGATCCCTCCACACTTGTCCCTGTCCGTGAAATGCCTGTCTGTGTGTCCCAGCAGGCTTTCCTGACAGCAGGCCCTCAGACACAGACCCGGCTGCGGGCCGTTTACTCAGAAGCACCAGGAGGGCTTAAGGACAGCAAGCCGGGCAGAAGAGAACAGCCAGGAGCGGGTAGCTGCTGGCTTACTGGCGCCGTGGGTGCCTGGGCTCAGTCCTGCTGGGCCCCCCTGAGGCGCCATGTTGAACTCTCTTCCAAATGGTCCCACCAGGAAATGGAGAAGCCGAGGTACGTATTCGTGCCGGCAGGCCCCACGGATTGAGGGCTGCTTCTGGGGAGACTCCGCCATCAGTGCTTCCAGTGTGCGCAGCACTGAAATCGAGCGAGTACCTGCAGGCTGAGGAAAAGGGGCTCCCACACCGAGGTGGGAAGCAGCGGGCACACAGGCAACCAGTACACAGCCGCAGGGGACGCAGGCATGGCCCAGGGGTCCGGCCATGGCGTCGGCAGAGTCTGTCCTTTCTCATTCCTTTTTTTTTTTTTTTTTTTAATCTGACTTGCAGGGGTTCTCTGTATATTCTAGGTATTATTTATTTGCTGATTATTACTACTTTTTCACCTCAAATCTATCACCTGTCTTTCATCTGTGTGATCATAAATCTTTATTTCTCATTACATAAATTAACATTTATTGTAGGCTAGTGATATTCCAAATATCTGCGGGGCTTCTACTGGCCTTCCGATCCTTCAGCCTTCTGATGGCAGACTTCACTGTGACAGCCGAGGTGGTGTTAAGGTCCAGGCACCACCGGCTACCGTGTTCAGGCCGGAACCACAGTCCCAGGGACCCACAGCCCGTCTTTTCATCTTAGTTTCGCCCCAGAAGGAGCAGGTGTACTTGGCGCGCTGGCTGATCTCAATTCCCGTCACCATTTTCCGGAGGGAGGCACCAGCGCGGATCCCGTATTTACTGATGATGCCGACCTTCTTGGTGCATTAAGCCGTATTGCTGCCAACTAGATCCGAGCCCAGAGAGCGTCGATCTTTCATTCTGAGGACACTAATTTCATATATTATTTTCTTTATGGTTGATATTTTTTAACATTTTCAGAAATTCTCCATTCCAACATCAGAAAAAAAAATCTACATTTTCTTCTAGTATATGCATGGTTTTGCCTTTTATATTCAGGCTTTTAATCTACCGAAAGTTTATTTTTATGTACAGGTAGGATCTAGTCCTCATTTTCCCATGTAATAAACCAGTTTTCCAGCCTACTAATGAATTCCTCTTTCCCCTATGAAGTTCTATGCCACATACATGCCCCAAGCTCTCACCAGGTGTGGGTCTCTTTCTAGATTCTTCCATTTGGCATGCATTCAGCTCTTTGACCCATTCTTTATACTGGCAATTCTATTTTTTGTATCTAGTACCTTCAGCTGGCTTGTCTTCAAACCACCTATTCTCATTTCTTAACTGCAAAGTCTTGCTTAGTATTCAGATTCCTGCTCAATCAATAGGCCTACCTCCTCTGCTATAGGTTATTTCATTGTATTTTCTTTCACATCCTTTTTATTTTTCTCAAACTGTCCCAATATTTTTGCCTGTGGGCTCATCTGCAGTCCTCTGGGAGCATCAACCCCCTCTGCTTGTGAGGTTTATCTTGAGGGAGAAGAAATGCCAGGACCAGGAGGGTCTGGATGAGATGCATCTCCGGGGTGACTGCTCGTTCTTCTCGTGACCAAACTCGACAGCACCCTATTCTCCCCATGTCCCTCCCTACCAGGAATCCTTTCTCCTTCCATCCCAAGAACCAACTGACCCAAACACCGTATCCATCCCAGACATCTCTGACTAGCTCATACATACCCTAGTCCCACCCACGACCTCTGTTTTCTAAATGAAGTACCCCAAGATCCTGCAGTCATTCCTGGTGACATGACTTTCAAATGCCCAATAACTCACCAATGGGCACAGTTTAATGTGACGTCCTTCTTAAGACATGGCTCCCAAACACATGACCTGACACTTCAGGAGGTCTCCAGATGTCAGATCTGGAACGTCCATGTGGGTCAGCCTTGCAGAGTGTTACCAGTGCACCACCATCCAGCCCAGAAATCAGTTCTTTATCAAATGAGTTTCATATGGATTCTTCTAGTCACTGACCTGCTTACTCACTTTTTATGGTGTTTCGTTATTTTGTAAAGATCAGATTCAGTTGTTTGAATCTTATTCTGTGTTTCTTAGTTTTTGTATTTCCGATTCAAAGTGGTTTTTCCTATTCTCAAATGCCTGTGTGAGGAAGGTTCATTAAGTCCCTGTAGCTGTTGGTTTATCAAGATTCCACATAATTACCTTTTGGTGGATCTGCCCTACCTTAGAGCAGTTCAAGTTCAACTTTAGGCCTTTGTTCTCTTCTCTCTTCATGCTATTTTCTGAACTTCCTCACTCCCCACAGGAGACTTCTCCTAGAAACTGACATTAATTTTTCCATTTCTTGACAGTTCTAAACTCACAATACTCTCTCTTTTTATGCTTAAAGTGTGGGCTCCAGGGGTTTGTCTGGTTTTCGCCATCTTGATGTCTTCTCTGGAGACTATGTGGGTGGACTCAGGTTTGGCTCTCTGCCTGTGTCATCAGGCTACTTGGAAATCTCCTTTTGGGTCTTATTTCAGAAATTCTTGCTATACCAAAGTCGTGAAGATGTTCTGTATGGGTGTTGGTCAACTTTTTTTGAAGAATGCTTTCAATTATTTAATTCATTAATTTTAACTTGGTCAGAGAGAGAAAGAAAGGAAGAAACCAAGCTGCCAGGTGTGGGACTTGAACCCAAGTGGCAATGTGGGAGTCCAGTGCATTAACCACCATACCATCTGCTGGCCCCCATGGGTCAACTCCATGTATATTTACTGATTTTTCTAAAGTGGCAGTCTGAACTATCAGTCTAATACTTGAAGAGGTATTTGTTTTGTTTTGTTTTATATTTTTGCCCTAGGGTACATGCACTTGCTGGGGCGAGAGAGAGAGAGAGAAATCATACGTACGTATGAGATTAGCGTAATCAGAGAATGGACAGTGGGAAAGAACTGGCAGGTATGAGATAATTAGAAGAACAGTGATAGTCGGTCTTCTTAGATATATGTCTCATTATTAGCCACACCTGGGATAGAAAACACAAGACCAGGAAGACACAGTAAAATGCAAAATATAATGATAATAGAGTAAAGGGAATCTGTATATAAACGAGGAAAGGAAGATTATGAGGTTTGGAGAAACTGAGAAAGAATAAATATAGAAACGTGAAGTCCTGAAAAAACACTGCAAACATTTGTGAAGTTTCCCCATTCATTTCTGGGGGCAGTTCTAAAAACGGAAGAATGGCCTACCTTTTGAAATGAATGGAATTCATATGTGAATTGTTCATGTACTGCTGCCTGCCCTTGCTCTCTAAATATTACTTCTAAAAACTGTAATAGGGAGATTTGCATGTAAAACTGTCCAGAGAAATGTCAGCAACTAAATTAGAAAGTTTATTTTTGGCAGATAAATCGGACTGGTTTTGAAATTTACGAATATTTTTGTGCCAGCCACTATAGAGCACACCAGCTGATGCTGCTACTTGGCTGACCACGGGGGAGGCCAGGGTTCCATGCCCCGTTCGTCCTGTAAGTGGGTACAGTGGCATGCACCTGTGGTCCCGGCTACTCAGGAGACTTGGGTCGGAAGATTGCAACATAGTGAGATCCAGCCCCCCCAAAATTTTTTTAATTCTCAAAAATAAAAGATTTTATTAAGAAATGGCAAGCAGGGCTGGTATGTGGTATGGTGGTTAAGGCGAGGGATTCCCACATGGCCAACAGCAGTTCAAGTCCTGGACCTGGTGGATTGCTTTCTTACTTTGCCTTTTTCTCTCCCTGGTCAAATTTTAAAATAGTAACAATAAAATCAAATAAATAATTATTTTAAGAAAAATAAAGAAATGGCAAGGAAGCTAACAGGTCACACAGTGGTTAAAGCACTGGTTTACTGTAGTTCTAGTCCCAGACCCGACATCTTGAAAATCATGCCAGGAATGTGTGCAGCGTGCCCAAAATCTTGAAAGGAGGTCGAAGGAGAAGGCATTGCAGCATGGCCATCCCCCTGGTGGTGATTTCTCACTTTCCCTCCCTCCCTCCCTCCTTCCCTCCCTCTCTCTCTCTCTCTCCCTCTCTCTCTGGCAAGTACATGCATCCCATGGCAAAAACCTATGTCGTGTTCAGATTTCAAAGGTATGGAGGCTAACATACGTTTGTGGAATGAAGGAAGGAAGGAAGAAGGAATAAACAAGTGAAGGATAAGATATAAAGGAAGGAAAGGAGGGGAAGAAAAGGAAGGGAGGAAGCAGACAGGCAGGCGGAGAGGAAGGAAGGAGGAAGGGTGCCAGCAACCCTCCAGCAGTCAGGACAGCGGTGAGAACCCCTTGGAGAACGTCCCTGCGGACGCACTCGGACTCTCACTTCATCCTTCTTTTATTCCTCTGCTCTCTGGAGCTCACGAAAGAATTGGTCGGGGTGCAGTCATGCCGGGCTGCTGCTGCTGCTGCTGATGATGATGACGGCGACAGTAAGGGCAACAAAGGCATCACCCCTTTCTCTGTTCCTCCTTCTATTCTAAGTATTCCTGGAAAAGTGACCTGGTGCGCTTTCCTCTCCCCCACGCACTCTGCAGCCGCTGCTCTGCCTCTCCTCTCCTCTCCTCTCCTCTCCTCTCCGGCGTCATTCCAACTAGGCCCGCGCCCAAACCCCTCCCACGCACCCCCACCCGTGTCACCAGAATGGCGGCGCAGCGGCAACCTCCACTTCCCCAGCCCAGCCAGTGACAGGTCTCAGCTGTCTTCGTGGCCAGCAGCATGTGATGCAGGGACTCCTCCTCTTCTAGAAACACTCTAGAAAAGCTTCTGTCTTCCAGAATTCCACACTGGCTGGACAGCTCCCTCTTCCTTTCCCTCCGGCTGCTCATCAGGCTCCTTTACTGGTTCCTCTCTGTCTCCCGGATTCTAAGGGCACCCAAGGCTCAGCCCTTACACTCCTGTTTATTATCAATTTCATTTCCATCCAGATGGACTCGAATTTTCAACTCATCGTAAATCTCTAGAGTGTTAAAGCTGAAAAAGTTATTCCTGCCGTAGTAGATGGAGTACTTTCTGCCCCCAAGGTATTCATGTCCTGATTCCCAGAACCCATAAATATGTCACCTTACACAGTAAGAGGGACTTGGAGGATGTAATTAAATTCAAGATCTTGAGATGGGTGGGGAGATTAAAGTGGATTACCTGGGTGGGCCCCGGGATCTGTACTGTTTGAGAGAGAACATAGTTTTGGATTACAAAACTTGACTGGGGAATCAAAATCAAAGTTCTGAGGAAACCTTATATAGTCTGGTTATCAATCCTTTATCTGAAATATGGTTTGCAAATATTTGCTGTCATTCTATGAGTGGTCTTCTAGTTAGAGAACTTAATCCATTAACATTCAACGTTATTATTGATATGTGCAGACTCATCCCTAAAATTTTGTCATTTTCTTAGTTGTTTGGTGCTTTCTTATTTCTTTGTCTCTTTTTAGTTTTTCTGATGTGGCATTCCCTTAAGTAGTTCCTGAAGATCTGGTCTAGTGTTGGTGAATTCTTTCAGCTTTTGTTTATTTGGAAATGAGTTTTATTTCTCTTTCCCATTTGAAGGATAAGCTTGCCAGGTATAGTATTCTTGGCTGCAATTTTCTTCTTTGAGAATTTTGAATATAAATTTGCATTCCCTCCTTGCCTGCATTGTTTCTGTTGAAAAGTCTGAGGTTAATCTGATGAGGTATTCTTTGTAAGTAACTTGATGCTTCTCTCTTGCAATAGTTTTTTTTTTTTTTTTTTTTTTTTTTTTTTGTCAGTTTGGCTATGAGGTGTCTTGGAGAGAATCTTTGGGCATCCTTTGTAATTCCTGGATGTGGATGGCTCTATCTCTTTCTAGACTTGGAATGTTTTCTGATAGTATTTCATAAAATAGATTTTCTATGCCTTTACCTGTCTCTGCCTTTCTGGATACTGGTTGTGCAGATATTCAAACACTTAATGGTATCTCAGATTTTTCATACGTTGTCTTCATTTTTAATGCTTTTTTCTTTCTTTTAGGCAGCGTAAACTAAATCAAGGATTATCTCCAAGCTCAGAGTCTTTCTTCCACACAGTCTAATTGTTATTGACACTCTCCAGTTTTTAATTTCCTGTATTGTATTGTATTCTTCAGCTCTAAAATTGTTTGATTCTTTCTAAAGATGTCTGTTTATAGAATTCCTCATTCATATTGTGAAATAATTTTCTCCTCTCCTTAAATTGATTTTCTGTTTTCCCTTACATCTTGTTGATTTTTTAAAAGAATTATTTATTTAATTCCATTTGCTGTTATTATTTTTTCATTTGACCAGAGAGAGAGAGAGAAAGGGAAAGCAGGAAAGCAAGCCGCCATGTCTGGGACCCAAACCGTGGTCAGCCATATGGGAATCCAGTGCCTTTATCCACCATGCCACCTGCCGGCCCCTGTATCTTCTTGAATCTTATTATGATCAATTCTGAATTCCAATTCTGTGATTTCTTGTATTGTATCCATTGTTAAAAGTTACTGTGGTTTTAGAGGAGCAAGATTGTTTGTTTTCACATTTCTATGTCTGCGCATCTATTTTGAGGCATCTGGTAGAGTACTCACTTCTTCCTGATTTATGAAGTAGATTCTGTAATGTCCAGGAGTGGGACAATCTAGAGCTCTAGCCAGGTGGTCAAGAAAGGCCAGCCAAGTCTTTTAGATCTAAGCAGGGTTGTGCAACCTGCTGTTGTTTCCAGCCTGGGACAGTCTTGGACCTGAATGTGGCCCTGGCAATGTGGTCCAGCATGGGCCAGAGGCAAACCGATTTGTGACACCAGTGAGTGAGGTCCCATGCAGCCTGCACAGAAAGCCTGGTTTCTGTATCAGCCCTCCAGACTGAATATGGCGCAGGGAAGGCAATCTGGGGGAGGTGGAAGGTGAGTTTTAGCCCTCCAGACTGAATATGGTGCAGGCAAGGCAATCTGGGGGAGGCAAAAGGTGAGCTTTTCAAGCTTTGTTGAGATGGATCCTGGGCAGCTTGCATGTGATTTCTGAGTCATGTGGCCAAGGACCCAAACACAGCCTTTGGCAATGTGGTCTCCGAGGGGTTGGAGACAAGCCTATCAATGAGACCCACAAAGTAGGTCCTGTATGACTGCTTAGAAAGCCTGGGGGTGGGACATCCCTCCAGTCTGAATATGGCCCTGGGAAGTGGATCTGGGAGAGGAGGGAGGTGAGTCTGCGGGAGGCAAGAGGTAAGCTTTGCAGGCTGTATCAAGCTGTGTCTATCTGTCCCATGGAGTCTATACTACCTACGTGTGATTCCTGGTGATGGTGTGGCCCTCATGACCTAAATGTGCTCTGTCAAGGTCATCCGGAAGTGGCCAATGGGAAACCTATCTGTGAGACCCTAGCCAAAGCCTGTGACTCATAAAGCCTAAGGACCAATGGAGTCTCACAGGTTTGACCAGACTCCTGCTGGGAGTTAGGTGGCTGGATCACACACTCTAGGATCAGGAGGTAGTCTGTCTTCCCCTCTCCGACTTTGAAATGGGGATCTCTGGTGCCCTTCTCACTGTCGGGTACCCCTCTCCATTCCTTTGTCCACTCTTACAGTGCATGGAAATCCAGAAAAGCTGTGCTGTGGGTGACCTCAGGCAGGATAGGTAGCCACTCTGGCTACTTCGAGTAGGGTCCAGAGAGTGTAGGCCTGGCCACCGGTTAGGAGAAAGTGTCCAAATTCCTCAGCCTCTGTTGAAAAAACTGCTCTTGTATACTTGTTCTGGTGGAAGGGAGGAGAATGCAGAGGGTGCTTTGTCTCTGGCGAGACCAGTAGGCTTCAGTCACTGGGAGTGTTCACCCTGTTTCTCCCCATCGCAGACACTTTGCTATGCTGTGCCGCTGCCCCCGAGGACTGCAGAGACGCCAGATTGCCTGGTCCTGAGTGTAATGTAAACTTCTACAGGTTGGCTCTCAAGATGGTGCTGAGCTCCTAGAGTTTGGAGTGGGGTTGGGGTGGAGGTCCAGTGCTTTCTCTAAAATGACATGTCCGTGTACTTCCTACACTATGTGGAGAAAGAGAGGGAGGGAGAGAGAGAGAAAGTGGCAAATCACCCCCTGCTGGGAATGGCTGCACCACAATCCTTTCTCCCGTCAGGCTTCTGGGCATGTATGCACATGCACCCAGCATGACTTTCAGGCCACTGTGTCTGAGACTCCGACCATGGAGTTGGCCATGTCGGATTCAGCGTCTTTACCGCCATGCCACCTGCTGGCCCTAAAAACAACTCATGTCTGATTAGAAGCAGTGAAGGTTTAGGTGTGGCTTTGCAATGCTTGAACTGATAAAATCTTCTCAGCTGGTCATATGTGAGAGAGCTGGTGGAGTCTTTTCCTCCCATCTCCACAGTCCAGTATCTGTACAAACCCAGCAAGGTTATTGTTAATTTCAGTAAGTAAGCATTAAGCTGCATCTATTGTGAGGGAGGTAAGAGGTTAGGGTCTGTAAGACTTATTGTGCGGGAAGGGAAATATAAAAGTCAAGACCTATTGGGAACCAGCAGTTAGCGTAATGGCTATGTCGCTGGACTCCCACGTAGTCGACCGCGGTTCATGTCCCGGACCCGGTGGCTTAAAACTCACGCCGGGTGCATGTGCATGCGTGCCCAAGATCCCGAGAGGAGAATGGAGGAGAAGGGATTGCAGCATGACCATCCCCCCTGGGGGGTGATTTCTCGCTTTCTGTCTCTATGTCTCTCTCTGTCTGTCTGGCGAGCGCACGCGCCCTTCAGTGAAAATCTCTCCAAAAAAAAAAAAAAGTTAAGACCGATTTGCCTAAGGTTTAATCTATAAACATACACTCCATAACATACACACTAAGGACAACACAAAGTCACTTTGGTTCTCTTATGCTTTGATTACACCAGCATCTGATCCCAAATTTTATCTTTGTTTGAAAAAACTATTTTGATAAGCTCTTGGGGTACGTGTCAGTCATGAGATCTGCTGAGTGGTGTTTCTGCTCTCCTCCTTCTGGTACCTGGTAAGTATGCTCTCCTCTTGAAGTTAGTCATGAACATGTGAGTGGAAATGACACGTGGAAAATCTTACGAGTCAGTAAGAGAATTAGCCACATTCTCTTTCCCCACCACGGTGACAGACCTTTGGAGCTACATCATGAGGAAGAAATAACCTTTGTTGTTTTAAGTCACTATCATTTGTGGGTTGTTTGCTGCCACAGCGTAACCTGGACTACTCTCACCGATACCACACGACAGGAGTACAGGGGAGGTTCTAGGAGAGTGGGTTTAGAGGTAAACGTTCTGTCTGAAACAAGAAGAAAGGATGTCTCATCTCATTGCTGAGAGGGGAGAAAGGGAGAGTGCCAACACAGAAGTGAGCGCGGACGGTGCAGCAGAGGCTTTGTGAGCCTAGGGAGGTGGCACACGCATTACCTTCCTAACATCTGCTACTGAAATAAGATTTCTGCCTGCTCTTCACAGCACACTTCGCTGCTTTTCTTGGGCAACACCGGGTTATAATGAGAGGATGACATTACCCAGGACAACCCACAGGCATCAAAAAGCCCTTCAAATTTGTCAAATATCACATTCTGATAGAAAGCCCCATTATGAAAATAATTATTTGGTATTTATGAGACCTCTAATTTTTGCAGATTAGAGTGGTATAATCACGTAATTATGAAGCAAGACAGATGACCCTAGGCTAACCTCTCACAGGTTGATCAGCTCTATAGTAAAGGTGAAAAGAAAACAGGGTCCTGCTCCATGCCAGGACTGCCAGGGTTTCCCCCACCTTCTACCCCTGCCAGCTCCAAACCCACAGGCTGTAGGTTTCCACTGATCACAGAACACAAAAAGATCAAGTGGTTCAGAGCCCGGACACCGGAACCACTAAGCCAGCTCGACTCCTGGCTTCGCCATTCTCTGACTGGCTGGGAAGTTACTTCTGATGGGTTTAGAAGAAAAGCACGCATTGGGGCCGGCAAGTGGTATGGTGGTTAAGGGCGTTGGACTCCCACATGGCCGACCATGTTCAAGTCTCAGACCTGATGGCTTGCTTGCTCCCTTCCTCTCTCTCTCTCTCTGTCTCTCTCGGATCAAACTGGAAAATAATAATGATAATAATAATAATAAATAAAGTTAAATAAAAATAATTCTTTAAAAAAACGAAGAAAAGAAAAGCACGCGTTGCTAAGGGAGTATCATAGAAACACGCCTCCTCCTGATACTGCCTCACCAATGCGGGTTAATGGCAATGAGGCTCACCTTGACTGCTCCAAGGCCCCCGTGTGACTAGTGCTCACATGCTACCCTCCTCCTTCAGGAGGCTAAGTCCCAGAGGGGCCTGGTAGCACGCGCTTTCTCCTCGAGGTCCTCGTCACAGATCTGGGCACAGAGTAAGATGCCCCTGCATGACTGCAGAGACCGCCCAATCCCCAGTGTCTGGACCTAGGAATTCAAGGAACATTTTCCTCTGTCCCCACTTCTCCTTTTCTCGTAGCAGGTGTCCCTCGGATGCTTTGAGAGATGCCCTTGTTTCTTAGAGCGATCCAGGTGCTATATCCTCCCACATTTACACAGGAAGTGCTTCCTCTGTTAACCCCTTCAACAGATACCGCAATAGATGGCCACTATTACTCCAGCCTGTTTTGTTCCTCCTTGCCTTGTTCTCCTCCCCCAGCACCTGATCTCTGTGCCCATGGGACTGCCCGCCAGTCTGCTCCACCCCCTCCTCTCCTGCACACACCATCCCCTGAACCCTCCTCACCTCCACTCTACCCTCCTGAGGAGGAGAAATGGCAGGCACTGGAGCTAGAATGAACGGCGAAGCCCCAGGGCAGTCTGATTTCATACTCGGTCATTTCGAATGTACAGCGTTCCTCGTCTGGAGACCAGGGCCGTTTGCTCCAGGCCCACAGAGTGCGCTTTTTGGCTCTCCCAGGCCACACCCACTCAGGCCGCACTCTTGCTAGATACTGCCACTGAGCAGCCCAAGTCCCGCAGCCCCGTGGCTTGCTCCTGAGTCTCGGCCCACTCACTTCACACAGGAGCTGGCAGGGCCGAAGAGGTATTCTCTCTGAGGTCAGCAGAGAGTCAACCAAAGCCTTACCATTTGCTTACTTTACCCTAATTTACTATAATTCGAGCTTTCTGCAAACACACTGTGTAACAGGAGCTCCACCAAAAAGTCTGATCAGATTTAAAAGGCTTTCCTACTCTCTAAAAGGAGACCAGCAGGAAATATTCTCAGATTCTCCCCAGAGCAAATGTCCTCGGGGTCTAGAAACAGGCACAGACTTCATGAAATCTTCAGACCTGACTTCCCACGAGTGATCTGGGACAAGTCGGGACCATAACCCACTATTAGAGATGCTCATTCCAGAGTCTTGTCAGAGCTAGTGGCTCCTGAAAGCTGGCAGCTCTTGGTTATTATCAACCAAAGGTTTGCACTAGCAGGGATACTAAGAATAACAGCTAACACGTGCCAGGCACAGACCTAAGGTCTACATCAGTAACTCAGTAATCACCATAACAGCACCTCCTTTAACACAGGAGGAAGTGGAGAGCTCTTCACTCCTTGTGGATACATGTAAAACGCTCCCTTCCCCCAGCTCTGTGAGGACGTGCAGCAAAATCCAGCCGGCAGCATCCTGCTGTTTTCATGCTGCATGTAAATGCTGGGAACTGCTGGTTTATTATATCTATGTCCACCTACTTGAACGCAGAGGGTCTGCGTGTGCATGTTACTCGCGTACGAGGAGCACACTGTTACCCTTCGTCATCCACACCCAAGAAACAACCACCTGTCTCCTTGCCTGTAAGCTGGAAGGGAAATGGAATCTCTCTTCCTCCCCCCTCTCTCTTCTTTAGTTTTTGGTTTTTGCCATAAGGTGCTTATTGGAGAGAGAAAGGGGGGAAAGTGAGAAATCACCCTCCAGGGTAGATGGCCACACCGCGATCCCTTCTCCTCCATCCTCTTCTTGGGATTTGGGATATGCGCACAAATGCACTCAGTGTGATGTTCAAGCCACTGGGTCCAGGACTCATACTGCAGTCCACCATGTGGGAGCCCAATGGCTTAATCACGATGCCCCTTTCTGTCCTCAATGCTCCCTTTTTAAAAAACTTTTTCTTTATTCAATTGCAGCACATGCACATTCACGTGACAGAGAGGGAGAGAAAAGAGCACGCGCCACACAGTCCAGTCAGACTGAGATCTTGGGCACACGCTTGGCATGCTGTAGCCTGAAAGGGCCAGGGACTCACGCCACGGTTGCTATGCAGGATCTGGCTTCTCTGGAGCACCATTACCTCTGCCATGCAACTGGCTCCTGAAATCTCTTTCCTTCCCACACTGGGTTCACGGCTGAGACGTCTATAAAAAGACATATTAATAAGAGGAAAGCACGTAGTGAGTCATCAAAAAAGTCATCACATATTTTTGCATAGAAAAACACAGGATGACTTTTCCAACGACACAATAGACTGATTAAATACAAGTCTTACTTGATATAGAAGTCTTCATAAGGAAAGTATGACGTCCAGTTCTTGGAGTAACAGAGAAACGTGTGTTTTTACTCTTAGGTTTGGCGAAGAGAGGACAGTCATGGAGAAATGCGGTCGGAGGACAGACGAGTGAGATCTAGCGGCAATCAACACAGGCGAGCTCGGAAAGGCCCCTTGTTCTAGTGCTCTCCGTGTCTGTCCTTAGTGATAAGGTGGTTCCTTTCTCTGCTTATAGGGAGGGTACCTCTTCAGTGAGGGTCTTAAGACCCATTTTGGAAAAGGGAGAACAGAAGGTGAGAGTGGTCTTTCTGCTTCTATTTTCTCAAATGTCAAGGTGCCATATTTGGGGAAGTGTCTCCTAAACTCCATCAAAGCCAAGAATCTGATAAAGATTATTCAGTGCTGATGCCAAAATGAGACATTGATTAATATAAAATTCTACTATCTGTGAATTACGTTGTTAGTCTGTTTCCTAAAATTATACCTTAATTAATTAGGTTGCCAGAAGGTACTAAATTCCCACGTGGCCAACCATGGTTCAAGTCCCAGACCAAGTGACTTGAGAATCGCACTGGGCACTTGTGTGTGTATGCCCAAGATCCCACAAGGGGAAAAGAAAGAGGGGAAAGCAGCATGACAGCCCCTCCCCAGGGAGTGGAGGGATTTCTCACTCTTCATCTCACTCTCTCTGGTGAGTGCACATGCCCCATGGAAAAATCTCAAAAAAAAGGAAAACAAATCATACCTAATTATTATTAATAACAGTAGCCAACATGTTTTAGTACTTGCCATGTGCCAGGACCTGAGGCAACACAGCCAGGAAATACCAGCTCTGGGGTTAGACTTCAGGCTTTGCTTCCAGAATCCATGTCCTCAACCACCGGGCATGCTGGGGTTCACAGTGACTACTGCGCTTACAGCACTTGACTTGAAAACTAGAGTGCTGGGGGACAGGCAGAGCAAAGGGAATCCATGAACTCACAGGCCTGGTCTCTCCAGCAGAAATTCTCCCCTGACTCCCTTAGAGAAAGGAAGTCTCAAACCACAGAGAGACCAAAACATGAGAGGGCCCTGTCGCAGGGCATGGGTGGGGGATTCTGTGTCTCCCGACAGACCTCTTCCTTCAAATTCACTTCATCTTTCCTGAACAATATTCGGTTTCAACAATGCTCTTTCTCCTGCTTCAAAAACACCGTCTGTTCTTGTGGGTAATTTTTATTGACAACCCTATTCTCTTTGAGACTCTGACGTATAGTAATGCATATTAGGAATTTATAAACTTGCTTTCAAAGACGCCACAGGCACAGTGTACAATTTTTCACACATTGCTTTGTCTCCTTCTAAGGAAAAAAATAAGCGTACAATGGAAAATAGTGAGTTAAAGGAAAGGTCTTAAGTGATAGCAATTGATTTTCTGTGAAGTCTTTTCTTGGAATGCCTTTTAGAGAACAGCAGGGGTCCCCCCACACTTCCCAGGGGTTCTCAGAACCATTCTTCCCTCTTATCTTGCAAGTGGAGGTGTCAAACCCTGCAGGGGAGCTGTGAGGGCTCAGCCCCAACCTCTATTATCTGTTCCGGGAGGACAGCAAACAGTTCCCTAAAGGCTGCTAGAAACCAGTTCTAACGCATACACGGCAACGTTGAGTCAGAAGATGTGGACATAATTACTGCCTCCAATCTAGTAGTGGGGAAGTCACCAATCACAAGTCTTGTAGTACGGCTTGTGTACGAGGGCAGGTCTCCGAGGCTGCCTGCCTCGGGGAGCCTCAGGAGGGAAGCCTCCCGCAGACTGGAGCCGATGATTTTCCCATCCTCTCCTTCACAATTGAGACAAATCCGGAGAAGCTTGAGGAGCAACTTTCTCCCTAAGATAAACCACTGTTTTCAAAAACTTTAACCCTAAGAGAAAATTCTTTAGACCAGCAGTTCCAGTGGAAATATCATACAGTGGGGACCACATTTGTCACTGTACATTTTCTAGCAGTCACATTTAAAAAGTTAAGAAATAAGTTAATAAAAAATTTTCCCATTTTTTTGTAGTTTTTTTGTTTTGTTTTGTTTTTGTTGTTGTTGTTTTGTTGTTGTTTTGTTTGTTTGTTTTGCTATAGGGAGTATGACTTTATGAGAGAGAGAGAGAAATCACCCCTGGGGTGGGGTATGGCCACACCTCAATCCCTTCTCCCCCAATCTCCTCTGGACCTTGGTCATGCGCATGCGCCCAGTGACTTTAAAGCCATAGAGTCTTAAACTACAAAGTATGCCATTAGGGATCCAGCACCTTAACTTCCATGCCACCTGCTGGCCCAGTAAGGTTAAATTTTAACAACGCCGTTTATTTAACCCAACTTAGCCATATCACTGCCATTTCAACATGTAATGAATATAGAAACACTTAGTGGTACCAGCAGGAGACATGAAGGATTCCCACATGGCTGACCACAGTTTGAGTCCCTGACCCGATGGCTTGAAAATCAGGTCGGACATGCGCATACCCAAAATCCCCAGGGGAGAATGGAGGGGACTGCCACATGGCCATGCCCCCATGGAGTGATTTTCGACTTCCCCTCCTTCTCTCCCGATGAGCACAAACACCTAAAAAACAAAGCATTTGCTAATGAGCTATTTTCTATTATTTTATTTTGCATTAAACCTCCGAACTCCAATGTGTATTTACATGCACAGTAAATATTTACACGTACAGTCCGTATTTACGCGCGCAGTACATATTCACATGCACAGTACGTGTCAGTTTGAATGAGCCACACTCAAGGGTTCTGTTCGAACACATGTGGTCACGGCTAATGTGTGGGACAGGGCAGACACAGGTGTTACTGAATGTCAATGCCCTGCACGTGAATGCATTGCTTTCATCAGATCTCAATGATAAAATTCAGAGCTCTCGTAAAAACAAGGCAGGTCACCGTGTGACCTGGTAGTTAACACAGCTGGGTCCCACATGGCCAACTGCCTGGTTCAAAGTCCTGGAACTGGAGGTGGGTGTGCATGCATGCCCAAAACGCCCAAAGGCAGAGATGGCGGGGAAAGGACTGACGTATGACCATGCCCCGTGGAAGGTGCTTTCTTTCTCTTTCTTTCTCTTTCTCTCTCCCCTCTCTCTCTCCACGGAAAGCACACCAACCTCTGGCTAAAAGCACAAACAAGGCACATAACTCATTTTTTCCACTTGCTCCCAAGCAAATTATGAACACCTTGAAGAAAGGACCAATTCAGAGCCAGCCAGGCATGTACTATTTCCGAGTTGAAGAGTGATGTTGATAATTTAGTAGGTGACCGTATCTGTCTATTTATAGGGTGTCTTTAAATATCAATGATAAAGTTGTTGGGCAAATGTTAAAGTTACTCTATTTCCTAACTTTTAACTTTTGGAGTGATCATCATCCTCTTATATTTAACCATTTCAGGAATCTCTCCACGTAGAAACTTGTCAAACATTACATGTCCAAGACTAATTTTTACTTACCAGTCCAAATCCCTCCTGAAAGAGAGTCTCCCCCCCACCCCCCGTCTTCTGTCTTAGTTCATAGCAGCCCTACCCTCGGAGTGGATCAGGTCAACATTTTAGAGTCATTTTGATTCCCCTCTTTTTTCACAACACATATTCAGTCTAGCAACTCACCTTGTTGGTTCTACCCTAAAACTGATCCAGAATCCAACCATTTCTCACCAACTTTCCTGTGGCAGGGTTCAGGACATGTTAAATGTGGCATTGAGAAAACAGCAGAAATGAAAGACCAGTCTTACTTTCTCCCTTGAAGCAGGTCTTAAAACCCAGGAAGATGACTCTCTGACCTTCTTCCACCCCTTCCTGAAGCAGGTCGTAAGACTCCTTTCAAGAGGTGCCCTTGCTAAACCTAGAGGAAAGGGACACTCTACCTCCTGTCTCAGTCCAATCCTGCTGCCACAGCAAAATACCTTGGACTGGGTAATGCACAAACACCAGAAGTTTGTTTCCCACAGTCCTGGAGCCTGAGAAGTCCTAGATTAAAACAGCAGCAGTTTTAGGTCTGATGAAGGCCTCTTTCATGGATGGCATCTTCTCGTGGCACAAAGGAAAAACAGCAATATTAGCTAGCTGGTTCCCTCCAGCTCTTTCATAAGACTAATTTCATCTATGGGAGCAGAACCTCCAAAAGGCCCCACCTTTTTTTTTTTTTTAAGAGAGATTTTTGCTATACAGTATATGCACTCTCCAGAGAGTCAGAGAAACAGAAAGCAAGAAATCACTCCCTGCGGGGAGAGGCCACACCACAGTCCCTTCTCTTCCATTCTCCTCTTGGGATTTTGGGCATGCACGCACACACACCCAGTGTAAGTTTCAAGTCGCCGGGTCCAGGACTTAAACCACGGTTGGCCATGTGGAGTCCAATGATGTAGCAATGGTTACATTATGCCATCTGCTGGTCCCAAAGCCCTAACTCTTACTACTGCTGCATTAGCAATAACATTTTAATAAGAATTTTGCAGGGAATGCAAACATTCAAACCTTATCATCTCTAAAAACACAGGACACAAAGGAGAACCGGAACAAACAGGCCGTGCTGTTTCCTTCCGTCCACTGCCATTAGGTCTTACTCTCTTGTCCCCCAATCATATTTCTCAACAACTCCTACTCTTCTTCATACCTAAACATGAAAATACACACACTTAACCTGTTTCTTTCAGTCTTCATTTCCTGATGAAGGCTTCCGTGTCAAGTGAAAGTTGTGCACAATAAGTCTGAATGCTGTTCTCTTGTTAATGTGTCTTGTTCGAAGGCCCTGAGCTATCACTGAGGGAAAGGTACTTGTCTTCCTTACATTACTACCTGCCTGGTCCACACTTTGGGGTTAAAACGGGAAAGGCCTAGAAGCGAGACCTTTGCTGCCTCCCCACTCCAAGCGTAGGCAGAAAACTTTCTTTGAAATTCCCATGTGTGTCCCAATACTGTACCCACCCTCTCCTTGAAATCCCATCACCCATCACAGGTAGCAGACTGAGGAATGTAACCACATCTAGGGAGATGCACTTTGTTAAGACATTTTTGATCTCTCAGGCTTATTCAATTCCCAACAAAGAATAATTTACTAACCACTGTTTGAGCACTGGGCCCACTCACTGCCCCTACAAATCATTTACTATTCCCGAAAAATCATCACAGTCCTCCTGCTTTGGCTCGGAGGGATGTATAAGTCTCTAGACCTTATTGGGTTTCCAGATAATACTGTGATTTCCCTACGTGTTTTAATACATTTTGTATGTTTGTCTCCTACTAATCTGTCTACTGTCAGTTTATCCTAACGAAACTTCAGAGGGCAATGGAAAGCTTTGCGTTTGCCCTAATAAAGCCTGTTAAATTTTAAAGTTTTCAAATGTTTTTTAAAAATCGGATTATTCCCCAGTTCACAAGCAAAAGCCAAAATGCTTCCAATGCCCAGAAAGCGAAATGAGATCCGCCCCTTTTCCCGTCCCCTTACATCTCATGCCCTTCACTCTCTCCCTTCGGTCCCTCTGCTTGGCCACATGGGCCTCTGCTGCTCTTGGGCCACTGCAGGCACACCCCTGCTGAAAGACCTTGGTCCTTGCCGACATGCTTCCTCTAGCTAGCTACGAAACTCACCCACCACTCTCGTTGCGGTCTTGCTCAAATCTCTTTTCTTTTCTAAGGGGTTCTTTCTCTAATTTATTGGACCCTACTCTTTGTACCCAGTCTATTTTCTACCTCATTCTTCTTACCCTAATCTACTTTTTCCCCATCGCTCTGGAACACTCTTCCTCCAGCTATCCATCCACATGGTTCATCACTCCCTCACCTGGTGCACGGAGACACTCAGCAAATATCTGATAAATGAATGAATTTTTGTTAGCAAAATGAAGTATTATGTGAAATAAATGAATTACATGTAAAATAAAATTTTATGTCTGAAAATTTTTCAATTGCTTGAGAATATTTGTTGAGCTTTCCTTCCTACACTATCCACAGACAAGTTGTAGGCAATTTTGTTCAGTATGTATGGTTTTATTGTAGCAAAACACAGGACTAGTTCTTTACAAAATCAATAACATTTCTCTTTACCTTGCCACCTTGCCTTTCAACACCGTGCCCTTCTCTGTGGACTTCTCTACCCTGTGTCTGTGGGAGTCTAATTTGGGCCAGCTGTCACAAGTACAGAGTCAGGATGGGCTGTCCCGCACCGTCGCTGTCTCCTGCAGTGTGGTAACCACTGGCTGCACGGGGCTACTCAGCACCTGAAGGTGCTTGGTGCAGCCGAGGAACTGAATCGTACATTCTATTTGATCTTAATTGATTTAAAGTTAAATTTAGATGGCTATGTGTACCCGGGGGTGAACACACTGGAAAGTACAGCTCCATCCTTAAAGAATACTTAGAAACTCTGGGAGGAAAACTTGTCTTTTTATCACAGTGTCCTCACAAATATCCTGTTCATCATTGTAAGAAACTAGGTATTATTCCCTCTTATCTAGAATTTGAAAACTTTATAGAAAGAAATCACTGGGACCAGCTGGCAGTGTAATGATTACCTTGCTAGACTCCCAGGTAGTCGGCCATGGTTTGAGTCCCGGACCTGGTGGCTGAAAACACACACTAGGCACGTGTGCGTGCATGCCTGAAATCCTGAGAGGAGAGTGGAGGAGAAGGGATTCCGGTGTGACTGTGCCCCAGGAGGTGATTTCTTGCTTTCTGTCTCTCTGGCAAGCATACGTGCCCTATAGTAAAAATCTCTCTTAAAAAAAAAAGAAAAGAAAGAAATTATTTATCGGTAATTAAAATTTAGATCAAATGCCAAGCTTTAAGTTAGCTCGAGCTGGCCAGCGTTGGCGAGAGAGAGGCCAGAATGAGTAACACAGCTTCCCTCCCGTCTCGTTTCCACCTTCCACTGCCAAGAACAGAGATGGTAATGTGGCCTCCGTGAGCGCTGCTCCCGGCACACGCAAGCGTCTGTATCAATAATCTCCTCGTCCTCACGGGTAACTAGGAGGCTCGCTGAAGTACCATCCCCACTAGACAGATAAAGAAGCTGGGCAGAGCACAGGCACTGCTGGCCCACGCTGCCGAAGTGTGTATGCTCCCAGGGTCTAGGCGGTACCTGTGCTCGCTCTCCCTCTCTCCCTCTCTCCCTCCCAGGGCTGAGACACTACATGCTTTTGAAATAAATCAAAGTAAACTTCTATATTTATACAAAAGACTATCAAAAAGTGACTTGAAATCAGGACTCGAAGCTGACTTAGAATTACTTATTAAATTGCTTACTTATTTTTTTTAAGGTAGGAGCAGGAAAATCAAACAAAATAGACCATGAGGCAAGAACCGCCCAATGCCAATGGCTCTGCCCAGCCGCTTCTCCTCGCTCTGGGTCAGCAAGAGGGATGATCTTACCTAAGTCTTCCCTTGCAGTCATCTCCTTGTAGAAATATGAGAATAATAATTCACCTGCAGTTAACAGCAGCAGAGAATGTCCCACCCTCAAGCATTCCTAGCCCTGCCATGGCTTTACTTCTCCACGCAGCAGGAGAGCCCCAGCATTTCATAATTACACATTAATGAAGAACAGAATCCTTTCTCATTTTATTTTGCACTTCATTTCCAGTGTAATTTGATGTGTGCGGAGAAGGGCGGTGCGAGGAGATGTAAACAGCGCTCGTTTATCACAGCTTTAATTTAGACCAGATCCCCTAATCCGATTCCGAGCAGAACAGTTTATGCCAGTGAGCAGTAAACACTAATGAAGATCAGCTGCAGGAAGGGAGGAACGGAATTCCTGCCTGCCAGTGAAAAAAACAAACAAAAAACCCCAACACATTCTTAATTGGTCACATAATTTTGACCAATGTATAGAAATCAAGACGAAATTTTAGTTTTAAACTGTTTAGTTCTTTGAGATATGTTCTTCCAACAAGCTAGTCAACTACCTTCCCCCATGGCCATACCCTTGACACAAAACTAGTATCGAACCCTTCAAAACCTCAGGTTCAGGATCTGAATTTCTAGCTCATTCCATCTCATATCCTGTATTAGCGCTCCGTTGCCGCTGTAGCAAATTACCACAAGCTCAGTGGGCTCGACAACACAGCCTTCCTGTTCTACCGGTCAGAAATCTGACACGGGCGTCACGGAGTAGCATCGCCACATCAGCAAAGCTGTGCCCCCTTCTGTAGGCACTGGGTAGGATCCATTTCGCTGCCCTTCTGTCTCCAAAAGCTACGTGCAGTGCTTGACTCCTGTCCCCTTCTTCCACCAAATCGGCTCCCCCGCGTCAGGCCACCCCGCTTTCTGTAGTCGCCTTTCCCTCTGATGCTCTTCTGCCACCCTCTTCTGTTTTTGAGGACTCTGTGGTTAGGTCAGGCCTACCCTGACAATATCCCTGCCCTAAGATCTCTGATTAGTAACCTTCATTCCATCTGCAGCATTAGGTCCTCTTTGCCACATAACCTAACATATTCACACAGTCCCAGGATGATGCATGTGGGTCTCCTAGGGAGCTCTTTTCTGCCTGACACATATCCTCGCTTCAGTAAGCCTTCCATGCCCTGGAACCTGGAATCTACTGCTCCAACAACCCCATCTCCCTCGCCCTTCCTTTCTTCCTTTACAACTGCACGTGCCTCCTTACCCAGCCTGACCGCTGTGACCAACATTACGAGCTCGTCTTCCATAGCCTTCGACTTGCTTGTTGCCCTCTTGCTTCATTGCTCTTACTTGGCAAGCCATTCTGCTTTCTCCCTGCTGTGACCCTGCATCCACGCAGCTAAAACAGCGATGAGAGTAAACAGACACACCACCACGCAGGACGTAACGGTACCCCCATGGGCTCAGGTCCCTGTCCACTCTGTCCACTCTCCTTCTGGACAGTCTCATACTCCCATCCGCAAACTCCCAGCTCCTCCTCTCCCATCTGCACTTTAGGCCAAAGACCTATTTCACTAAGAAAACCAGGAGATAACCTTCTGCAGATTCCTTCCATCACATCTGCCTACCCACAATCCTGTCTTCCCATGCACACTGCCTTCTGTCCTGATCGTCTGGGAGGTCTCCCCTCCTCTGTCTAAATGTCAGTCCCCTCTACGGGGTCACTTCAATGAGCCCGGAAGGAGGCATCATCTCTCATACAGCAGAACTCAGAACAGTTACTCACATGTGCTGTCTCCTCTTTCCTTTCAACGCTCTCTTACTCTTGCAGTCGGGCTTCTGACCCCACCACGCAGCCAAAACTGCTCTTCTAAAGCTCATCACTGACTGCCATGTTGGTGAGTCCAACAGTCCAGCTTTCGTCCTAACCTTACTTTGTGTATACTTGCTCCATCATCTTCTGAACACTATGAACTTGATCTTCGAGACTCTCTGATTTCCCTCCTAGTTCACTAGATCCTTCTCAGGCACCTTTGGCAGTTCCTCCAGGACCGAGGAACCACAGGAGTCCCTAGTCCTCGTGGCTCTTCTCTATACGCACTCTTCTTAGTGAGCCCATCCATTTTCATGGCTCCAGATACATTTAAATGCTGATGACATTAATGTGTCTACAAGTAAACATGACATTTTCCCTGGCCCCAGACTCGTATCCAATTGCTTAACTGACCTAGGAACTTATGGCAGGTAGGCGTCTTAAAACTCAATGTATCCTAAAGTGGTTAGTGATCTCCTCAGAACTTGTTCTATTTGCAGTCTTCCACATTTCGGTCCATGGCAAGTCCATCTTGTTGCTTAGGCCAGACCTTACCTCATCTTTGACATCCTCCATTCTCTAGTGTTAAATCCACTGCAGATCTGTGATCTGACTTGCAAAGTATATCCAGAATCGGACCGCTTCTTACCAGCTCCACTGCTGCCATCCTGGCCCAAGCCACTACCATCTGGCCTTAATTATCATCACCACCTCCTAACTAGTCTTCCTGCTTCCACCCTCCTCCTCGCCCCCACAGCCGACTGCAACCAGTAAACGCATAGCCAAAGGGACCCTTACGAATGTCAGGCAAAGCATGTCCCTGTATACTCTGGCTCCTGTTTTACTTACAAGGCAGAGTCCTTCCATAGCATTCCTGGCTCTAGAAGTTCTGATCCTGCTCATCTCCACTGTTCTCCTTTTGCTTCTCCACTCCAAACACACAGGCCTCCTTAGAGAATTTTGAACCAACTAGGCATGCCGTTCAGGGCTTCGGATTTGCCACCCTCCCCCTCACATATAATCAGATGACTTGCACCTTTGTTAAAGTCATCTCCCCAAAGAAACTCTGGCTTTAGACCTGTGATGGCTCTGCCCTAGAGTAAAAACTAGGAGTAAGTGCCTCACTTGGCCTCCCAGTCCCGGGTCTGAACCCCTCCCACCTCTGCAGCCTCAGTCTCTCCTCTCCTTATTTACCAGACTCTAGGCACTCAGCATTCTCACAGCGTTTGAGTGCACTGAGCTCCTTCCTGTCTCTGCTTGAACCCTCTTCTATCTGCTTTTCACTGGCCAGCTCCAACTCATCCTTCAGGACTCAGAGCCAACTTTACTTCCTTAGGAAAAACATTCCTCACCACCCTTGCCGTCTATATTCAGCCTCTTGGAGGACTCTCGACTGTTCCTTCGAGAACGTAACGAATGTATAACTTGTGTTTATGTGATTATCTGTGCAGTGACATGTATCCTACTCCACTGTGAGCTCCACGAAGCTAGCGATCCTGTCTAGTTGATCACCACATACCCACACCAGTGGGTACAGTGCCAGACTCCTAACACTTATTAAAAGTGAACAGAGGGGCCAGCAGATGGCATAGCAGTTACGTTGCTGGACTCTGACATGGCTGACTGCAGTTCAAGTCCCAGATCCAGTGGCTTAAAATTCATGCCAGACATGCATGCATGCCCAGAATCCCAGGAGGAGAATGTGGCCACCCCCCATGGGAGGGGTGATTTCTCACTTTTCCTCTCTCTCTCTCTCTCTCTCTCTCTCTCTCCAGCAAGCGCATATGCCCTAAAGCAAAAACCTCTAAAAAAAAAAAAAGTGAGTAAAATTTATTTTGATCACACATAAATCTTTCTCTTGCTAAGTTTTCAAGAGAGAATTTCTTTTTCTTTTTAAAATGCATTTATTTCTTCCATGAAAGAAAGGGAGAGAAAGCAAGCAAGAAATAGTGACTCTCAGCGGGGTCTCATCACGCCACAATCCTCTTCTCCGGCCCTCCAGTTAGTCAAGATTTGGGGCGCACATGCCCACATGTCCCAGGTTGACTTGGGATCTGACTTGTGTCTTCTAGCACTGCAGATCAGCATGCCACTGCCTGAACCACGAAGGCCAGACCATCAAAGGGACTTTCTTATTCCTCTACCAGAAAAGAAAAGCTTTGACCCTAGCTAGTGATAGATTAGATCTTGGCTATGCGAGATACAATATTATTCTAGGTTTCCCTAACAAAAGAGTAGGTGAATAGCAAATTATTTTCACTGACTCACAATATATATTTCTTTAGAAATTACTCTGAGAGGCAGCAGGTGGCGTGGTAGTTAAAGGCACTGGATTTGGCCAACTGCGGTTCAAGTCCCGGACCTGGCAACTTGCTTTCTTGCTTTCCCTTTCTCTCTCTCTGGTCAAACTAAAAGATAATAATGACAAGTGGAATTAAATATGTTAATTCTTCTTTTAAAAAAAGAAGAAATCACTTTGAAAAACCTATGGTAAGACTAAGTTGGAAGGTTTTGACAGCATAGCCTGTAATTGTTTCCTTGAGGCTTAGATTCCCAGCAAGCAATACAATTCCTGGTGGTTTTAAGACCCACTAAGACTCTCCACAGGACTACCACCCTCCACTAGACAACTCCTAGAGGCCCAGCAGCATGAAGGTTAGAGTCTACATCTCCACAAAGCAGGATTGTTTGGGTCCTGCACCAAGAACTCTTCTAGTCTGACTGGATCTGACTGGCCCTCTTCCAAGGCAGAGTTATCTCAGTAGGGCACTGGAGTGGGGATCGCTTTTGCCAGGTTAGTGTGGGAGATTGTTGGCATAAGGAACTAATGAAGAGGAGTAAAGTGGTTCAGGAGATCCAGGAAGATTCAACTAACTCTAAGGGAAATGTCTATCAGGATTTAATCAAAGAAGCAGAACTAGGAGAGATTTACCATAAAGTATTTATTTAGGGCTATGTTTTGTACAGTTATCAGATCTGATTATACAGTCTCTGTAAGGCTCTGTGTCTCGTGTCAGAGTCTGAAGACTTCCACAAGTAGTCAGGAAGCAGAGATGAGTATAGAGTAGTGAAATTAGCTTTCCATAGGGGCTAGCTAATTTTGTCCCTATGGAAACATTTGGTAATGTTTCGAGAAATGGTGGCTTGTTACAACTTGATTAGAGGGTGTAGATGTGGTGAGGACAGGCCTGGGGTCCAGCTCAACATCTACAATGCACGGGACAGTTCTCCACAAAAAGGAGTATCCAACACAAACGCCACTAGTACTGAGGCTGCGAAGTCCTGATTTAAAGCGAGGACTGAAGCTTTAGCTCGGTATGCAGTCATATCCTTTTCGCATTCTCCCTTCAGCCTCGCAGCCTTCTTTTCACCAGGCTGCCTGTCATCTGCAGCAGTGTCACTCCATCTCGCCCCGTCTCCTTGCAACATCGCCAACGAATAGGCCAGGATGTTCTCCTCTGATTTGGGGGCGACACTGAGAACCGAACAAGGCAAAGACTGAAGGAGATCTCTTGGGTGCACTGGGATCCTCGAACTTCTTTATTCTTTCCCCTTTAGGAGGAATATATAGGTTTTCATTTCTCTTTCATAACGGGCCTTGTCCACTTTTGCTGTATCTTCAAACTTCCTTTCTCTTTAGCAGACATGGTCTTCCACATCTCTGAGCACTTCTCAGATGAGAAGTCGACTGAAGCATCTGGATGCTGCTTCTTGTACTCTTCCCGGCAAGTTTGCGCAAAGAATGCAAATGGTGATTTTGCCCCTCGGCTTCTTGCAATGTGCTCTCTCCACGTTTACTCATCTTTCCTCTGTGACCACAGTCGCCCAGTGCTGGTCGGGCTCCCACCTGCTCCGGCACTGCCTCTGTGGAGCTCAGTGTACTGCATTATCTTTCTTTTCTTTTCCCCATAGGGTGCATGGGCTCACCAGAGAGGGAGAGAGAGAGAGAGAAATCACGCCCCCGAAGACAGGGAGGGTCATACTGCAACCCCCTCTCCTCCATTCTCCTCCTGAGATTTTGGGCATGCATGCACATGCACCCAGTGTGATTTGCAAGCCTCCAGGTCCAGGACTAGAATCATGGTCTGCTATGTGGGAGTCCAACACCTTGACTACTATGCCACCTGCTGGCCCGCACAATTTTCTAATATGCATAAGAACTAAAGAATTTATATTTCCATACGTCCCTGTCATAAGTTCCAATACTTACACAAAGTAAGAATTATAAAGCACAGATATTTAAAATTATGGTTGGATTCATAGTCACACGTATAATCAGAGCTTCCAGAAACTAATGGGAACATCTAGCACACCTCACTAATATATGGAAAAGAAAACCTGTATCAGGAGTCCTGACTTGTTCAAGGCCGTACTGTAAGCTAATGGGAAAACCCAAATCTCTCTCTCTCTTTTTTTTGTTTTGTTTTGTTTTGTTTATTTTTTTCTCCATCATTATAAAATCGGAAACTCAAGAATGTTTTCCTGCAGCCTGTTTAAGGATGGAATAATAAAGGTTTACTAAGCCAGAGACTTCTGGCTGTCCTTCGGTGACCAGGACCCTTGCTCGGCAATGAAGGACTTTCACGCTGGCGGCCACACGGAGCCATCGCAAACCCTGTATCACAGCGTGCCTTGCAGCTGTGATAGATGTGGCCGCGCAGCGGTCAGCTAGCCAAGTGAGATAAAATGAGAAGTCTTCCAGCAGCTTCTGGAAACTTCCTCCAAAACAGCTGGCACTCAGCTGTTGCTCTTCCCGTTCTCAGTGTCCTTCCTCTGGCTAAAATGTAGACATGATGGATGAAATTGGAATCTCCACCTTGGACCACAAAGTGACCTCGGGAATACACATCACGCATGGTGGTGCTACCAGACCCAAGCAGTCCTGAGTCATGGGGGGATGTCCTGGAACCAGTCCTGTCCCTGACTGCCCACTGCTGGACTTTTATATGAGAAAAAGAATCCTAATCTTATTTGTGCCACTGTTGCTTTGTAGCTGTATACCATACACAAATCTTAGGGGACTCTTGAAATACTGGAACCAGCAGTTGGCGTAATGGTTATGTCGCTGGACTCCCATGTAGTCAACTGCAGTTCGAGTCTGGGACCTGGTGGCTTAAACTCACACTGGGCACGTGTGCGTGCGTGCCCAAGATCCTGAGAGGAGAATGGAGGAGAAGGGATTGCGGTGTGGCCATCTCCCCGGGGGGTGATTTCCCGCTTTCTGTCTCTGTCTCTCTCTTTCTGGCAAGCACACATGCCCTATAGCAAAGATCTCTCAAAAAAAAAAAAAGAAAAAGAAAAAAAAAAAAAAGAAAGAAAAGAAAAGAAATACTTAAGCAGTTTGTCCATACTTTTAAGTTCCCTTTATTGGTGAGATGCTTCTCTTTGCTCCATTATGGCCTCAGGGAAGGGGGCAGAGCCTTTGGGAACAGCAGAAAGAGATCAGCAAGAGAGACAAAAATGAAAGCCCCGCCCCTCTTGTGCAAGAGTGCATTGTAGGAAGTAAAAGTACCAGCTCCTCATGAGAATGGTGCACCGGGACACCCCCTCTCCGACTCAGAGCCCAGCGGCTCAGATGTCTCGGAGGAAGGAAGGACAAGCTGGTGGGTCACGGAAGGAGCAACCTTGGGGTTTGGACACCAGGGCTGAACAGGAAGGGTGGGCCTGCCTTGAACTGGCGGGCCTGGCCCCCCTGCTCTCACTGCAGCCCTTTGTGATGTGAACCAGGGTAGGGCTCACGGGGGCGCTGGGGTGGATGCCCACAGACTGGCCACACTGTGAGTCTCAGGCCAGGAGGTCTGCAGCTGACAGGAGCCTGCATGGGGCCAGGTGACTGGGAACTGCCCACGTAGGACTGAGCCAGGCAGTGCTCCAGGAGGCCACCTAGCAGCCACACACAGTGAGAGCCCATGGAGCAGAGGCCCTTGCTCCTCTTCCGCAGCATGGCCTGCCTCTCCAACCACCATGTCGGAGAGTCAGCGAGAAGAGTTTTAATCTGACCCTGAGACGCGTGGGCTGAGCTGGCCTCAAAGAGGTGACACTAGCAGATACCATCCCGCTGAGACCTCAGGGGAGGGGGGCTGTAGACTGTGAACCGTAAGGAAGCCACCTTTGCCTTACACAGCCCACTGCAGCATGGGTGAGCACCTGACCCTGGCACCCTTTACAATACTGAGCAGCAGCACTGTCTCCAGAGGAGAGACCGGTATCTCAGCTGCCACCCGACAGGAAGGTGTCGTGCTGACAGAGCCCCAGTCTTGTACCGCTGTGCTGAAACAATAGTGTTTACTTGTTGAGTACCAGAGTCCAATCTTTCTGTGTGGCCCAACATGAATTCCTAAGTAGCGCTTCTTCCTGCTTAGAATCCAAACGAAAAATATGTTCCCCTTTTTTTATTATTTGGGTGCATCTGTGGCCCAGTGGCAACATCTGGAACCTGTTGGATCGAGCTCTTTTCACAAACAAAAAGATTTCTAATATTAATTTTGTTTTTTAAAGAGATGGATATTTACTTAAAACAAGGCTGCTTGGTATAAAATGTTCAGCATTAGAAAAACAGATCTGTTTCCTTGTGGCTTGAAACAAAAGGGTTGGTGGTATTACTTTCTGGGGAATTTTATTTTTGCTTGTCAGACTTTGCACAAATGCCCATTAAACATCTGAATGATCTACTAACAGAATAGCATTCCTTTAAACAATGGACAGAAATGTCAAGAAAACCCAAGTGATTTTAGATTTAAAACACAGCTTAAGTGGCCTTTTGTTTATTTTTAAATCTTGTTTTAAATTAATAAGTTTTAAAGTTCTTTAAGGGAAGACTTGCAATTTGGTATCAGCTATACTTAAAATTGTTAAACTTTCCTATGAGATTAATGTCACTATAAGATAAAAAGAAATCAAAATTCAATGGTAATATTATTCAATTAAGGTCAAAGTTGGTGTCTGTAACATTAAAGTGTATGGGTAGGGAACCCTTAAACAAAAAGAAGGAAATTAAAAAACACGTACTAAATAGTCAAGTATGTATTTTCCTGACTGCGTCTTTTGAAACCATTAGTTAATCTTTTTACAGATTCTGAAAGGAATTCATGCCCTTTGTGGAAATTCTGAAAGGTTTAGATCAGTAAAATGAAGATAAGCCCATCGGTGCGACCCATAGCCCCGCCTCTCAGAAACCGCACAGCCACTGTTCTCCATTGGAGTACCTCTCTTCACTCTTCTGTGAATTTGCTCTATTTTAGAAGATTTTATGTTTATCAAGCCAACAATCTGAAACTGCATTTGCTAATCTGATAGATAATTCATTACCATGTTTCTCTTGTATATACTTCTAGAACATGCAAAGTATTAACTAAAAAGGGTAGCAATCAGAAAGTCACTCAATAATCACCAATAGATCTTATCATACCTATGGTTAATACCATTTTAAGAACTAGGAGAATAAACATATATGCTTGACTTCTTCCGTAAGGAGTTTATAAGCTATGAGTACGGTGAGACAAAAGTGTGAAACTATTAAGAAACAAATAAGGCAGTAAATACTATAATAGCTGTTATTTTAGTAATTATTAATAAAGACTATAGCTGAATCTGTGTTTTAATCAGGGTTAACCTAATTTCAAGAAATAGTTACCAACTAAATGGAAACTTTAATAAAGAGATGTGGGACTCTATTATTGAATGTATGGTTCTAAAGTTCAGCTCTACCATCAAGGCACTAGAGTCAGAAACTGATTCTTGGGATCTTCATTAAAACCCTAATGGCATCCCCGGCCATGGCAGCGCTTGCTGGTTGAGGCTGCAACTCAGCAGGCTGAGGCTACATGGGAGCTAGGTTCAATTCCCAGCCCTTCCTAAAATCCTGGTGGTACAACACATGCCTATTAGCCACTCGGGAGGCTGAAGATGGAGGGTTACAACGTAGTAGGACCCTGTGTCAAATTACAAACAAACAAACAAACGTAAGGGGAGATCCTGATAGATTCAGCTTAGTCACTGTTCGTTCCTGCCTCAGCAGCAGTGGCCAGAAGAGGTCCTTGAGTTGCCCCGACAGTAGATGTGGTTGGTCTCCACATCCTGGCATCTCTTCCTCTCCCCTGCACTTCTGCTTTCAGGCAGGGGTATGCTCAACCTCAGGAGATGAATCACACCTGCTTCAGGTCAATGACGGAAGGGAATTGCCCTTCGCTAGGTTTGCATTCACCCGGACGCCCTCTGAGCTACATGGGCACACAGCACACAGTTCCGGCCCCTGAGACATGACAGGCGACCCAGGGAAAGATCTTCCTTCCATGCAGAAAAGTTCTAGGGGAAGAGTCCCTTCCAGCTGTACGGCTGACGTCTTCGTGGCCTAAGTCACGCTTTCGGGTACTGACCCACAGCTCGGAGGGCCACGTCAGAGCCCTGATGTCATTAAGCCCTGATGCCAGAGCTGGGACCGCTCCTATCCAGACTGTGTACTCCTTCAGTTTAGCTTCCTGTTGGTTGTTTTTGAGTCAGTATTACTTACTTAGCCATTTTCAATTTGCTAGAGGGAGTGTGTGCTCACCTGAGAGACAGAGAGATGGAGACGGAAGGTGAGAAAGCACCCCCATGAGGGATGGCCATGCCATAATCCCTTTTTGTTGTTGTTGAAGGGAGAGATCAGAGGTTTACTTATTTAATTCTGTTATTTATTTATTTATTTATTTATTTTAAATTTGACTAGAGAGAGATGGAGAGAGAGGAAAGGAAAGAGAAAAAGCAAGCTGCTAGGTCTGCGACTCAGACCACGGTGTAAGTTTTCATCGTTATTGTTTTGTTTCTTTGGTAAACTCCTGGTAGGAAAGGAAAAATCCTTTGGGGGGAGAAAAATCTTACCTTCTCCTCTTTGGGGCTACCAGAGATTAACGGGTCTCTTTGTTGATCGTGTTACTGGCAAGCCTTTCTTACTGCTCTCTAAACTGACCCTGCGGGCGTGTATTACTCTCTTGGTGCCTCACATCTTTCCTCTGCAGATATCCGCACTCTAAACTGAGGAGTTCAGGGGCAAAACAACTTTAAAACTACCTGGACGTTAGCGCACTGTTGCCACCAGCAAACTTCTCCGAGCTCGTCGCATTGCCAAAAGTGCAACACACTGTACAGGAAAGCTCTTTAGGAATCACGCCAAAGAGTTCTCTACCTCTGGCCGTTCCCTGCGTCCCTAAGAAATGTTATTTGAAAGTGAGGGACTGACTGACTTCACGAACAGCTCTCCTCTGTTTTATTAGGAGAGATGTTCTTTTCTCTCGTCTCTGGCTTAAATTTCTTCACTTTAGGGGGAAAATTCTTGGAGCCGAATGTAACTCCAGTTCATTACTGGACTAGAACTTCAAAGAAGCGCCACTACCATGGCACTATTTTGCCTGAGGGGCTGAGGAGGAACGTGAAGAAGGACATCAGACTGCCACAAAACAAAATGAAAAAGACAAGCAACCCGAAAGACCGGTGACCAAAAGCTATGAAGTCCCACTCCCGGGAAAGGAACCTGAACAGCCTACGATCAAAAAAAGGCTCAACGCCGTGAGAAAGCAGAGAGATGCAGAGTCCAGTGAGCATGAGATGTGCTTCCTGCTCACTAGGTTGGCAAATTACACAATACCGTCAATACTGGCGAGTGATAGCCAAACGAGGACTCCCACAACTGGCGGACAAATCGTTTATGTTGACACAGCACACTAAGGAGAGCTTCATGACCACTACACTTCAAATGTGCACAAGCCATGACCCAGCAGTTACTCTTACCGCTGTTTACCAGCGAGACTGCGGCTGCAATGAGGTTCAATATGCATTATTTGTCTTTTCTTCTTAAAGTTTATTGAAGTTAATGAAGTGATCTGTAGGTTTTTTCCATAGGGGGTATGTGCTCACCAGAGAGACAGGGAGAGAGAAGGTGAGAAATCACCACCCAGGGGGATGGCCATGCCACAATCCCCTCATGCCCATTCTCGTCCTGGGATTTTGGGCGTGCGCGCACACGCACACACACACACACACACACACACACACACACATGTCCAGCATCATCTTCAAGCCACTGTGTCTGGGAAACCACAGTTGGCCATGTGGGAGTCCAGTGCCCTTAACCACCATGCCCCCTGCTGGTCCCATATTATTTGTAATAAGAAAAAAGCAGGAACAATCTAAATATCCATTGACCAGGAAATGCCTAATAACTATGACATATCCATATTATATAAAATTATGCCACAGTTCAAAGAGATTGGGTAGATCTGTTACTGACCTTAGAAACTTCGGGATTATATTGTTAAAGGAAAAACCAGGTTGCATACATTCTGATAGCATTTATGTATCAGAGCCCCATGCCCCAAGGTAAAAATCTCTGGGGGAAAAACACCTTAAGTGCTTGATGAACAACAGAAGCTTGTTCCTTACGGTTCTGGAGGCTGGGAAGTCCTGACACTTGGTGCCCACAGGGTCTGGTTCCAGTGAGGCCCTTTTACTGGCTGCAGGTTGCCAACTTCTCTGCGTTCTCATAGTGTGGAAGGGGTGCTCCAGCTCCCTCAGGCCTCTATTAAAAAGAAAATTAATGTATTTCTTTTATGAGTGAGGGAGACGCAGAAGCAGAGGGACACAGAGGCAATGCCTCCAGCAGGGCCTCGATGCCGCAATCCAGCCTCTCAGGCAACCTCAGCTCACAGGCTTGTGTGCTCAGCACACTCGCAGATCTCCAAATGCAAACTGCAGCCTGCCCTGTGGGTCAGTCTTGCAGAACACTGTGTTTCAGCACCGGGCCACCGCGGGCCTCAGGCTCTCTCCGAGGTACTAACAGCACTCTCGAAAGCTCTGCTAACAGCCTCGTCATCTCCCCGAGACCGCCTTCCCAACGCCAGCACCTTGGGCGAGGACCCAACATGTAAACGCAGGGGTGGGGTAGGGACACAGGATTCAGACTAGAGCAGTTGGTTTGGGTTTAGGTTAGGGGCTTTGCTACATTTTCATGGAATATTTGAAGTCCTGATTCTGACTCTGCCTGTTACTGTAGATATTCTAGAAATAGGGAACCAGCAGTTAGCGTAATGGCTATGTCGCTGGACTCCCACGTAGTCGACCGCAGTTCGCATCCCGGACCCGGTGGCTTAGAACTCACGCCGGGTGCGTGAGCGTGCGTGCCCAAGATCCCAAGAGGAGAATGGAGGAGAAGGGATTGCAACGTGACTATCCCCCCTGGAGGGTGATTTCTTGCTTTCTGACTCTGTCTCTGTCTGTCTGGCGAGCACATGCGCCCTATAGTGAAAACCTCTCAAAAAAAAAAGAAAAAGAAAAAAAAGACTAAAAGACTTTCAAATTTTTATTTCTTTACTCTTTAATCCCCAAAGGGTGTGTGTGCTCGCCAGAGACTGAGAAAGAAGGAAAGCACTCCCCCGTGGGGCACGGTCAGGCCACAATCCCTTCTCCTCTACTTCTGCATCCTGCTGGAATTCTGGGCACAAACACACATGCTTGGCATGTCTTGCAAGCTGCTGCAGCCAAGATTCAAACCGTGGTTGGCCACGTGGGGTCTGGCTCCCTTAACCACTACATACAAGCAGCCCTAAACACTTTATTTACTGAGGACAGACGCCACAGCCTCCCTCTTCCTCTGGCCGCTGTCATGGAAATCGGGGATTTAATACTAACTTTGTATATTAACCTTTCTTCCTCCAAGCAGTTTGCTAGTGTATCATCGTTGTGGAGAGCTCGGATGCTAAAGCAGACTGCATTTCAATCGCAGCTCTGATACCCAACTGTGCCATCTCAGGGAAGTTATTTCACCTGTTTCCCTCTGCTTCTTTTTCCGGAAAATAGGGATAATAGTACCTATTACTGTTATAAGAATTAGATGAACTAATAGAAGCGAAATGGTTAGAACAATGCTTGTCACATAGGAAGCAACGCATCAGTATCAGTACCTAGTTATCGTTATTATTACTTTTAACAAGTCAATCTGAGTTACATTCTTAGGCAAGTCTCATGAAGCCATTATGAAGATTAGGTCAGCTTGGTTCAGACCAATTCCAAAACTCAGGCAGACCGCTCAGGAGACTGTTTATAGCTAAACTATGAGCCCAGCACTAGGTTTAAAGGTGGACAAGCAGGGCTTAAGCAACCTCTGTTGGGACAGACATCTCTACGAGGATGCACTGTGTGAACGGAAGGTGTGCGGCGCCCCTGGACCATGAGATGGGTTCAGTAGAGGATGAGGCGTGATACCTTGAGATTTGAATGGGATTGGTTTAAACCCTAGCTCATACGCACTGGGAGCAGCAAATATTTCTCCCGATCTCTCCGGGAATTCTGGGGTATGGTTTATGCTTGTCCAGTGTACTTCTAGCTCCAAGCGTGTTTCTGCCGAATTAGTTCATCTGTGGCCCTCTTTCGGCCCGGCGTGCAGTCCTTGTCTACAGCAGTTGCAGCAGAGGCGAGGAAGCGGCCCTTTCCTCGACACCGCTCACAAGACAACCCTGGCACCCGCTTCTGTGTGCGTAGTGGGACCTTACTAAACGCTGCAGACAATAGAGGGCATTATGTTACATAATCACAGAGCAAAGAGCCATAAATCTTCGCGCTGTTAACCCTCTTCTTCAAAGTATTTTGGCTGACCTTACTTGTCACCTATTTCAGTCAAGGTTCTTTGGTGCAGGCAACAGACACAGAAGTTCTGGCTGACTTGAGCAGGAAAGGAACTTATTAAAGTTTATTGGGCGGCTAGCTCAGTCTTAAAAAGGACTGCAGCGCCAGGCTGGAAGTTTCTGTCTCCAGAAACAACACAGAAAATTATGCTGCAGAACTGGTCCAGTGAAGCTCCAGCTGCCACCGCTGGGCACTGACTGACATCACAGCTTGCGCGGTGGCCAGCAGTGGGCGCTGCCACTCTAGCTGATCACATGCTGGCTGCTGCCGGGGTGGGGGGCCCCCTTCTCCAGAATGTACTCCGGGCAGTCTCTGAATACGGCATATGGCATCACCAGTCAGCTTTCCACAACTTAGGGCGTGTGCAGCGCACGGCGCTGTGAGGTCACAGGCCTGGGCTCTAGCTGTGAGGACGGCTGAGAAAGTGGGTGTAAGCTTCTCAAACCCAGGGAGGCAAGCTGTTGATGACAGATGCATGTGAGTCATCCGGAGACCCTGTTAAAATGAAGGTTCTGATTTGGTAGGTCCACGGCAGGTCCTGAAACTACGTTCTCCGGACCGTGAAGCTGCCCGTCTGGAGATGACGCTTGCAGTAGCAAGGCGGGATAGCACAGTCGTCGAACTTGACTGTGTATTGGGACGACCTGAGACACACTGAAAATAATACTGATGTCTGGGTCACACCCTCCGCTGATCTGATTGGTCTGGGGCGAGGCCTTACTTAATCCTTTTTTTTTTTTTTTTTAACTTTTTTTGGAGAGGTTTTTGCTATAGGGCACATGCGCTCACCAGAAAGACAGAGAGACAGAAAGTGAGAAATCACTCTCCCCAGATAGATGGATCCTTCTCGGGATCTTGGGCACGCACACACACACACACGCCTGGTGTGAGTTTAAGCCACCAGGACCAGGACTCGAAAGGCAGTAGACTACAAGGGAGTCCAGCAACGTAGCCATTATGCCAACTGCTGGTTCCACTTAATCAATTTTAAAAGCTCCTCAGATGATTCTAATGTGGTTGGATAGCACCTTTATTTTTTTTTTAAGTATTACTTAACTTTATTCATTTTTAAATTTTACTTTTTTTTTTTGTAGAGGTTTTTTTGCTATAGGGCACGTGCGCTCGCCAGACAGACAGAGAGAGACAGAGAGATAGAAAGCGAGAAGTCACCCCCCAGGGGGGATGGCCACACCGCAATCCCTTCTCCTCCATTCTCCTCTCGGGATCTTGGGCACAGGCGCGTGTGCGTGCCCAGTGTGAGTTTTAAGCCACCAGGTCCGGGACACGAACCAGAGACACAGCCATTATGCTAACTGCTGGTCCCATATATTTTACTTTAACTTGACCAGAGAGAAGGGGGGGGGGCGGGGGTGAGAAGAAAGCAAGTCGCCATGTCCAGGACTCAAACCATGGTCGACCCTGTGAGAGTCCACCAGCCCCAACCACCATGCCACCTGCCAGCCCTGTTAGCAGCTTTCAACTGCAGGCTCAAAGTGTGTTACTTGGCAAGGCCTTTTCCTTGGAATTCTAAGATTTCCACTCTCCCTGCCTTGCTTGGCTCCTCCTCTGAAATGTAATTACTTTCCTTTATTATGTAGAACAACCCACACTCAACCCTGAAGTCTGCAGGGCCTAACTGCATATCTGAAGACTCTACAGAGTTCTGCTAACCCAGTGTTTCCCAGAAGTACCTAACCTGCTGCCCTGGGAGCCTATCTGAAGGGATGCACACACAGACATCGGCTTAAATTTTAATAGTTCTATGTTTATGTCAATGTGCATTGCTAAAAAACAACAGACAGGTCTGATTTCACAAATACTGCTGAGGACAACAAATAGACAATATTTTAAAATGGGTGATACTACTATAGAGATTCTGGGCAGATACAAAAATAAAGTATAGCAACATTTTGGGGCAGCAGGTAGCATGGTGGTTAAGGCACTGTACTTCCACACAGCCAGCCATGGTTCGAGATCCGGACCTGGTGGCTTGCTTTCTCACTTTCCCTTTCTCTTTCTCTCTCTCTCAAAAAAAAAAGATGATACTACTATTAAATAAAAATAAAATGAAATAAATAGTTCTTTCAAAAATAAATGTATCTGCATTTTTCCTGCTCTCTCTCCTGAAAGATAAGCAGTATAGATTTATTTTTGAATTGATGTGGATTATGCTACTGACCTTAACACACTGAAATGGTTACAATTTATATCTTAGATAATAATTTTTTTCTATTAAGTGAAGATTTCACAAGGTTTCAGAAAAACTTACCAACCTTTGACAAATTCATGATCTAAAGGAAAATATAAGAATCATATGGAACATGAACTACTTAAAAATAGGTCAAATTTTGTAACTAGCTAATCTTTGACAAGAAAACGAGTACTTTTTCTTTTTTTAACATTGTTGAGAGCTAATACACAAATCCAGAGAGCCTGAAAATTCCTAAGCAGGAGAAATTTTAAAAACTCTACATCTTGTCACATCATTGTGAAACTTCAGAACACCAAAGACAAATAGATCTTAACCAGCAATTAGATTGACAGCAGATTTCTCAATAGCAAGAAGAACCAGAACATAACAGAATAATATGCTCAGTATTCTGAGTATTAAATAAACCCGTAAACCTAGAATTATACATACAGAACAATTATCATAAAAGAACAAGCGAGAAACAAAACTATTTCAGAAAGAAAACACGAGTTTACCACATCACATTCTTACTCAAGAAATCCTAAGGGATTTCACACAGGCATAAGAAACATAATCCAGAAGGAAGATGGAAGATGTGCAGGGAGCCGAAATGTCGCAGGAGTAGATGGTCCAAAAAACATCCCTTCTAATTTACAGGAAGAAACAGGATAGAAAACCGAACCCGAGCAAGGACCCCTGGGGTATTTTCTGAGGTTCTTGAGTACAAGGTCTATTTACATGGTAATGGCCCAGAGTAAGGAGGAAGTCTTCAGGCCTTGGTTATGATGATGAGGGCCACTCGACCTCTAAATTCTCACTTAAAGGACAGATAGGGTCATTTCAATATATAAGATGTTTTGTAGGCTGGAATCTGCTGGCTGAGAGCTCAAAGACCCCAGGTTGAATAGCCCCAAAACCTGCAGAGAAATTTGATTATCTAAGGCCTCACCAATCAAGAATGCCCACGAGATGATCACGCCCTCTTGAACCAATCACTGAACTGCTCCTGTGCCTAGGACCTCTGGCCCTGATTTTGCCCTTAAATACCCATGTGGAGCCCACCTGGAGGAGGCCGAGTCTTTTCAGCACGAACTGCCTGCTCTGCTTGCTTTACACTTTGCAATAGAGCTGGACCTGCCTTCATCACACCATGTGACTATAGTTTGGTTTTACAGTGCTTGCGCGAGCGAACCTGATTTAAGTTCAGTTATAATATAATGAATAGCAACTTGTAAATTGGAGGGGGATATATAGTTAAAAAGGTGCTTTATATGTGATTCAATGTAATATAAACAAGATTATGATGATAATAAATTTAAAAATGCAAAAAATACCAGGAGTAAAAAAAAATTCAAGCAGAAATAAATTAAATAAAAAATGAAAAAAAAAAGGTACTAAGACCTCTGCATTGTTAGAGGAGAGTAAAGATTCATTAGCTTCATATATTAAATTTACAAGTCAATGGGGCCAACAGGTGTCATGGTGGTTACGGTGCTGGACTCCCACATAGTCGACTGCAGTTCGAGTCCCAGATCTGGCAGCTTGCTTTCTCACTTTCCCTTTCTTTCTCATTCTGTTTCTCTATGGTCAAATGTAAAAATAATAACAAATGAAATTAAATAAATAATTCCTTAAAAAATAGAAAAAATTTTAAAACTTACACATCAAAACTGAAAAATTGGGGCTAGTTGGTTGGGTGTTGGTTAAGATGCTGGCTAACCACAATTTGAGTCCCAGACCTAGTGGCTTGCTTTCTCACTCTCCCTCTCTCGCTCTGGCCAAATTAAAGAAGATAATAAAAATAAAATAATTACTTAAAAAGTACAATGTATTATTCCAAATAAACGGACAAAAATAGAAAAAGAAAACACACACGCAATCCCATCCTCTCCTTTTTTTTTCCTAGCATTTTTAACCTTTGTTGTGTGCCATTTTAGTTCATGGTAAATAATCTTTTCTTTTCTTTTTTTTTTTTTTTTTTTTTGAGGGATTTTTCCTAAAAGTGCC
>NW_006208670.1:964714-966301 GCF_000334495.1 Tupaia belangeri chinensis | reverse complement strand
TGCTCGCCAGACAGACAGAAAGAGACAGAGAGACAGAAAGCGAGAAATCATCCCCCAGGGGGGATGGTCACACCGCAATCCCTTCTCCTCCATTCTCCGCTTGGGCACGCACGCACACATGCAGGGCGTGAGTTTTAAGCCACCAGGTCCGGGACGTGAACTGCGGTCGACTATGTGGGATTCCAGCAACATAGCCATTACGCTAACTGCTGGTTCCCCAATAATGTTTTCTTATATTTTCATCATGAGCTTATCCTTAAAAAGTCTTTCAAACAAAATTTTGCTAGTGGGTTCAGATGCTAGTGGGAGGTGCATTAGGAGGCGAGAAAGCACCTCCCACCCCATGGGGGTGGTCACACTGCTGTCCTCCCTGTCTCTAGCTCGCTCCTCTCTCGGGATTTTGGCCATGCACAAACACGTGCCCAGCATGTTTCTCAAGTAAAACCAGGTCTTGAAGTCAAACTGGGCCATGTGGGATCCAGCACCTTAACTACCAAGGTATGGCTGGCCCAGATCTTTTTCTTTTTAAGGTTTATTTCATTTTCATCCAGCACTGCAGTCCAGCACACTACCGACAGCACCGACAGCACCAGGACCGGGTCTACAGGGCCCCTGTCTCATGAGAATCTCTTTCAGCGTAGGCTTTGGAAGCACCCTTCCACGTTGGAGTGAGAGAAATTCCAGGTGCATGCCCGATGTATCCTGCCTGGAAGGGGTAAAGGGGAGTGGGGTGGAAGGTCCCACTTCTTGGCTTTGAGATCCCCATAATGTGTAAGTGCTGTGAATTAAACTCCAAACAATTAGGAAATGCAGACCTCTGTTTCTGAAATTCGGTCAGCTAGCTGATTTTTTTTTTCATTCAAAGGTGGAACAAGCTTCCTCTCTGCTTATCCACCTGTTTTCACAGTTCCCTTAGTCCACTCTCGGCATTTCCCAGAGCATGATGTTCAGCGGGCACTCCCAAGACCTCACCTCCTGCAGTGTAACTCCGAGCCTCAAATTACGGGATCGACACCATCTTTGTCGCGCCTAGGCTGGACCACCGGTCCCAGTTTGCTTCCAAGGTAGGGGCTTTCAGTGTCAAAACCAGACACCCCTGGACAAACTAGCGTGACGGGCCACACTACGACCCAGCCGCACACCCAGGGCCAGGAAGGCAGCGGCTGCACAGACGGCCACCCTGGGGTTCCCCTTCATTTCCTGTGGATTTGGCGGCACGTGTAAAACAAGGTTACTTTATCCAGTACCTCCAGGTGTGGGTAATGAGTTTTCCCTTTATCGCATTCTATCAGCTTAAAGTTCATATTTTAATGCTTTTTGTTCCCCTATTTGTTTACCTGGGGGTAAAAACATACTCGCACGTAAGGCAGGGGAGTGGTTCTCAAAGTAGTGGGGCGGGCCCACCAACGGCCCGCAGCTCCAGCCCCGATCTCGGGCTTCGAGAATGTTCTAGAACTCTCTGCGGGCCTCCCTTACCCTGGGTCAGGGAGGTCACTCGCAGTCGCAGCCCACGGGCGTCGGCGTCGGTGTCGCCCAGGACCAGGGGCCCCCGCCGCTCCCCCGCCGCCTCGTCCGGGGGTGGCCACG
>NW_006208670.1:956415-964057 GCF_000334495.1 Tupaia belangeri chinensis | reverse complement strand
CGTCGCGACCCCAGCTGCTGAGGGCGGCTCCGTGGGGGCGACCGCAGCCTCAAAGCCCGCCTGCCGCCATCTTTGCCGACAGAGGGTGGGTTCGGGGTTGCTCTTGAAAATTCCAGGTATTTTTGTTTTTTTCTAATTCAGGGGATACTTTTTTCTCTTTCATAAGTCGGGAATTTTTGAAAAAAGAATTACTTAAATTTACTTTTTACTTGCTATTTTCTAGTTTGATCAGAGAGTGAGGCAGTGAGAAAGCAAGCCACCAGATCCGAGACTTAACCCACGGTCGGCCATGGAGTCCAGTGCCTTTAACGTTCATGCCACCTGCTGGCCCTAAGTCAGGAATTTTTACCAAAATGCACATTTTGTGGATACCTGCATTCTTTTTGGTATACGTTTATGTGAATTGTGGTAAATTACAGAGTTCAAATTCTGTGAATACGATGTCTATCCATTAAGTGACGGACGTGTATTATATACTGTGTGGATTCAAAATATTGTGATAATTCTTAGTCTTTCCATTTTTAGAGACAGAAATGGGTTCCCTAATTATGTGAGGGATTCTAAGGTTCGTGGAAAATGCTTGCTATAAAAGAACCGTGAATGAATGGATTTCAATTTTTTTTTGCAGGAAAATAAACCTGTACTTTAATTCATATTTTCCACAAACTTTTTGAGGTTCCCTTTTATTGTCACTTATTTAAGTAAAAACATTTTATGTAAGCAATTCAGAATTTTTTGTGTGTAACATGTTCATGCTTGTGATTATTTACTATGAGCAGTAATCATTGACAGTAATTTTTTCCCTCCCATTTTTAGAGGTAAAGGAGGGAAATACTAATAGGTTTAATTTTTTCTGGCTATAAAAGTAGTATATTCATTTGAAAGTAGTCACTGTAAGAAAATAGAGATTCGTCTTAACCCTAAAGCCTTTTTTTAAAGTTTGTTATTCATATGCTTTCCAGATTATTTGTATTGCTGTAGGTGGGTAAATTTTATTTTACAGAAGTTGTGCATGTTATCTAATACTGTTTGACAATCTACATCTTTCAATTAATGTGAGTTAGGTATTTTTCTAAAGATAAATTTAAAACAATTTGAAAGTATTAGATTGTTCCCTTATTTATTTTACCAAATTTTCTTTTTATTTATTTAACTTTATTATTATTTTTGATTTTCCAGTTTGATCAGAGAGAGAAAGAAAGGGAAAGTGAGAAAGCAAGCCACCAGGTTCAGGATTTGAACCATGGTTGGCCATTTGGGAGTCCAGTGTCCTTAACCACACCACCACCTGCTGGCCCCTTTGAAGGTGTTTTTTAAAGAATTAGTTAATTTTATTTGTTGTTACTCTTCATTTTGACTGGAGAGAGAGAATGATATGGCAAGCCACCAGGTCTGGGACTTGAAGCACAATCAGTTATACGGAATCTAGAACCTTAACTACCATGTCACCTGTCGCCCCCTCTGAAAGTATTTTTTAAGAAAAGTGATTTTTCTCCCCTCTGCTTCTCCTACCTGCCCTTTTTCCTGGTGTCTTGGGTGCGTCTGTGTCTTCTACTCACTCATTCTGATTCTCTACAATTTGCAAAAACTCCTAGTGAAATGGAGCTAGTAAGTGTTTTATAAGAAAAATTTTATTTTTTTCCTAGAAAGTTGGCCATTATGTCGGTTTTCAGATTTACTCCTGTAGAGTTTTTACAAAGTACTCTCTTAACAATCTGTGGGGTTTTTTTTTGCTTTTTCATGTGTAATGTATATTTTTGTGGGTTTTTTTTTTTCTCTCTTGGCCAGGATTGCTTATTTATTGCTTGTGAACTGACTTTCCCTTCCCAAGTATATACTCTTGGATTTACTTAAAAGTTTTATTCTGATTTTTATTTTCTATTTTCTTACTTTTATTATCCCTTTCTTACCATTGTAGTTATAACCTAGAAGACTGCATGTTCTGGTCAACATACATAGATCACAGTTTGCATGTAAATATAGTAATAGAATTCAATAATGTTGTCAAAAGAGACATCCCAGAAATTTAAAAAATTATAATTTGTTTTCAGCTTTTAGTTATCTTTGCCACTTGGATATTCAAATATGATAGAAAATAGATTACTATTAGGTTGTCGAAAGTCTTGATGTAGTTTTCTATTTTTCTATGCAAAAATACATCATGATTTCCCATGACCCAAAGTCAATACTGATGATGAGAAATACATATGACGGTCTTTAAACTCAGTCCTGTTTACAGTCCCAACATTTTTCATTTCAGAACTCACCAACTCATTTGAAGGTATTATTTAGAAAACTAATCATTTCCTACCATTATGCAGTGTATTTTCAGTATGCTATTGATTGTGAAGAATGTGTGTTTTTTTCTTTTGGAGAGGTTTTTGCTATAGGGCATATGCGCTCGCCAGATAGACAGACAGACAGAAAGCGAGAAATCACCCCCCAGGGAGGATGGCCACTCCGCAATCCCTTCTCCTCCATTCTCCTCTCGGGATCTTGGGCACGCACGCACACACACCCGGCGTGAGTTTTAAGCCACCGGGTCTGGGACATGAACCACGGTCGACTACATGGGAGTCCAGCGACATAGCCATTACACTAACTGCTGGTCCCCTAAAGAAAGTGCTTTCTTTAACATCAAACTTTTGCTTAGTCTGAGTATTTATTTGAAGAGTATCTTGGTCACAGTTTAAAAGTAACCCAGGAGCGGCTGGCAGATAGTGTAATGGCTGAGGTGTTGGACCCTCTCCCTAGGGCTGGCTGCAGCGTAAGTCAGGGAGCACATCTTGCTTCTTCACCTTCTCTGTCTCTGGCCAAATTAAAATAAATAAAATTGAATAAATCTTAAAAAAAAAAAAAAGCAAGGATTGATTGTGTATCGATGGTTGATGTTTTTTATATATATATATGTATGTGTGTGTGCATATATATATCTTATAATTACTCATAAATACACAGAAGGAATTTTAAAAAGATCTTCTGTCCAAGTCTTTCTGAAATGGAATACTTTGCTTTGTTAGCTTTGAATGCCACCTACTGGCTGAGGGCTGGTGCCTTTCTGAGTTTAAGATGTTATTACACTGTGTAAAAGATGAGATGAATTACATATTTTCTCTCCCAATGAAGCAGGCAGCCAAAATCAGACTACCTGTAATATGCAATGTCTTTCCTCATATTTACCAAATTATTGCAGCCCCAAATGTTCATTTTACTTTATTGTAAATAGAGTATGAGGATTAGAACTATCAGAGTTCTTTTCTAAACATTCAGTTTTCCAATAAAGAAACAAAGGTCCTGAAAACAACTTACTGTATTTTACTGAAAAATTAAAAGCTAATTCTTCCCAAGCAATTTTTCTTTCAACTCTGACAGGGTTTCCTAGCCACAGCCCTATTCAGATTTGGGACCATGCAGTTTTTTGTTGTGGAAGGCTGTCCTTTCGATGGTAAGGTGTTTAGTAGTATCCCTAGCTTTCTACTCCGCTGCATGTCAAGAGTGTACTCAGGAGTGATAGCCAGCAGTCTGTCTAGGCATTGCCAAATGTCCCATGGACACTCAGCCTTGTATGTTTGAGAATCAGTGTGTTATCTTAGCCTCTTATAAGCTAGCATGGGTTTCTGGGCAGATATTACATCTCTAAATTGAAATATATCTGTCTGTCATTGTGCAGACAATAATATACCTTTTTATTAAATAAAAATGTATCCGGAGTTTATCTACAGATGATGCGGGAATTAAGGAGAAAAAGGTCTACAGGAGTTTCAATATTACCATCTTATGTTTGGGTATTTTAAATGAGCTAATTGAGGATGGAAAGGTAGGTTATCTAAAGGGAAGGAAAATCTAGTTGGGTTTTCTTTCTTTTTTTTTTTTTTTTTAAGAGAGATTTTTTGCCATAGGGCATGTATGCTTGCCAGGGAAACATATAGTGAGAAATCACCCCCTCAGGGCCACCCTGCAATCCTTTTTCTTCCATTCTCCTCTTGGGATTTTGGGCACATGCACCCGGCATGAGTTAAAGCTGCCGGGTCCTGGACTCAAACCGCAGTCAACTATGTGGGAGTCTAGTGGCATAACCGTCATGCCATCTGCTGGCTCCTTTAGTTGGATTTTCAATAGTCCAAAATATGTAGCTTTTTTAAGATTCCCACTTAGAAAAAATAAAATTTTAAGGCACTTTAAAAAAGGGAAAACTTTAGAAAAAAATTTTGTTTCTCTTTTCATTGCCTTGAAATATGTTTGTACTGGGAATAGCAGATGGCGTAATGGCTATGTCACTGGACTACCATGTAGTCGACCACGGTTCGAGTCCCGGACCCAGTGTCTTAAATTCATGCTGGGCGCATGTGCAGTGTCTTAAACTCATGCTGGGTGCATGTGCGTTCCCGCCCAAGATCCCAAGAGGAAAATCGAGAAGGGGTGTGGCGCAGCCATCCTCCCCAGCGGGGATGATTTCTCTTGCTTTGTCTTTCTCTGTCTTTCTGGCAAGCATATGCACCCATCGAAAACCTCTCCAAAGAAAAGAAAAGTATGTTTGTGCTATAGTTAAAGGAAAAAGTTAGGAAGTATTTGAGGCCAGCAGGTGGCAAGTGGTTAAGGCACTGGACTCCCAAGTGGCTGATCACAGTTTGAGTCCTGGACCCAGGGGCTTGAAACTTAGGGTATGTGCCTGTACGTGCATGCGTGCCAAAGTCCTGAGAGGAGAACGGAGAAAGGATTGTGTTGTAGCCATTCACCTGGAAGGGGATTTCTTGCTGTCACTCTGCTGAGCACATGTACCCTGTAGCAAAAATCTCTCAAGGAAGTATTTAAGTAGGAAAAAAATATATAGCAAATATAATTAAACACAAATGAGTAGAAAAAAAGCAAAAGCTCATCTTTGATGATTTGATTCTTTTTATTTAATCTCTAGTATAGCACTTCCTAGAATCTTAAATCAGTAACTTAGCAGCTAATTAACAAAGCACGAACTCTACTGTTTTTATAAATATGCTTAACTTTTAAAAAGGATATACCAGTTGGTTTCTTTTGTCCTTTTGTTTTATAAATAGGTGTAATAGCTTTCTCTCAAAGCCTTTTGTGTTGACCTTTTGTAATCAATAGAAACTTCATAAATGAATTTCAGTTGAGTAGATGTTTCATTAAGTAGTTCTCTTAAGTTCTAATTGTTAATCAATAAAGTATCTACAAGTCACCTAAGATGGTAGAACTAGAAAACAAGCTTCTTAAAACACTAATGAAATATATTTAAATAACAGGACACTAACTTATATTGGCATATGACTTTATGCTTTCAAAATGAGTTCACAGATGTTACCTAATTTCATCCTAAAAGTAATTTGCCCAGAGATACACAGCTGGCAAGTAAGTGCGTTATAGTCTACTAGGGCACATGAACCTAGATCTTCTGACTAAATCCAAGTTTGTTTTATTGTGCTGTACTGCCTTTCCAACACACACATACACACACACAGAGTAAATTCAGCTTCAGAAGATGTCACATTAACTTTGGGTCTACTGTAGAAAGACTAATGAGAGTTCTGATCAGAATCCTGAAAAAAAATAAGGTATTCTATATTGTGTGGGTTTCTTTATCGTAAAATAAATATTGTATTATTTATATTTATCAGCCCATTGCAAAACTTGGAATTGTCAGTGGGGCTGATTCGGTGTTGTTCAAGAAGCATGCTGTGTGTGTGTGTGTGCACGTGTGCATGCACGCACGCACCCAGAATTCCTAGAGGACATTGGAGAAGGGGTTATAGAGTGGCCATACCCCAGAGGGGCGATTTTTCACTTTCTCTTTCTCTGGAGAGTGCATGTGCCCTATCCCTATAACAACAGAAAAGAATTTGTGTTGATTTTGGTGAACAGAAAGGCAAAGCAAAACAAACTTTAATGCTTGTTTTCATTTTGGTGCAGCTTATTTGTTTTAGTTCATATTTTTGTTTTTTTGAGTTTATTTTTTGGTTATAACTTTAGTTTTTACTAATCTGAACATTCTAATTATCTTTTATCAGATCAAATAGAATTCTCACAAAATGTAAAATCTGTATTCTCCTATAGCATTATACAAGTCTCGGGAATGAGTAACCGTGGGCTTAAGAAAGTGCAATATTTTATTAAAATTTCATGTTGATCTACTCTGATTAATTTAAATCTTGAGCCTGAATTAAGCCATCTTAATGACTAACTTAAAATAACATATATTTTATATACTCTAAATACAATAGTTACATTTTGTATTACATATGACTTTTACCTGTATATCTAGTTAAGATATCTGCTTTCTAAATTACAGTCTGCTGCAAGTCCTGAGACTCCAGGCTCCACCATCTCCAGAGAGGCCAGCACCCAGTCTTCATCAGCTGCGGCCAGCCAAGGCTATGTTTTACCAGAAGGCAAAATCATGCCGAACACCGTTTTTGTTGGTGGAATTGATGTTAGGGTATTGTATTCATAGTTCACGTATATTTTAAACTAGGTTGTAAATAATGGGAGTTTGGTCCTCTTCTAGGATCTAAGGTTTTTTGTATTTCATACAGGTTTGGAATTGGTTCATGCTTAACACATAGAGACTAAAATTATCTTTGACAAAGAACTAGAGGTCATTTGGGAGTACTCAGGGGAGATACTTCCACATCATCAAAGCTCCTTTTTAGTAGAACTAAAAACTTTGAATGCTGAGTTTTTACTTTTGAAGTTCAATTTTTTTCCATAGATGGATGAAACTGAAATTAGAAGTTTCTTTGCTAGATATGGATCAGTAAAAGAAGTGAAGATAATCACGGATCGAACTGGTGTGTCTAAAGGGTAAGTAAAACATACTTAATTATAAATTACCAGACATTTCTGGGATGTAGGATCTGTTGAGTATCAGAGAAGAAAACTTTAAAACTGATACTCTGACACTTGTATAAATAAAATTTATTTAGTGTAGAAAATAAATGCTTATTGCCAGTTCTTATGTTTAATCAGTTTCCTAATTTTTGTATCTCGTTACTTCTTCTGTTTCACAAAAGTGGATTCATTTTATCGAAGAATCATTTTCTTTGCACGTTTCACTGTGTCTTAAACTTTTACCTCTTGCCTTAGATAAGTTAAATTCAGGTTCCAAGATAGGAAGTCTTCACTAGTAATGAGACTCCCAGACAGCCTTAACCTTAGCTCATTCTTAAAATACAAAGCACTGATATTTGTAGCAGAGTCAGCATGTGCCTTTTACAAATACTTACCGTGCGATTTTTTTTTTTTATCATCAGTTCTCTTGTTTCATAGACTAATTAGAAGTTTTAAATCATGTGTATGGTGATTTTATACTTCATTTATCTGTCTTTCTAGCTATGGATTTGTTTCATTTTATAATGACGTGGATGTGCAGAAGATTGTAGAAGTAAGTAGTGGTCTTCTAGAAAAAAGGTTTAGTTTACTGATGGAAAGTGTAGTGTCGTTTCAGTCCTGACTGTACTCAGTCTTCTGTAAAATATAGAAAGTGATGTACCTTATGTTTGAAATGCAAACTCAGAGTAAGTGTTCATGATTTGTCAGAATTGGTTTGTTTATTTTTATAATATTTTTGTGATGTGTAGCAGTGGGGTATTTTAGAAAGGGTGTTGCTATGTCACAGTCCTTTTGCCTCAGT
>NW_006208670.1:927346-956285 GCF_000334495.1 Tupaia belangeri chinensis | reverse complement strand
CCACGTCACAGTCCTTTTGACTCAGTCTTGAATAGCTGGGACTACAGATGGGCGTGACTGCAGTGTGCTGGGTATGTCAGAAATCAACCCAGGCCTCCCATGTGTGCTCACTCCAGCAAGCAGCAGTATCCCGTGTATGCTACTGTAACTGGACCAATCTTTTAACTTTTAAAAATTTTACAGCTGGACCTGTTTCTTTTTGACTGGGAACCTAGCTTTGGCAACTAGAGAGAAGGACTGGTTGGAGATAGGGTGAAAGGTTTCTAATGCGATTTCACTTGACATATTTTGATTAGAGTACTAGCAGTAAGGGGGCCTCATGGTGACAGATTGTGATTTAATGTATACTTACCACCGACATTCTCTGGCAGTGGTAATAAGAACTTTATAGGTCCTGGGATATTTACCCGAATCTTGGAAGTAAAGACGTAAATATTGATTAGTTTTGTTGATGTTTTATTTTCAGTCACAGATAAATTTCCATGGTAAAAAGTTGAAACTGGGCCCTGCAATCAGGAAACAAAATATATGTAAGTAATAAAATAAATCGTTTTGGTTGAGTCATGTGCTGCTTTTCAAAGAACTAAAATGGGTTTTGTTTTTATTATTTTAAAAGGTGCATATCATGTGCAGCCGCGTCCTCTGGTCTTTAACCCTCCTCCTCCACCGCAGTTTCAGAGCGTCTGGGGTAGTCCAAACACAGAGACTTACATGCAGCCTCCGACCATGACGAGTCCTATAACTCAGTATGTCCAGGTAAGAAGTGCCTGTGTGCCCGTCTTCTCATTTAATGTAGTCTTCTTACCCTCTGTGGTGTTATGTCCACAATCCCCCCCAAAAGGAACAACACAGCCCCTATTTGAGTGGTTTGAGTGATGGGAGGTCTACTACTTTTATTAGAAGTCTGTTCTTAGTCTTCTTCCATATCCTGAGGTAAAATCTGCTTCTCTTTAGTTTGCAAGCCTTTACCTTAGATGTGACCTCTGTAGCCCTTCCCTTCTTCCCCATGTAACTGCTAAGCTATCTGAAGGCAGCTGTCCTCACAGGACTGTCTAGTTTATTCTTCTCCCAGGTTAGCGATTGCTGTGTAGCTTCTCATGTAGATCACTGACTTTCGGATATATTTCTGTTCCTGGAATGTGAAGGCTCCTGATGTATTTTACTATATGTGTAAACTTGAGTTTCTGGTATGTAGTTTATCTGTTCCTGGTTACTTTACTAGTTAAGGTGGGATTTGGCATATTTATTCTCTCCTATTCATGATAAATACACATTTATTATTAATACTGATTTTACTTCTCTCTTTACTTTCTTCACTTTCAAAGACACTTTGTTGAAAAAGAAACAAAGTAATAGTGAAAGAGTTCTGCAGTGTCTCATTTGTCTACATTTTCTACCTGAAATGTAGGGTATATCTTTGATTTAACCTATTTATTTATTTATTTATTTTAAAAGAACCAGAGAGAGGGTGGGGGAGAAAGAAGGCGAGAAAGCAAGCCGCCAGGTCCAGGACTCAGACTGTGGTCAGCCATGTGGGAATCTAGTGCCCTCAACCACCACACCACCTGTGAACCTCCTGTAGGGGACATCTTTTTTGCTCTAAACATAGCTACTGTAAAAGCCCTACTTGGTTTTTTTTGAGAGGTTTTTGCTATAGGGTGCGTGCGCTCACCAGAAAGACAGAGAGAAATTACCCCCTGGGGGGATGGCCACGCCGCAATCCCTTCTCCTCCATTCTCCTCTCGGGATCTTGGGCACGCACGCACACGCTCCCGGCGAGTTTAAGCACCGGGTCCAGGACTCGAACTGCAGTCGGCTACATGGGAGTTCAGTGACATAGCCATTATGCCAACTGCTGGTCCCCCTACTTGTTCTTAACATTTACTGTTGAGCCATTACCTATTCTGAGTATATTCATATATGCTACTAACTATATATTTTCAGTGAATCCATATTTATTGAAAAATGTAAAATGTTTTGAGTTAGATAGAAATGCCCTTAATTTTTAGAAATGAAATACAGAAATATCCATAAAGTCTATAGGAAGTTTTGACATTACCCCACAAGATTGTTAAATTAACAAGAAACTATCTAAAATATTTTTATGAAGAAATAGCTGCTTTGCGACCAGCAGTTAGTGTAATGGCTATGTCACTGGACTCCCACGTAGTCAGCCACTGTTCGAGTCTCAGACCAGGTGCCTTAAACTCACTCTGGGCATGTGTGCCCGAGATCCCAAGAGGAGAATGGAGGAGAAGGGATTGCGGCGTGGCCATCCCCCGTGAGGGGTGATTTCTCGCTTTCTGTCTCTCTGTCCCTCTCTCTGTCTTTCTGGTGAGCGCACACTCCCTATAGCAAAAACCTCTCCAAAAAAAGAAATAGCTGCTTTAATTTATACCCAGATCTGTCGTAAGAGAGACTTATAACTAATGTAAGGAAGAACTTCAGGGTAGGCATGAGTGTACAAATAAGGTGAACTCGGGCTGGCAGGGTCAGCCATTTCCCTTGTCATTTACCCTTCTCTTTGCTCTGCCTGAAAGGCTAACGTTGATGGGAAGTATTTTCTTCATAAAGTCAATCATTTATTTAGAATCTTGATGTTGGATAGAGAAAAAATAAGATTTACAGTTTTCATATTGCATTGGGAATAATATTCCTTTTTGATAATTAAAAAATTAACGTACAAATCTATTTTTTCCTGTAGGGGACATCTTTTTTGCTCTAAACATAGCTACTGTAAAAGCCCTACTTGGTTTTTTTTGAGAGGTTTTTGCTATAGGGTGCGTGCGCTCACCAGAAAGACAGAGAGAAATTACCCCCTGGGGGGATGGCCACGCCGCAATCCCTTCTCCTCCATTCTCCTCTCGGGATCTTGGGCACGCACACACACGCTCCCGGCGTGAGTTTAAGCACCGGGTCCAGGACTCGAACTGCAGTCGGCTACATGGGAGTTCAGTGACATAGCCATTATGCCAACTGCTGGTCCCCCTACTTGTTCTTAACATTTACTGTTGAGCCATTACCTATTCTGAGTATATTCATATATGCTACTAACTATATATTTTCAGTGAATCCATATTTATTGAAAAATGTAAAATGTTTTGAGTTAGATAGAAATGCCCTTAATTTTTAGAAATGAAATACAGAAATATCCATAAAGTCTATAGGAAGTTTTGACATTACCCCACAAGATTGTTAAATTAACAAGAAACTATCTAAAATATTTTTATGAAGAAATAGCTGCTTTGCGACCAGCAGTTAGTGTAATGGCTATGTCACTGGACTCCCACGTAGTCAGCCACTGTTCGAGTCTCAGACCAGGTGCCTTAAACTCACTCTGGGCATGTGTGCCCGAGATCCCAAGAGGAGAATGGAGGAGAAGGGATTGCGGCGTGGCCATCCCCCGTGAGGGGTGATTTCTCGCTTTCTGTCTCTCTGTCCCTCTCTCTGTCTTTCTGGTGAGCGCACACTCCCTATAGCAAAAACCTCTCCAAAAAAAGAAATAGCTGCTTTAATTTATACCCAGATCTGTCGTAAGAGAGACTTATAACTAATGTAAGGAAGAACTTCAGGGTAGGCATGAGTGTACAAATAAGGTAAACTCGGGCTGGCAGGGTCAGCCATTTCCCTTGTCATTTACCCTTCTCTTTGCTCTGCCTGAAAGGCTAACGTCGATGGGGAGCATTTTCTTCATAAAGTCAGTCATGTATTTAGAATCTTGATGTTGGATAGGGAAAAAATAAGATGTACAGCTTTCATATTGCATTGGGAATAATACTCCTTTTTGATAATTAAAAAATTAACGTACAAATCTATTTTTTCTGTAAACTTTATTTTCAGGCATATCCTCCTTATCCAAGTTCACCAGTTCAGGTCATTACTGGATACCAGCTGCCTGTATATAATTACCAGGTAAATTAAAAGGGAATAAAATGACTTAGGTTGGAATAAGATTGAGGGCTTTTTATTTACGTATAGTATGTCATTTAAACTAATGACATATGTCTAAGTTTTTATTTTTTAATCTTTATTTGCCAGAGGGTATGTGTACTCTAGAGAAAGAGAGAAGCACCCCTCAGTGGAATGTAGTCACAGTGAAATCCTTTTTCCTCCCCATCAGGATTTTAGGGATACACATACACATAAACACACACCCCCATTGTGTTTTTCAAATTGCCAAGGCTGGGATTTGAATTGCTGTCAACTATATGGAATCCAGCTCTTAGTACACAGTGCTCAACCACTGGGCTATGGGGCCTGCCCACTTTAATTTTTTGCCATAGGGTATGTGTGTTCACCAAAGATGGAAGGGGTGGGGAGTGAGAAACGGCCGTTTCCCAATCCCTTCTCCAAACCCTTCTTGAGATTTTGGGCACACGTGGCACATGTTCCAGGCATTTTACTGAAGCATCTCGGTCCGGGATTCAAATCTTGGAGTTGGCCATGTGGGATCCAGCACTTTAACCCCACACCACCTACTGTCCCCAATTTTTAAAAACTTTGAATTAGTCTAGAATAAAGGGCTTTCTATTCTGTAGAGGTAATGGAATGATGTTTTGATGGGAATTAATTTAGAGCAAGAACTTTCCTCAGTAACTATTTTCTAGGGTTTGGTGTCCCCTTTATATAGTTCAACATGTATTCTTCCATTATCACTGTCAAATAGCTGAAACATCCAGACAAACTTTTACAAATTTTTCTAGGGGAATAGATCGAAATAAAATTATTAACTTTTTTTTTTTGGGGGGGGGGAGGTTTTGCTGTAGGGCACGTGCGCTTGCCAGAGAGACAGAGACAGAAAGTGAGAAATCACCCCCCAGGGGGATGGCCACACCACAATCCCTTCTCCTCTTGAGATCTTGGGCATGCACACACAGGCTCCCGGTGTGAGTTCAAGCCACCGGGACTCGAACTGCAGTCGACTATGTGGGAGTCCAGCAACATAGCCATTACACGAACTGCTGGTCCCGAATTATTACTCATTTTTTAAGAGTACAGAATTCTAATTATATTTGATAATATTTGTTTTAGTTACTCCTACAGAATACTAGTACTCTGAATTTTTTCCCTATAAGTATGACTACGTTTATCACCCATGAATGTATCTGTGGTAAGAACTATTGAGTCATCAGAAAAGTCGTGATGCGTAGAAAAATATGTTATGACTTTTCCAATGACCTGATATACTACCACCTTTGAATTTTCCTAAGTGCTGATTCCAGAAAATTGAAAAAAGGGAGGGTTTATATATGGAAATTAATAATAAGAATCTCAGGTATAAAGTACTTTCTTCCATTCTGTTTCTTTTTTGTAACAGCACATTAAAAGAGCCAGCATGATAATCTCTCAACATTATCTGTCTCATATTTTTGTGAAAAAGTGTGGTATTACTTGAATAATTTTTTTTTTTTTTTAAGATGCCACCACAGTGGCCTGTTGGTGAACAAAGGAGTTACGTTATACCTCCGGTAAAGTGAATTAGCTTAACATATTTTCTAAACTTTATTTAAAAGTATTTTCTCATTTGATTATTACAAATTTCTTGACCTTATCCCATTTAATGTATATTTACAAATACTTTTCAGTGTTCTCGATATTGTGTGTGTTCTGTATTCCTATGGGAGAAACCACTTTTTGTTTCTCAAGTGTTTGTGTACTTAAGCATCGGATGGTTTGCCTAGGAAGAGTATGGTTATTTGTTGATAGAATGTGTGTTCCAAGAATGGTGGTATTAATGAGGTTTTAAAGCTAACGTTGAATTTGCTTAAAATCTGCCTCTGGTTTTGCTACCCATAAAAAAATAAGTTGAAGAGAGACAAATGTTTTGGTGTTTAATACTGTTATAAGAAAGAATGAAACAAAAAGCGTCACTACCTCTAAAACACCTGAGCTTTTGTTAACTTTCATCTTTCATTAGTATTGGATTTTAGAAGGATGTACTAAGGCACTCCCTTACAACATATTAGTTTCTTTCTCTTGGAGTCCTTTTAATTCTGATTATGGTGAAACTTCTAAGACATTTGAAAATAAAAGGCTGCCTTGCTGCATTTTTAAGAAATAATTATTTATCTTTATTATGATTTTTTTTTTAATTTTGCTATAGGGAATGTTTGTTCACTAAAGAGAGAGAGAAAGAAAGAGAAAGCAAGCTGCCAATTGCGTGACTCAAACTGCAGTCAACCATGTGGGAGTCCAGCATCTTAACCAGTATGTCACCTGCTGGCCCCACCTTGCTGCATTTTAACTATTCAGTTTACAGTAAAGTTTCTGTAATGACGTAATTGACTTTCAACATGAATTACATTAAAACTTGCAGCATCAGCCTATCATTTAAGAACAGATAGCTGGAGCCTGCAGGTGGCATAATGTTTCGGGTACTGTACACTCATGTGGCCCACTGTGGTTTGAGTCCTGGACCTGGTGGCTTGCTTTCTCACTTTCCCTCTCTGTCTCTCTCTGGTAAATATGTATACCCTAGAGCAAATTTAAAATAATGATAATAAATAAAATGGAATGATTAGTTCTTTCAAAAGAAAATTTTAAAAAGAATTTATTACTTAGAAAATTATCAGTTTATTTCTTTAATTATACTTTTATTATTTTAAATGTAGGCTTATACAACTGTTAACTACCACTGTAATGAAGTTGATCCAGGAGCTGAAGTTTTGTCAAATGAATGTTTAGTTCACGAAGCTACTCCATCCTCTGGAAATGGCCCACAAAAGGCAAACATCTAATTTTTTATTAATATTTATGCTTCATATTTATTTTTTCAAGTTTTTTTTTTAAATTATCTAACTTAATTTATGTATGTATTTTAATTGACCAGAGAGGGACAGAATGAGGGAGAGAAGGGGGCAAAGTGCGAAAGCAAACAGCCACGTCTGGGACTTGATCTGCAATTGGCCATGTGGGAGTCCAGTGCCCTTAACCACCATGCCATATGCTGTCCCCTATTTTTTCAGGTTTTAGTAATGACCCTTTGAGAAGCGGAGGTCTCTGCCCAAATGTGGAGGTTGAAGAAATTTCACACAACCTCAGACTTTGTAGTATTTACAGATAGTTTGTGATTCACTAGTCCTTGCCTCTCTTTCAGTGCCATTTTTTAACCATACTTCGATAAATGTTGTGTTAATATGATTTGTCTGAATATAATGGACACATTTCTTGAAGAATCCTATTTGAAGGATTGATATGAATTAGTCTAGCTTGTTTTTTTACAAACAATTTAAATACTACGTAACTGAACACTAATACACATTACGTTACTACATTGTTTCCTCCATAACATTGTAGATGGTAGCAGCTCTCCAGTGTAGTCTGCAGTCCTTACTCAAATGCTGAAGCAGACAGTGTGTTTCTTCTGTTTTCATTGTCAGAGGTTGTGTGTGCCTACCAGAGATAACCCAATGGGATGTGATCGTGCTGGAGTCCTTTCTCCTCCATTTCTCCATCCCGTCATGATTTGGGGCAGCTACACGTCTGTACCTGGTGTGTTTTTCAAGCCACTGGGGCCATGATTCACACTGCAGTTGGCCATGTGAGATACAGCTTCTTTCCACGGTGCTACAGGGCTGGCCCTTTACTATTATTTTTTGTTAAATCATTAGAGTGTATTTCTATAATAATAATAATAATAATAATAATAATAATAATAATAGTCTGAGAAGAGACTGTCTTTCTCAGTGGAGAAAAGTGTTGAGAACTATAAAACCAAAAAATGAAAAAAATTCCCTGATTTAATCATAATTAAAAAATTTGAAAAAAGTATTAAGGTAGCTTACAATACAATTATAGTATCGGGTCTTGAGTATATTTTCTTAAAATATTGGTGCTCACTATTTCTTAATATGTGCAATTAAAGAGCCTTATGCAACATATATTTTCACTTTAATTCAGCTTTTTAAATCAGTATTCTATCACTAAGGTTCTAAATATTTAATTTGACAGAAGATTTACATACCAAGGGATTTATTGTCAGAATTATGAATCACATGAGAATGTTTTAGAAATAAGTGTATATGTTCACTGAACTTTAAAAAAAATAAAAAACAATAAGAAGAGTAGTCTTTGGGTGACTGATAACTTCTGTGTTTCAGAAATCTGTGGACCGAAGTGTACAGACTGTGGTATCTTGTCTGTTTAATCCAGAGAACAGACTGAGAAATTCACTTGTTACTCAAGATGACTACTTCAAGGTATGAAAGGAATAGTGTACTAGCTTAAAGTAGGTCTGTTAGCTTTGAAGTATCTATTTTTCCTGTGGCATATTTAGTTAAACTATACTTGTGTTTCATGAATCCAGTAGTCTACTGTGCATGGGTTTTACCTGACAGTGTATTTAATGTTGTTCACACCTTGATACAGTATAGTTTGTCCTTGGGGAAGAAACCCTAAGCTGAAGCTTGTGATTGAAAGAGTTCATGAGAGACAAAAATCAAAAGGAAATATTTGCTTGATCAAATAGTAAAACGTGAGATAAAGAAAGGAGAACTTAATCTATGAATGATAAAGAGAACAAAGGAAGTGAGTCGCGTAGCTGATAATGTAAACCAGTGTGAAGGGAGAACCGGTAAAGTGGAGCAGCTGAAAGCTGAGTAGAAAGACATGGAAGTCGGTTCAGTGAGTTGGAAGAGAAAAGTGTGTGTTTGAATTTATGAAAGTTGTGGTTTATGATCCTGCTTCAGGACAAGTCATTTCATCTTAATTAAGGCTCCAGTTTTTACAAATCTAAAGAATGGAAGCATATGACTAAAGGTTGTGGGGATCCGTTAGTTGTGTTTGTGAATATGTAAAAGAACTAACTGATCAATCCAATGGGAAGGAACATTATGTTTAGTAAAAGGCAGTTTTTCTTTAAATAATAGATTTATTGAGATATGTAGTTCAGATAATAAAATTCATCATTTAAAGTGTGTATTTCAGTATTTACAGAGTTGTACAACCAGGACCAGAGTCAGTTTAAGAATATTTTTTCTCACTCCCCAAATAAACCACCTACTCGTTAGCAGTCATTTTCTTTTCCCACAATCACTCTAGCCCTATGCAATCACTAGTTTACTTTCTTTCTCTAAGAATTTTCCTGTTTGGGACATCTACATTTCTTGTAAGTAGAATCATACAATATGTGCCCTCTTGTGACTGGCCTCTTTCACTTAGTGTAATGTTTTCAAGGTTCACCAATACTATAGCTCGTATTCATTTTTTAAATTTGTAATACACCACATTCTGTTTAACTGTTTATCAGCTCGTAGGCATATGGTTGTTTCTACCTACTGCCTATCATGATTAATGCTATGAACATTTGAATACAAGTTACTGTGTGGTCATGTTTTGTTTCTCTTGAGTAGATACCTAGGAATGGAATTGATGAGTCATGGTAACTGAATAACCTTTCAGTAACTGTCATTTTTTCCTTTTTTTTTTTTTTGGGTTTTTTTGTTTTTTTTGTTTGTTTTTTTTGAGAGGTTTTTCGCTATAGGGCGCGTGTGTTCACCAGACAGACAGAGAGAGACATAGAGACAGAAAGCGAGAAATCACCCCCCAGGGGGGATGGTCATGCCGCAATCCCTTCTCCTCCATTCTCCTCTCGGGATCTTGGGCACGCACACAAACGCGCCTGGTGTGAGTTTAAGCCTCCAGGTCTGGGACTCGAACTGTGGTCGACTGCGTGGGAGTCCAGCGACATAGCCATTACGCTAACTGCTGGTTCCCTCAGTAACTGTCATTTTGCATTCAAAAGAAAGGTTATTAATCATTTTGTGTCTAAAAGTGAGAATAACCTTTATTCATGTGTGAGTGGACATAGGATGAAGCTTAAAGCTTTTCGAGGATGGGGCTGGCAGGTGGCATGGTGGTTGAGGGTGCTAAACTCCCACGTGGCCAACTACGGTTTGAGTCCGGAACCTGCGGCTTGCTTTCTCACTTTCCCTTTCACTCTTATTCTGATGAAATTAAATTCAATAAAATAAATAATTTTTAAACCCCCACCTTTTCAAGGGTATACTAAAGTACACGGAAGCCCTTCTGTGATGCAGAAGAGTAGAACCATGGTGGGATGACCTTCCAGCCGTCTTTGCAACAGAGAGTAAACATGTCCATTGAGAGTTCACGCTTGTTCTCTTGTCGTTTTATCCTGCATAGGTAGTGCAGCTAGGGAGGAACTGGAGCTGTTATCTTGCCCTCAATTCTAGAGGTTAAATAGTACTTGCAGAAAATCGTTTTTCAATTAATTTTTTTTATTATATTTAAGTTTGCTATAGGGTACCTGTGCTCACCAGACAGAGATGGGGGGTGGGGGGGAAGGAGGTAAGTCATCAGGTCCAGGACCATGGTTTGCCGTGTTGGAGTCCAGCACCTTAACTGCCATGCTACCTGCTGGCCCCCAGAAAATAGTTTTTAAGCTTGGATTTTCTCCTCATATTAGACAAAAGCCTCCCTTTGAACGCTCAGTTTTCTACTCCTTTGGGTTAGGAATCTTTTGGCAGCCTGCAGTTGTGTGCCATCTAGACCTATTTTAATTGGCTAAATGATTATGTTTTCATTGAATTTGATGCATTGGGGCAGTTGAATACGTTCACTATTTTCCTGGTAAATCCACTTTATGTTCTTTTAATTCCATATCCTTCAGATTCTTATTTCCTCCTACATGACCTCTGAAGACATAAGAGTTTGTAACTTACTTTCCTAGGCTTTAACCTGAAAACAGTGTTATAGTATTGACTGATGATACAGGATCTAATCATATGCATTAAATTCTATGGATTAAATTCATTTAGTATCAAATCCTATGGGTTGAATTCAGACTAACTGTATGGAAAAGAATATACTATTGTGATATTACTGGTTTGTTCAGTCTTATTTCTCTTTATAAGGCCTCACTTCATTCTGTTGGCCACGTAGAGTGAACACAAAATTCTGCATGTATTTGAAAAAATTTTTTTTTTATTTCCTAAAGAGTGATGTGTCTTCAGAGGCAAAGGATATGTATGCCTTATGCCAAAATTTAGTATCTTTTAACTTATTTTTATTTTTATTTTTTGGAGAGGTTTTTGCTATAGGGTGCGTGCACTCGCCAGACAGACAAGAGAGAGACAGAAAGCGAGAAATCACCCCCCGGGGGGGTGGCCACGTCACAGTCCCTTCTCCTCCATTCTCCTCTGGGGATCTTGGGCACGCACGCACACGTACCTGGTGTGAGTTTTAAGCCACCGGGTCCGGGACGCGAACCGCAGTCAACTACATGGGAGTCCAGTGACATACCCATTATGCTAACTGCTGGTCCCAGTATCTTTTAACTTAAAAACAGCATTTTAGAGTAAATTGAAGTGCTGTTTTCAGCTATGATTTCTATTAAATGTGGTTTAGTTAGTAAAAACAATGCTTTTTAAAATTATATACAATTTCCACTACCTATCTTTGAGACATCTCTGCCAAATCACTAAAAGTGTATAAAATAAGTCCTATACTTCTGTACTAACTAAATTGTTTATTAAAACTAGTCATCTTGGTCTGTTTGTTATCCTAAAGTTCAGGAATGCTTTCCCAAGAGGACCATCTTTTTCCTTATTGTTTGTCATCTTTAAACCTAAAAAGAAAAAAGATAAAGTATTTTTCAAGTCTCTCTTAGGTCATAGTAGAATGGAAAAATCTCAGTAAAGAGTCTGTTTCTGTCTTTTCCAGGATAAAAGAGTACATCACTTCAGAAGAAGTCGGGCAGTGCTTAAATCTGTCTGACCCTCTCCACTAACTTGCTAGTCTCATGGGGAGTTGCTGGTTTGGAATATTATGAAGAGATTGAAAGTTTTTCACCACTATTTTGATAAATCACACTCAGACTTATTGTACAAGTTATATTAGATTTTATTAGCTTGTCTAGTTTTATTTTATCTTGAAATTGTTCTTCCTTAGAAGTTTATTTAGAAACTGTTTCTGTGTTGAATATATAGTTGAAATTAAAAAATAACTGATACTGAAAAGAATAGCTGTAAGATTTACCTGTAAGAATTTTTTGAGTTGAAATTTAAATAGTTTAAAAAAAATGGTTTTCCAAAATTTGTTTTAAAAGCCCTATTTTGAAAGGTCAGAATTTTGATAGCTCATATTAAGCATTTCACTTTTCTAACAGGTATCTAGGAGCAGTATGTTTATAATATTGGGCTTTATTTGTAATTTGTCTGAAATTTACCACAAAAACAATTTTTAAAAGTACATTTTTAATCAGTGGAATTATTATATAGTTCACTTTATTGCAGTCTTCCTTATTTAAACCCATTAAAACAGATTCTAAGCAAACAGTCCAATCATTGGGTCTTAAGTTGATTAAAAAATTTTATCCATTATCTAGAATCCACATATATATCCTATTTGATTGAGAGGGTAATTAGGATAACTAAAATTCTGGGCCTAATTTTTTTTTCCAAATCTAAGACAAACCAAACTTTACTAGGTATATAATCTTCTCAGTGAGTTACCATTCTTTTTTCTTCTTGAATTTTTTCCCCTTGAAATGCGAAACTCAATGGCTATATCTTAAATTGTGCAAAAATATTGATATTAAAGAATGCTGAAAATTTTTTATGTCACCGAATGGTTAATCAGAGTATCTTAAAGGAATTGTTTTATAAACATTAAAATATTTTTGTTGTAGAGTAAATAGATTTTAATTTTGTTTGTTAGCCTATTTCCTTTTGTAAAGTAACATATGTCTAGAAGAGTCAAAGGAGATAGTTTTGATGTTCCTAAACTATAGAAGTTGTTTGCATATCCTGAGAGTGTGGTAAAGGTGAGAGTTGATGGTCTGCTTCTAGATGAGCTGAGCTCCTCGTGGACACTCACATTGTGCAGGCAGTTTGCACCGGAGTCCTTTTGCCATGTACACAGTCTTCAGCATGAGCTATCATTCTTCCAGGCGGTTTCTCTCTAGAACTGGTAACGGAAAGAAGGGAAAAGAAGGAAACAGCTGTATGAGCAGTTTGAGAGCTGAGCCTCAACAAGGTAGCCTTTCTAAAGGAGACAGTTGCATCAACATCATTTGCCCTTCCCTGGACATGATTTGTAAGTGGGTTCTGGCCCTTCTTGCATTCGTGTCTTCCCTAAAATGTGTAGACTCCATTTATTCCTAACCTAGTGTAGCTACCACAAGCTCTATCACCAGTGCCTATTTGTGGTCTGTAAGTTCTAATAATTTTTCATTCTGAATCTGCAGGGAAGAGTCTTTTTTAACTTAAGGATCCCTAAAGAGGGTTTTATTACCCTTCAGCATTTGAAAGTGCCCTGAAATTTGTCCTTTTTGGCATTCTGTACTTTTTTTGTGTGTGCTATCACATTCTTAACATGTATCCTTCTGTGATTAAATATCCAGCTTAACTATAAATGATACCTAAATTTTAAAGAGCCAATTCCTATTATCCAAATGTGACCTTAGGGGAAAAGTCAGGGAGTAAGCTTTTTCTGCTATTTTGTTGGAGTGAAATATTTAAAAGACTAAGATTGAAGAGACACAGAAGAGACAAAGTCCTGAACCTTTCAAAATAGAAAATTAATTTTAAACTTAAAAAATATTCCTAATGCCTATTGCTGTCTTTGCATAAATAAATAAATAGAAATAAAGAACCTTTTGTTTTTCTGAGAGTATTTTTGACCTACTTACTCATATTATCTGAAGAAATGTTGCAGAGTCCATTGGGTAGTGTGAGACAAGACTTAGATCTTCAAAATGCAAAAGTTATAAATATTCCATTTAAAATTTGACAGATGTTGTCTGATGGAGCTTAGATATTTCATGTTGCATTTACTTCATATGAGGATGCATTCAAAAGATTAGTATTCACCGTTTCTTCCAGTTCAAGTTCCAGTACTTAAGTTTTATAAGCTGAGGCCATGGGAGAGGAAATTCTCCCCCCTGGACACTCCTGTGCTATATATTTCATCAATTGGTAAGTTCTTATTAAGTGACTTATCAGAAATTTGACTTATGATACCAGCATGCGCCAGATAGAAGAGAGTGCCTTTTCAGTCACCAATTAGGTGTTATTTTTTTGTTTGTTTTTGTTTTTGTTTTTTTTTTTTGAGAGGTTTTCGCCATAGGGCACATGCGCTCGCCAGACAGAGAGAGACATAGAGACAGAAAGCGAGAAATCACCCCCCAGGGGGGATGGTCACGCCGTAATCCCTTCTCCTCCATTCTCCTCTCGGGATCTTGGGCACGCACGCACACGCGCCCGGCATGAGTTTTAAGCCACCGGGTCAGGGATGTGAACTGCAATTGACTGTGTGGGAGTCCAGCGACATAGCCATTACACTAACTGCTGGTTCCCAGACGATTAGGTTTTGAACTTTAGTGTATAAGGATTTTCTGAAGCCCAGCAATGCAGGTGGTAGGAAGCCACTGCGTGATACTGGAGCTTTATGGGAAGGCCAGGGTGTTCAGTTCTCAGATTGTGCTGAATATACATGGTGTGCCTATGGGCATGGCTAGGATCTAGGCTAGCTGGAAGGCTTGAGGGGCTGACCCGGCAAGACCCGTTTGGGGTCCCTGTCTCCCCACAGCGACAATAAGAGGAGACTTCAGAAGTTCTAGAAGTTCCTGGGAAAACAAATTGAAATATGAGTTTATTTTGGTGATGCAAAAAATCTTGAAATCCAGGCATAGTTTTTTTCCTAATACACATTTCCACGGACTTTTGGAGGACTTCCTTATAAATGTGTGCATGTACTTGACCAGTTGTTATCCAAAATGTGTATCTCTGACCACACCGAATATATTTTAATAATTTGAGACCCAAAAACTAGACTATATATACAGTTAGTTTAAACCTTCTCAAGCATATTTGCAGTTAAAGTTACCCCATATTCTCGACAGAAAATCATCTTTAGTGTTGAAATATTTTATACAGCACTTTCCTGCAAAACAGTTGAAGTGATGACAAAAATCACCCAACTCCAAAAAGGTTGGTCACCCCAGTAAGAGTTGTATTTTGCATGCTTTTATTTTTTCTGAAAACAATTTTAAAATTGCTTTTGTAATTAAAAATATATATGTGGGGGGGGTGTGAGGGGGTGTATATATATGTATATAGATTAGCAACCTTATTCCAAGAAAGTCATTGACTTTTAAAAATAAATATTCCACAGCAGTTTCCTGTCCTAAAAGCTCTAACGCTTCTCCAAGATTCTCTTGGTTGTCTTTAAAGGTAAAGGCATAAAATAGGCTGCCACGTTGCTTAATCACCTTGCCTGCTTCCATGGTTGTCATTCGAGGGTAATAAGGCGCAGTAGTGATAAGGCCTCATGCCACTCTGCTTTCACAAAGATGTCAACGGTGACGGCTGGGAATCATAAGGGAGAGAAAAGCAGCAGTGTTTTCCATTGACCAAGTCTTGCAAATAGGGCCAGCTGTTGACTATGATCATTTGGAATCCCTGAAACACTTCTAGACGAGGATGGTTCCTGTACATATTTTGGTAACTGTGTAATCTACCCCTTCCCAACATTATGTGTAATATGTTTCTCTGTGTGTAACTGGTTCTTTTGAGCAATTCTTCACCACCCATCAAACACTCTTGAGTTTTCCATCTGTAGACAGTACATTTGGTGGTAGAAAACGATAAACGTAAGAAGTTCAAACAATAAACATGCGTTTTTGAATGCTCATGCAAAATATTCAATCTGCATAGCAAAGAAATGATAGGTAATTCTGCACTGCATTTAGAGTTAAGAACATCTGTCCAATATTGCTGTAGCTGTGGGCCAATCCCAAGAAAATGCAAAAAAAAATTGTCTCCTGGTACAGAAGTTGAAACTACCACTGTACAATTAAGCTCTATGGTAGCTATATTTTACATTTTTAACTGGTTTGCAGCAGAAAGTTTTCTAGTTGAGTATCTAGTTCATTTTCCCAATGCAAGGCTCTGTTATCTTATGTGCACCTCCATTAAGGTCACATGCCAGGATTGTGCATTTCCCTGCAAATAAAACTCCCAGATACCAGTTCACTATGTCTTTAACAATAGAACAAATGCTTGCAAGACTGGGATATTCAGGTCATGAAAGCCCTCTATAAATTTGAAGCAATAATAACATTTCAAGCAGTTCAGAAAGTTGGAGATTTTATAATCCTTATGAGTTCTTTTTTACAGAAAATAAATCTAGCAAAAGTACAGAAAGGCTCTAATCACAAGTATTGTCTTTCCCCAAAGTAAAATGGATACACACACTCGTCTGGCTAGTCTTTGATGGAACTACCATAGAGGAGAGGGCTGACACATCATTCTGCATGGTTACAGCCAGACCCAGCTGTACTGTGGACATACGACCCCATTGCCCCCATTGCCGTGTCTAGCTGGGCCAGTGAGACTACAAGAGGTCATTTGAAACAGTACATTTTGTTTCTGTTTTTAAATCGGTACTGATACTCTTCCTAGTACTTGAGCTGTCTCACTGTCAAAAGGAAGCAGCATTTAAACTACACCTGTTATGGGAGAGAGTCTAACTGTCCTTTGGCTACTGTGTATCATGCTGGCTGGTGGTGTGTCTTTGACAAAATATTCAGTAAGAACTCATACATGCACCATTCAAGGTTATGTTCATTAGATCAAGCCCTGTATTAGAATAGGTTTCCTCAGGGATACTAATCTCAAGGAAGACCAGGACCTGGGTGCTTTCACAGCTGTATATTCCTGGTCTCCATTCTCAGGGGCTCTTTTCTGAAGAGGAGAACCTAGTTAACTATGTTTTAAAAAATCCCTCAGGTGACAGGGCCAGCAGGTGGTGTAATGGTTACGTAGGTGGACTTCCATGTCGTCAACTGTGGTTTGAGTCCCAGACCCAGTGACTTATAAAACTCTCGCCAGGTGTGTGTGTGCAGGTTCCCAAAATCCTGAGAGGAGAATGGAGAAGGGATTGTGGTGTGGCCATCCCCCCGGGGGTGGTTTCTCTTGTCTCTGTCTCTCCAACGAGCACTTGTGCCCTGTAACAACGATTGCCTGTCTCTCCAGCGAGCACATGTGCCCTGTAACAATAATTTCTCAAAAAGAAGTGCCCCAGGTGATTTTGATCTCTGCAACATACTTAGACACCCGTACTGCCCTGAACAAGGAAGTGTCTCACAGTATGTCATCTCAGGCCATCCCTAGTTTTAGGGTAGCTGAGTGCAGAGAGCAGCCCTGCCAGTCCACTGCCCCTCTCTCTCACGTGGTGAAGGATTATGCTGTGGCCATCCTCTGTGAGTGCACCTTCTCCCACCAGCACAAGGGCGCTATAGTAAAACTAGAAAAATGAGAAAGCAGTTTAAGTATTCCCTTTATGCCCTTCCTAATGACACCATTGCCCCAACAAGAAGTAACTTCTGCATTGAATTCTGGTTTAAGTATGCACTAAGTTACTTATTTCCGTGTGGCTTTGAACGTTGAAGGGACATACTACAATTTGCTTTTTTGGCGGCAGGTCGTTAAACTCACTCAGGTTGGCTTGGAGACTTTCCACCACTTCAGCGATCTCATGGTTTATCTGTCTTTTCTCTTGCTCAGGGACAATTGGATTTATTTTTAAATTTTAAATGTTTAAATTTTATTGATTGTGCTATTAACATTAAGTGCCTTTGTGCCCCACCCCTGATAACTTCAGAAACTATCTTAGGACAGGTTCTTGCATGTCATTAAAAAAATCTGTGAACTGTAAATCTCAGGTCCAGTCATGTGTTGAGTCAGTTTGGATAAGCAACTCTTTTGAGCCTCAGCTTCCTCCTTGTAAAATAACAATTCCTAGTATCTACATTATACGGTTACTGTGAGATTAAATTAGAATAACATGTCCATCCATCTGCCTCCCATTCAGGCGCACCTAGGTTTTATTAAGCTTTCACTCTACAGGGATCAGAACTTCACAGTTCATGTGCTGACTGACCATGGCTTAGTGGTGACGGGTCCTTTATCGAGTTTCTTAAAATTCTAGGTAACATGTGCATATGCATCACACACACACACACACACACACCTCACACCCACACACACCCCCTCCCACCCCCACCACCTCTGGACCTGGTCGTGCTACGATCCGTCTTCCTCTAATTTGTCAGGATCCCAGGCAAGTGCATGTGTACCTGGTGTGAAGCCTCGGATTTGAACCCTAGCCAGCCTTAGGGATTCTGGCTCCCACTGTGCTGCCTGTCAGCTTAGCAACTGAGAAAGAAATCAAGTCACTTATAATAGATTGAGCTAGCTCAAAATCCCAAGAGGAGAATGGAATAGGAGGGGTTGAGGCATGGTCACACCAGGAGAGGGCTCGCTCACGCTTGCTTGCGCACTCTCCTGAGTGTGTGTGCCCTATAGCAAATCCAGAACAAGAATAAATTGAGCTGGAGCAGGCTCCATAGTGTAGTGGTATGTACTGCCGAAGAGAAGCCAGATTCCACATCGTGACCTTGGGATCAAGTCCCCAGCCCAGTCAGCCTGAAACGCTCCTGGCAACACGGTTCAAGTCATGACCTGGTGGCTTCAAACTCACGCCTGCCACATGTGTGTGCATGCCCAAAATCTTGAGAATGGAGAAAGGATTGCAGTGTGGCATTCCCTCCCCCCCCCCCCCCCCGGAGAGTGGTTTCTCATTTTCTGTGTCAGTCTCCTGTGAATGCACGTGCCCTATAGCAAAAATCTCTCTTAAAAAAAAAAAAAAATATATATATATATGTATGTATGTATGTGTGTGTGTGTGTGTGTGTGTATATATATTTCACCTGTGTGACCACAGTCACTTTAGACAGTTTGGTTTTTAACTTGTCCCAGCTTCCTACCTCCAGTACTTTCATACATAGCTGAACTTTGATAATGATGTTTATATATGAGTTCAAAAGGAGTTATACCAGCAAAAATAAAATGGACTCAATTTTCTTCTGGTATTTGCACATTGTTGACTGTACACAATAGAAGCCATGACTGATTTCAGATCTTTGTATTTTGTCTCTACCTTGTTTGTTTTTTGATACAGAAAAATCTTCAATACACAGAATAGTCTAATACAAATAAGACAAATTAGCATAAAATTATAAAATTCTCACCAGTGATCTAGTAAAGAAATACAGTAGATGGGGGAAATAATATGGCTTATAAACCAAGGAAAACTCACATGTAAAATTATGTGATTAAATTGTAAAGTATTCTTTTATTTGCTTGTAAATGTACACTATAAAAAGACTTTGAAATGGTACAATGATGTGTGTCTCTCTGGAACTATTAGAGCAATATCATACTTAAACAGTCTATGCAGAATTTTTTTTTTAATCTTCTGAAAGAGGGTTAGGATCAGGTGAGGATTGTTTAAATTGGCTGCCACTTGGTTACAAAACAGATTTTGCATAGAGCAAACCTCAAATTCTCTATCCCATCAGGATCCGGGTGTATGAGCCCAGCGTGAAGACACCAGGTCTGGGATTCAAACCTTGTCAGCTACATAGAATCCAGCTTCCTCTGCTTGCTTTTAAAACCATTGTGCTAGGAGGCCACCCTGACTGATAACTTTATACAATGCAATAAAACCATTTCAGTGTTTGCTGTGTCTATTTCAGTGAAATCTATTGTCACTACAATTACATATATATTTTTTTACACAAAGTAGATTCATTTATCAGTTTTTCAAACCACATCAACTTTCCCTCATTTAGCTTCAACCGTGCTTTTATTTTTGTTTTCCAAACTGAAGTTTCCCTGAGGTCAAACTGCAGCCCTAAATTTTACAAGGAGAAAAGTGAGCCTTCTCTTCATTCTTAAGAAAGTTTACCTACTTATTAAAAATAAAAGAGAGGCACCCTCAACATGATTTCGCCATACCATCATCTGCCTGCCCCTCAGCCCTTACAGCTAACCAGATGACAAGCAGGTCACACACATGCCTGATGTGTGTAGGTGTTCCTGGGGTCTGAGCCCCAGTTCTCCACATGGCTACAGTATCAGGAAATGATAGGGTGTTGTCACCTGTGCCAGTGCAACTGGCACCCTCTTGCTGGTTTTGTTTTTTTTTTTCTCTTAGAGATTTTTACTACAGGGAACATACATGCACTTGCCAGAGACAGTGAGAAATCACTCCCCAGGGGGATGGCCCCACTGCAGCCCTTTCTCTCTACAGGGAACATACATGCACTTGCCAGAGACAGAAAGTGAGAAATCACTCCCCGGGGGGATGGCCCCACTGCAGCCCTCTCTCTTCTATTCTCTCAGGATCTTAGGTATGCATGCACATGCTTCCACTGTGCGTTTCAAACCACCAAGTCTGGGACTTGAACCACAGTTGACTGTGTGAGTCCAGTGCCTCAACCACTGTGCCACCTGCTGGCCCCCTCCCTCTCTCTCTTTTTAATTGAGCAGTTTTACCCTGTGTAATTTTGTCTTGTCAGTTTCGTGTTGATTATTTCTACCAGTTACACTGATGAGGCAGCGTTGGTTGTTCAGTAGTTCTTGATCCATGGTTTCACTTTCTCAGGTTTCCGTTATCTCTGGCCAACCGTGGTCTAAATATAGGAGAGTACAGTACAAGGAAATATTTTGAGACACGACATACGATTTGTTATAGCATATTGTAATAATTGTTGTATTGTTGTTCATCTCTTAAATGTGCCAGTTTTATAACGTAGCTTCACCATAGGTCTGTCTAGAGAGGAAAACACAGTTCATATGGTTTGGTACTGTCCCTAGTTACGGGCACCCCGTAGGGGTCTTGGAACGTACCACCTATGGGTAGAGGAGAACTGTACCCTTGAGAATCAATGAAGAGTGCTTCAATGAGACGAAAATTGAAGTGCACAGAAAAAGAGCTACGTTTTTTTTGGTATATGGATGCCTAAATTCATTGGATGGGGTCAGACAGGATGGCAACATCCACCAAGGAGCGATTTCAGTGACATTCCAAGTACCCTGCTGTAGCCGCTGGCTGCTCGCCCACTTTCAGCCCTGCCTCTACTCCGTTCTGCACTAGATCTTTAACCTCTTCTCTCTCGCTGCCTGGACGTAAACTGTCTGGGCCTTTCCCAAACCACTGCCTGGATGTGGCTAGAAATTCTTGATGCTGATTGAAGTGATACAAGCTGAACTTTTTCAAAAGAAACTTTACTTGAACCAACTAAACAGAACCAAACTACACACATACAGAAATACGAAAGCACAGAGACAGATGATGTCAAAGAGTACTTATGTCTACACTGGGTGTTTTCATCACATGCATCAAGACCTTTATAGTGGTCATGCTTGACCCAGCGAGTCTTCTAAGAAGTTACCCCAAGGTGATGTGCTGGGCATGTGTCCAGAGCTCGGTATTTGAACATTCAGGAGAGTCCCTGTATACTACTTAGAAAAGAGATTGAAAGTAGCATTTAAAGTACAATTTCTGTGTACTTAATAGATGAGTGTCTAAGAAAGATATTCACCAAATGTTAGTGATGTTTTCTTGGTGGTGAAGATTTCAGGGAGTTTATTTTGTGTTCACTCACTGTATATCATTGCAGCATACAAAATGAGTTTTCCCATCCGTAATACACCGTATGTCTCATCCCTAATACTAGCAATCCTAGAAATCTGTGTCATCGCTCTTACTTTTCCTAAGCAGTCTAGCCAGAGATGTATCAATTTTATTTTCTTGTCAAAGAACCAACTCTGCATTCATTGATTTTTTTCCCATTGTTTTTCTGTTTTCTGTCACATTGATTTACTTTGATCTTTTTTATTTCCTATTGTCTGTTTACTTTGGGTTTAATTTATGTTCCTTTTTTAACCTATTGGTTAGGTAGAAGAATGCTACTGAGTGTCCACATATTTGAGTATTTTTCAAATATATCTGTCATTTGTTACTAATTTAATTCCATTGTGTTCAAAGAACTTATTTGTATGATTTGAATCTTTTAAAATATATCTAAAGTTACTTTATGACTCAGAATGAAATCTGTCTTTATAAATGATCCCTGTGTACTTGAAAATATATCTGCTGCTATGGTTGGATAGAGTGTTACATAATCGGCAGTGAGGAAAAGTTAGGTTGTTTGATGGTATTGTTCAAATTATTATTGAGAAAAGATTATTGAGGAACCAGCAGATGGTATAATGGTTACAATGCTGGACTCCCACGTAGTTGACTGTAGTTTGATTCCCGGACCCGGCATTTAAAACTCATGCTGGGTACGTGTGTGTATGTGTGTGTGTTCCTAAGATCCTAAGGGGAGAATGGAGGATAACGGATTGTGGCATGACCATCCCCCCTGGGGGGTGATTTCTCTTTTTCTGTCTCTCTGGTGAGCACATGTACCCTATAGCAAAAATTCTCTCATAATAAAAAAAGGTTATTGAAATCTTCCCTTACAGTTTTGGATATGTCTTTTTGTAGTCTTATCTGTTTTTGCTTCTTAGATTTTGAAGTTCTGTTAGGTATGTAAACATATCGGCTGCCATCTCTTGATTAGTTGACTGCTTTATCATTATGAAAGGATCTTTTTTATCCCTGGTAGTAGATTTTACTCTGAAATCTACTTTTAGGATACCCTACCGTTACTGTCAAGAGCTGAGCTGTGGAGGAGCTGAGCCTCTGGGTCTTCAGGGTGGTCAGTGAACGCAGCAGTTAAGATTTCATTCACGTACGGTGGTAGAGTACGTGAGGCAGAGCGGGAGAGAGCAGCACCCATCGTCTCACTCCCGTTCATCAGCGCAGACGGGATTATCTCCCCACTGAGGACGAGGGGTGCTGAAGAACAAAGGGCTTTTGCTATTTTGCTGTTTCTGCTCTTTTATGTACTCTGTGACAGGGTGGCTAGATTGGGGGGTGGGGGTGGCGTAAAGAAGGGCTAGGAGTGGAAAAGTCCCCCGTATTGGGTTGGAGTGGAGAAAGGTACCTTCACAGTCCCTCAGGAGGTGGACTCAGCTACGTGCACGTGGAAAGGCCCATGATGAGGAGGCCTTCAGTGGAGTTCCTGGGGGCAAGGAGGGGTGGCGGCTGAGTCTTTGACTGGCAAAGCCTCCAGCGCACTAGCTGTAGCTTTCTGCCAGTCTGGCGAGAGGGAGGGTGGGGCTTTTCTCTCATGGTCCAGGGAGATTACCCTGGTAAGGCCAGCTGGGACAAACCTGAAAAGTCACAGGCAGGATTTTCACCCAGAAGCAACTCCTCAGACAACCCCAGCTTCCTTTTGCCTAGTGGTATGTAAATACCCTTGGCAAGTTGGTCACCTTTAACTCATTTGTATCTGGATATTGAAAATGTCTTTCTTACAGGCAGTATATAAAGCTGGGCATTGCTTTTTTATCCAGCCTGACAGTTTCTACCTTTCGATTGGACTATTTGAACTATTTACAATCTCACTATGTATTTACAGTGAATCTTAAGCATCTCCGTATTTGTTTTCTCTCTCTCCCATCTATTCTTCATTCTCTATTTCTTCTGTCTTCTTTTGCATTCTTTGCATTTATTTAGATTGGATTAATTTGGGTTGAGTATTTTATGATTCTATTTTGTGTACTTTATAGACTTACTAACTTTAGTGCTTTGTTTTATTATTTTAGTGGCAGCGTAAGTAATATTATCTTACCACAATATATGAGGGAGTCTACAGAGTCCACAGAAAATACATATTACAGGGACCAGCAGTTAGCATAATGGCTATGTCACTGGACTCCCATGTAGTCGACTGCGGTTCACGTCCTGGACCTGGTGGCTTAAACTCACGCCGGGCGCATGTGCGTGCGTGCGTGCCCAAGATCCCGAGAGGAGAACGAAGGAGAAGGGATTGTGGCGTGGCCATCCCCCCTGGGGGGTGATTTCTCACTTTCTGTCTCTCTGTCTTTCTCTGTCTGTCTGGTGAGCACACACGCCCTATAGCAAAAACTTCTCCAAAAAAAAAATTTTTTTTTAATTTTAAAAAACGGAAATATGTATTACAGAAAAATCCTATATATATATATTTCAAAAATGTTCTGCCCCAAAATAATACTCTAATACATTTTTCTGAGCTTTATGACGTACCCTTATATTTTCAAATGATGTTATACCACTTCACGTATAGTGTAGAATCTAGTGTTAGTATGCCTCGATTTGGCCCCGTTGTTCTGTTGTTTTCACGTTTTTACATTTATGTATGTGATAACCCTGCAGTACGTTGTTACTGTTTTTGTTTAGTCAGCTGTCTCTTTTTGGGCGTTTTCATTGTCAGGGTGCCTGCACTCACAAGAGAGACAGGGAGACAGAGAAAGGGAAAGGGAAAAGTACCCCAATGGGATGTGGTCATGTCACCATCCCTTCTCCATTTCTCCATTTTGTTGAGATTTGGTGCACACACGTATTATCATGTTTTTCGAGGGACCAGGGCAGGGATTTGAACCACTGTCAGTCATATGGAATCCAACTTCCGTAACCACTATGCTGTGTATGGGGCTGGCCTTTATTCTGGGCAACTTTTATTATGATTAAATATACATGAATAAAATTTTCCACTTTAACTCTGAAGTATGTAACTCAGCGGTACTGACTATATTTATAATGTTACACAACTGTCACCACACTCTTAATATTTACGGAATGTCTTCATTACCTCAAGCAGACACCCTAGTAAGTGTGAGTGCTGGGCACTGTTCTCGAATCCTTTCAGGAAGGCCTTGAGTTCCCTCCCCTGTGTGCTGATCAGCCATATGGTGAATACCTCAGGGGGAACCTTCACAGATCTTTGGACTCTCCGCGTGGCCCTGTGCTCACCAGTATTCTGCCTTGATCTTCTTGGACTCTCTGCCTCCTCAATTCAGGGAGTTCTCTGTGCTCTACCTCAGGTTCCCTTACCTGTGCTGCAGCCTGAAAAGTCACTCAACGAAGTAAACGGGCAATCGTAGGGCTCATCTTGTTATCATCTAGTTTTCAGGGATCATTGTCCTTCATTGCCTGATGTCGGTGTCTTAAAATCTACTGTGTCAGGGACCCGTAGATGGTATGGTGGTTGAGGCGCTGGACACTCCCACATGGCCAACTGCAGTTTGAGTCCCGGATCTGGCGGCTTGCTTTCCCACTTTCCCTCTCTGCTCGCTCGTTTGCTCTCTCTCTCTCTCTCTGTCTGTCTGTCTCTGTCTCTCTCTGGTCAAATTAAAATAAAGGAATGAATAAATAAAATTGAATAAATAATCCTTTAAAAAATCTATTGTGTCATACATTCTGTGTTTTTGTTTTGGTTGTTTCAGGGGAGAAGATAAATATAATTGCCGTTACTCTGTGTCTTGGGTGCAGGTGAGAGTCCCCTCTGTTTATTTTGACAAGGAGGAAAGTGTTTACATCAGTGTGCCTGCAAACATGGTTGCCACCTACAACTGTCGTACAAGGTGTGCGTGGCAGAATTCTAGAGGGCACTGTAACTGGAGTCAACAGTAGATTTGTTCATGTATTGTGACAGTTTCCCAGCAGGTGGCAGTAGAGTTGTCTTAAGATAGCAGTGGCGTTTTTTTTTTTTTTTTTACACAAACCTGCCCTGTGGGGAATCGAAGGGCCTGTATAATCATTACCTGGAATTCTAGCAGCTGTGATTTAGAAGGTCCGAGGAAAGACTCTAAAAACTGCATTAAGATTTTGAAGCAATCATAAATTTATAGAAGTGGTAAAAAATACAGAACATAAGAGTGAGTCATTGAACTGATGTGCCACCATCTCTAAATACTGACCTCCGTGTTTCCTACAAAGACATTCTTCTGTATAATCATGATCCAGCCATTAAAAACGGGAAAATTGACCCAACCCTGGTTTGCCGAGTGAGGCTGGGGACACACAGGAGGTGCGGGTTGGGACCCAGGACCAACCTAAACAGGCGGGGTGCAGTAGCACGCGCCTGTGATCCTGGCCACTGGGAGACTTAAAACTGTCAAAAATACCGCTCTCTCTGATTCCTCTTTCTGCCTTCCCCCCGTTAAAGAAAAATGAAAAAAGCAGAAGAAAACATGAGGAGAATTAACGCTGACTCAGCAGTCTAATCCTCAGACCTGACCAGGTCTCTCCAGTTGTTCCCATGATGTTCTTCAAAGTACAGGAATGCTGCTCAGAACCACGCATTGCATGGTACCCAAATCCTTTCATATTCAAAACAACGTGGGGGTGTGATTTAGACTGTGTGTTGCCACATAAGTGAGAAATAGCTTATCTTTAATTTTTTTTTACCAGAAGAAGGAGAGTAGGTTATATAAGATTAATGAATAGAGGGTCCCAGATGTGAGTACAGCAAATGATTACTCAGAGAGCTATAGTTGCTGTCGGTGTGTGTCCCCGAAAACTCCACGGATGAGCTTTCCATGGACATGATGAGAAGTGACATCGGATGCCTGAGCTCATCGAACATTTCTGAATTGGTTTGTACATGGGCTACCCCTGCCCCGTCTCGACATGGTGATCCTGTCCAAAGAAGCAGTGATGCACCACCCACAAAGCAGAAGTTACTCACGTAGCAAGTCTCGGAGAAAGGCTGATGGAGGAATCGCACGCAGTCCACACACTGTCATGTACCAGGCAGCTACTGCTGTGTCACAGGCATCCCTGCATCTCACCGGGTAAGAGCGTCATTGACGACTGCCGTGTTGCCAGTCAGCTGCTTTTCGCTGACCCCAGAAGGGCTCCGATGGGCTGGCTCTGCAGCATGCGTCTCCCGTCCTTTCTCTGAGATGGACCACACAAAGGCAACGCTGGAGAACCTTTAAGCCCACATGTCAGAACCGACTCCCTGTCACTTCCATTCATCTGTCCTTTGGCCAAAATCCGCTCCATGGTCAAACCCTAAACCAGGGGTGGTGGAATTTATTTTGCCATTTCGTTAAGAGTATCTGCAAAATTGCAGGAAGGGCTAAGTGACACTCTGGTCACCCATCTCCTTCCTCAAGACCCCTCATTCAGGCATCTGCTGACCTCCAAATCTTCCTCTTTGCTAAGCTCTCTCCCAGGTGGTTCGATCAAACCAGAACCCTGTCTCTTGGCATTCTCTTCCCCCTCTCTGCTATTTTCCCAGGTTTTCCGTTTTCATTTTACGCCATTCCTCTAGCAGCTCACAAGGGACCACACTGAACATGCAGAAACAGACACTGGGTAGGGAGGCAGCTTGTGAACGCGCTCACGTTGCTGATTTTTCACTGCCATAGCTATTACTAACTTCCACAACGTTTGGGACTCAATGTTTGCAGAACCAGGTCAGAGTTGTGCAGGAAATACTGTGTCCATGGTTATGTAATTGTGCTACACCTTACCTTGATAGAGCTTACGTGTCATTTCCTGGCCAGGCTAGGTCCCCCTGAGGTTTCCTGTGTTCGGTGTCATCCATGACTGGGATGACTAAATGCCTGTTCTGTTTCTCTCACTCCAGTGGAAGCTCTTCATGGACAGAGTGTGGGTTCCCTGCACATCTTCATCTTCGTCCCACAGTTGGCCAGTGAACAAATGCTCTCGCTCTTGCCCCTAAGACATCTCGGCCAGCTGCGTCTCGCTGCTCCATCACAAGCCTGACGCAAGCTCCTCCATCTTGTGCTCGGCTTATGCCACAGCCTTCGAGGCCGGTCCTCCTGTGGTTGCTGTGTCTGCTTATGATCTCTTCTCCACGTGGCAGAAGAGTGACCTTCGAAAAACAGATAGAAAATCATGTTTCTCCTGTGCTCAGGGTTACCTTGCAGCTCTTCAGTCTTGGGATCTGGCCTCTGGCTCCAGAAGTTGGTGGCCAGTTTTGAATAACCAGCTCACTGGAAGGACCCTGATTCGTAGTAATAGTTTTCCAATGTTACTGGTGTAAATGCTCCCATCATGGTCGATTTCTAGCTTCTTTCTCTTTTACTCCCCTCTCTCCATCCCTCCTTCCTTTCCCTCCTTTAATGTCTGCCTCCTACTCTAGAATTTATATCCATGAAAGGAGAATACACGATTGTCTTAGTTGGTTAGTGCCGGCAGACAGTGACCACTCGACTCTTTACCCGTTGAATGAGTAATTGACTCGGAAGAAGTGACTCTTAGCGCTGTATGTCCAGTGTTTAAGGATTATTTGAAGTAGAAGGAATAGTTTTTGTTTGTTTATTTATTGAGGTTTTTGCCATCGGGTATATATGCTTGTCAGAGAACGACAGAGAGACAGGGAAAGTGAGGAATCACCCTCCGCGGAGGATGGGCACCTTGCAGTCCCTTTTTGTCCATTCTCCCCTTGTGTGCCCAGCATGATTCTCAAGAGGCCAGGTCCAGGACTTGAACCATGGTTGGCCCTGTAGGAATCCAGCACCTTAACCACCACACCACCTGCTGGCCCTGTGGGTCCTACAGTTTTAAACTAACCAAATGCTACTCAGGTCTGCAAAGCACTGCCTCACACATCATCTTCTATGACCCAGCACCGTCCCAAGAAGCCAGAAAGGCATTTCTTTCCCTCCTCACTTTCTAAGTCAGAAAACAAAAACTCAGACGTGAAGGAACCTGCCCCGGGCCACGCGGCCAGCGAGTCTCCTCAGAGAACGGCGGGAAGTGTGGGGCCTCGTGATGTTACTATTTCACAGCCGGCCCTCACCGAGACGGATCCACGGGCACTCAGTCCTCAGTGACCTCACAGAGACGGTGTCAGGACCCTCCCTTTAGGCAGTGTCCTCGAGCAGAGAGCCAAGGGCCCGGCCCAGGGTAGGTAGCGAAGCAGGCCGGGGCCGAAGGTAGCATCCCAGCCAGGCGACAGAAGCGTAATTGGCGCTCCCAGCCACACTCCACCTTCCTGTTTGATGGGGACGGTGCACAGCTTTCTGCAACAGCCCTCATGTGACCTGCCACGTCCCCAGTAGGTGGCGCCTTAAGCCAACAAAGCTCTCCAGGACACTGTGGAAATTGGTTTCCTTTCATCATCACAGGATTTTGTCAGAATGGTTTTTCCTTTCTTGCTTTTCTTAAAAAAAAAAAAAAAAAAAAAGGTCTTTAAACACACAATATACAATGGCTTTCG